>NC_133655.1:220999606-221363574 GCF_009905375.1 Apium graveolens | reverse complement strand
TCAATCTAATCAAATTCATTAATTTTAATTAGATGTTGAATTGTTGAATTATGATTTAGTGAAAATAAATGTAAAGCATATTTATTGAAAGCTGAAAAAGACTTCATTCATAAAAAAAGAATTACTATCGTTGGGATCTGATTCTACAGTAGAATCAGATCCCAACGATAGTAATTCTTTTTTATGAATGAAAGTCTTTTTCAGCTTTCAATAAAATAGCTTACATTATTTCACTAAAATCATAATTCAACAATTAACATCTAATTAAAATTAATGAATTTTGATTAGATTGACATCTTGAAATATACTTTATAAAATAAAGTTGATGAAGAAGAAAAAATCAAAATATATCAGAACAAAGTACGTCGTTACAAACATTCAACTTATCAGCTTTAAGTCATAAATTCAACTTATAAGTAGGGTCGACTGATAAGGTGACTTATAGGGGTTACGGTTACGAATAAGGATCACTAGGGGTTAAAAAATTAGTTTAACAAAGTAGTTGAAAGAGTAATTTTCTAAATTGTTCGGGGTTGCCCGCAAGGGTTGGCTCAGTGGTTAAAGAGGGGATCCCACGGGAGGAGAATTTATGATTATGCCTCCTGAGTTAGAGTATGTCGCTAAATGCGGTTTAGCTTGGTTCACGTGGTTTGCAGGCTATGCGTGCGCCGTAGGGTTTATCCAGTGCGCACCTGAAGGGTAGCGGCTGCGGGTTACCTACAATAAAAAAAAATTTATTCGGGGTTAAGATAGGGTTTAAAGTATAATGTTTAGAATAATTGATGAATATGCTTAATAAGAAAGATTCAATTAATATAAAAACACATCGGGACATCTTTTCTAGAAAAGGTATCACTCTTGTTATGATAATCATATTCATATTCGAAGCACATCCCTATGTTTGGATCATTAAAAGGGTAATTTAAACATCCGTATAATTGGATCGTCAAAAATATTTACAAATTTAGAAAATATCGATAAACATGGGATATCAACTCCAAAAAGTCGAACTTATCGCTAGTGAGTTATGTAACAGTTTACAAAATAACTATTTAATCTAGTGTGTTGGGCAATAGTTTTTCAAAAACACCATTGTGTAAACAATATATAGTTCGGAACTCCCAATTGTTGATACGATCAAGTTGTAAAAACAAATAACAAACTAAGATAATTAGATGATTTATTTACCGATCGTTAACACTAATAATATAAAAAATATTGAAATTGAAAATGATAATAAAGACATTCTAAACGATTCAAACTACACTAATATCTATTAAAGAACAACTTCACAATTTCGTGTAATATAAATTTGATATTCTTATTACCGACATACTATTTGTTAAAATATTGTGATTATTTATTTTTTAATAAATTATATAATTTATTCCTCTATATTAATTTATTCAAATACATAAAATCCAAATTATTGTGGTCTAGAAAATAAATGAATTATATTATTCAAAATATTTTAATGTAGCCATGTAATTCTTATATAATAATTTAGTTGAGACTTAAACATATTATTAATTACTTTTTATTTCAGACAATTTGTTCAGACATATGTATCTGTCGGAACAAGAACACATTTAGTTACTTGGTAGTTAGGTCGTCATCCATGTCCATGTGCTCCAAATCCATAAACTCTCAAATCTATGCTCAAATTCGTGCTAATACTCTCAAATCTATGCTCAAAATCGTGCTCATACCCTCAAGTCCTCAAATCTAGATATAAAATCCATGTCACATCAAGTTCCAAGACATCAAGAACTCGGGTTTTAAATTTCTTTTCACACTTGAACAGGTAATACAGTCTTTTATGAAGTCGGGTTATATGTACTCTCTTTGAAATCATTATGATGAATATTCTTTGTGATTCTGAACTAGGGTTCATATGATTTGGGGGAAATATAAAGACTTCACAATTCATTTTTAAGAAGCTATAAGTGTTAGTGTAGGGCCCTAGAGGCAATACATTATTCTTTTATCTTTATGTCAGTTGATCATTCAATAAATGTATTTATTATGACCTTAATTACTGCGATATTTTGTTAGCATAATAAATGTCCTTAGAATCATGATACAAATTGTATAGTTTAAGTACATGACTTGAACTTGAGATTATATAATATATCATATTCTTAAAGGTCCCTAGTCGAGTATTATTATATAGGACAATAATAATACATAGATAGACTAGTATGTTGTTTGACAAGATAACCACATCTCATTGGTTATAAGTATGGGGATACTGAAGTCAATACATAGGTACATGTGAGAGTACATGGTACTGGACAGACCCACAGTGAGATTCTTCATGTTTAATAAAGTCATAAGAAAGACTCACAGTGATAATGGTGTAACGATCCTTTGACTTGAAATCATTATATTTCTATACGAGGATTAATATACTTTGACTACATTAAAAGTTACTTTTGATCGGGTGATGATAAAAGTGGACATCGGGTATATCATGAGTCGTATGAGAAATATGAATGATAGATAAAGGATTTAACCCTCCTATAATTAGGAGAGATATTATTGGCCTCTTGATTGAGTGAGATTATAAAAGCATGGCCATGCTCAAATAATGATTTGTTTCAATAATCTACTCATGATCAAGTAAACCCAGATTAAATGTTGAAGAGGATGACTAAATACATGCCTCGAGTTTAATCTATAATATGTATGGTTAAAGGGATTATATTACACGAAAAACATTAATCACGAAAGGTTTTATCTAATCACGATTTAATTATTGTTTAATTGGGTAACAATGATGTATTACTAGATACCGCTCATTGTTTATAATTTTATTAGAGAATAAAATTATTGCCAATTAAATAATAGCCTATAGGGTCGCACAAATAGAGCACTTAATGGAATAGTTAAATTATGGATTTAAATTAATTGATGATTATTTGAATTTTATTATAATTAAGTAAGACTTAATTGAGATAAATAAATTCGAATTAAAAGGAATGTTTTTGCCCATAATAATTAAGTATGACTTAGTTATTAATTAAATAATAGAAATTCGTTTTTATTATTTAATCCAATACCTACTAGGGTTGGGCTTTGCTATTATGGGCCTTTTTAATCAGTCATTATAAATAGATAATGAGAGGTTAAAGAGGCTTGAACGTTTTTTAAGAAAACCCTAGCAGCAAAGAGAGGCAGAGGCAATTCAGATCGTCAAGAAGGAGGCTAGTACATCCATTCCGTAGTCAAGTTCGTGAGACGTTCTTGAAGGTGCTCGTGTGGATACCATAGAGGTGTTTCTCCGAGAGGTAGACACAAAGCGTGATAGCTAGGATCTCCGTTGAGTTCGTAAAAGTTAATCTCTTGAAAGGTATGATTCGTTATCTCCATAATCTGCCCATAATTATACATGGATCCTGTTTTTGGGTTTCGAATTTTTGTTTTATTTACGTTTATCCGCTGCGTTTTATGCCTTCGGAACCCAACAATGGCATCAGAGCTACGTGTATAAGGGGCTGATTTGGTTACGTGTTTACTGTATTTTTACAAGTATGCATGTGATGAGTCTGCCATGATAACAGTTATGTTATATGAGTCTGCCATGATAACAGTTATGTTATATGAATGATATGATGAATCTGTTAATGATCTATATGATGATACTAGTATGTTTAAGATCTGCCATAACTCATATGTATGCGATCTCTTAAAATATGTATACTGATACACGTTTTTGGTAACTGGGATATGGATCGTGTGTATACTGATACATGCTTCTGGAATAGTATTCTGATACATGTTTTTCTAGTATTCTGATACTTGATTTTGCAAAAATTTCCGCCATCGGGGGGCTCGCTGCCCCCCCGAACCCCCCAGCGACCTCACCGCGGAGGTCGACCGCGTGTTAGGGTTTCGTTTTTAATTTGTGCTTATGACATATGCTTTACTTATTTATTATTCTTGATTGGATCATGATAAGTGATAAATAGTATGTCATCTTTATATGATCTATCATGTTCTTTAATGGTTACTGAGCATGGTGCATAGTTATGGCCTTAAGACCTTAGTTGTAATGGTTTTCTTTTGGTTTGTAATAAATACGACTTGCATGTCGTTTTCTATTTGTAGTTGTTTTATCTCGAATGTAACTCGAGTTCTTTTGTAAGTTCATTAGTATAATTCTTAATGTAACATCCTAGAAGGACAAGGGAAAGAGGAGGCATCCTATGGAGGCCAAGGAGACAATGGAAGCAATAGAGAAGACATATGTAATAGTTATTTTTACACCATAGATTGACCTTGATCTTTTCATTAGCCTGAAAAGATCACATAGGATTGGGCCATAACTATTGCACGTTTACTTTACGTACTTTTCATATGATGTATAAATAGTATGTGTAGAGTAGAAAATGCATGTTTTAATTAGATTAATGATGTATGTATGTATTAGATACATCACCCATGCCATGCCTTTAAACAAGATAAAATCTGTAACGACTCAAGATTTAAAATTAACAAACGATCATGAGATTCTCGTGTTTATGAAACACGGAATAAAATACGAATTTTCTTTATTTCTGACATGGGGCGATTTTGTCAACAACGGGTTCATAGAACTTGTAAGGCTGTGGGTTTTAAGCGAGACCGATGTGACTCCTCCACTACCTGGAAATCAAACCATTGACGAGTATTGATTTGAAGTATTTTATTCAAGGAAAAATTGGGAATCTCTTTATGATGGGATCATGATCGTTCTAAATTAAAATCCCTAAGTAAAAATATTAAGTTTTAATCAGATGCTTTCCAATGAATGAACACTCATTAAATCCTAGATCGATAAGGGGAAGGGCTGTCAGTGGCAGGGGACTCCTATCTATCATGGTGAAATGCGACGAATATAAACGGTTATATTCGGACGTTGTATCATTGGGTCTAACTTAACTGAGTCATCATAATAAGGTGAATATAAACGGTTATATTCAACTATTATGAACTTAGAAGCATAGAGTTTGGTTAAAAATCTATTAGATAGATAAGATCAATTGTTGTTCACCAAATTATCCAAGAATTATATATGATATAATTGACAACTGTTGTCTACCTAAATAATCATGTTTTAAGGATACCAGTGGTTGACTTAGAACATGACGAAATATGGATCTTGGCTCACTAGAAAGATTTATGGGATATACTTTCCGAATTAATAGTTAGGGCTATTAATTTGATAAAAAAAATAGTGGAGATATATTACGAATATATCATAATCATATGAACATAAAATTTTAACTCAGACAATCTAATGTTTATTTTGCGCTTTTATTATTGTAGATACTGAGTAATGGCAAACAACACAAACACACTATCCGTACGTTCAGTCCTTGAGAAGGACAAGCTGACAGGAGGAAACAACTTCCTAGACTGGCAGAGGAATTTGAGGATTGTCCTCAGGCAGGAGCGCAAGCTTCATGTCATTGATATTCCTCCTCCAGGCCCCCTTCCTGAGGGTGCTACTGCTGATGAACGAGCAGCACGCACAAGGATGAGAATGATGCAAATGATGTTGCATGTCTTATGTTGGCAACTATGAGTGCTGAGCTTCAAAGACAACATGTGCATATGGATGCATATACTATCAATGAGCACTTGCAAAGCATGTTTGCAAGCCAAACTCGTCAAGAAAGGTTCAACACGAGTAAGTCACTTTTTAATTGCAAACAAGGGGCGAGTGAACCAGTTGGCCCACATGTTCTGAAGATGATTGGTTACATTGAGTACCTTGAAACTTTGGGTTTCCCGATTGGTCCGGAAACTGGTATTGACCTAATCATGAATTCTTTGAACAACAAATTCACTCAGTTTGTTGTGAACTACAATATGAATGAATTTGACAAAACACCTACTGAATTGTTGCATATGTTGAGAACATATGAGACCAACATGAAGACAGCTGAACCTGCTCCCATACTGATGGTGGGAAATAAAGGTAAGGCCAAAGGGAAGGGAAAATGGAAGGGTAAGAAGAAGATTGGATCTGATTCTACACCAAGCCAAAGTCAGGTCCCAAACAGGCTTTAAAGCCTAAAGGTGGTGTGGCCAAGGGTGAATGTCACTACTGTAAGAAAGATGGTCACTGGAAGAGAAACTGTCCAATTTACTTGGAGGATCTGAAGAAAAAGAAAGCAGTTCAGATTTCTGGATCAGGTATTTATGTTATAGAAGTCAATTTGTCTATTTCTACATCTGGGTATTTGATACTGGATGTGCTTCTCACATTTGTATAAATGTGCAGGGCCTGCAGAGAAGTAGAACTTGGCTAAGGGAGAAGTGGACCTAAGAGTAGGCAATGGAGCAAAAGTTGCTGCTTTAGCTGTAGGGACTTATTATTTATCTATGCCCTCTGGGCTTGTTTTAGAACTAGAAGACTGTTTTTACGTGCCTGCGATTCGCAGAAACATTATTTCTGTTTCTTGTTTGGACAAGAAAGGTTTTTCGTTTACAATAAAGAACAACAGTTGCTCTTTTGCTTTGAATGATTTAACCTATGGTGTTGCGCGTTTATTTAATGGTTTATATGTTCTTGATTTAGATAACCCTGTCTGTAATATAGAAAACAAACGACTTAAAATAAATGACTCAAATCAAACATACCTCTGGCATTGTCGTCTAGGCCACATAAATGAGAAACGCATATCCAAATTACATAAGGATGGATACTTGGATAAGTTTGATTTTGAATCATACCAAGAATGCGAATCTTGTTTGCTTGGTAAGATGACTAAAGCCCCTTTCACTGGTAAGGGTCAAAGGGCCACTAAACGTCTGGAGCTAATACATAGTGATGTATGTGGCCCAATGCGTGTAATGGCTAGAGGAGGCTACTACTACTTCATAACATTTACTGATGATTTCAGTAGATATGGATATGTATATCTTATGAAGAACAAATCCGATTCTTTTGAAAAATTTAAAGAATACAAGGTTGAAGTAGAGAAGCAAATTGGCGGAGATGCAAGTATTAAGATCTTACGATCCGATCGTGGGGGTGAATACTTAAGCACCGAATTTAGAGAGTATTTGAAAGAGTGTGGTATTGTATCACAACTCACTCCGCCAGGAACACCTCAATGGAATGGAGTTTCAGAGAGGAGAAATCGCACCTTGTTGGACATGGTGCGATCGATGATGAGTCATGCAGATCTTCCAATTAGTTTCTGGGGTTACGCTCTAGAAACAGCGGCTTTCACACTTAACCGTGTTCCTACTAAGAAGGTTCAAAAGACTCCATATGAGATATGGAAAGAGAAACGGTCAGGCATGAACTTTATGAAAGTTTGGGGATGTAAGGCATTTGTGAAACGTCAAGAATCTGACAAGCTTGGACCTAAATCCGAAGAGTGCATTTTTGTAGGATACCCTAATGAAACAAAGGCGTATTATTTTTATAGTCCTTCTGAGCAGAAAGTGTTTATTGCTCGAGATGCTGTCTTCATGGAAAGAGATTTTGTTTCCAAAAGAAACAGTGGGAGAACTATAGATCTCGATGAAGATCGAGAACCGCAAAATAGCATTGAACCTGAAGTGGAACAAGAGCAGAATAATGATAATGCTCAACAAACACAGGTTGTTCGTAGATCTGGTAGATTTCGCCATGAGCCAGAGAGATATGGATTTCTCATGACTCAGTGTGGTGATTTGATGCTCATAGATGAAGATGAGCCTCTCACATACCAAGATGCTATGAACAGTCCAGACTCTAAGAGATGGCTTGAAGCCATGAAATCCGAGATAGATTCCATGTACGAAAACCAAGTATGGACTTTGGTTGATCCACCTGAAGGGGTAAAACCCATAGGGTGCAAATGGGTTTTTAAGAAGAAAAAGGGCATGGATGGAAATGTTCAGACCTATAAAGCTAGGCTGGTTGCAAAAGGTTTCAAACAAATTCATGGTATTGACTATGATGAAACTTTCTCACCAGTGGCTATGGTCAAGTCTATAAGGATTTTACTTGCCATTGCAGCATTCCATGATTATGAAATCTGGCAAATGGATGTCAAAACAGCCTTCCTTAATGGAAGCCTTGAAGAGGATGTGTACATGACACAACCTGAGGGTTTTGTCGATCCAAGGAATGCTGGCAAGGTATGTAAATTGCGTCGATCCATTTATGGATTGAAGCAATCCTCTAGGAGATGGAATATCCGTTTTGATGAAATAGTCATAGAGTATGGCTTTGTTCAAAACGAAGATGAACCGTGTGTTTACAAGAAGGTTATGGGAGCTATGTGGCATTCATAGTACTATATGTTGATGATATACTACTAATGGGGAATGACATACCTTCTCTAAAGGCTGTTAAGACGTGGTTAGGGAGCAATTTCTCCATTAAAGACTTAGGAGAGGCATCCTACATTCTAGGAATGAGGATCTATAGAGAAAGATCTAGAAGGATGATCGGTCTAAGTCAGAGCACATACATTGATAAGGTTTTGCATCGTTTTGGAATGCAAAATGCAAAAAGGGGATATGTCCCGTGTCTCAAGGGATAACGATCTCTAAGGACCATGTCCGAAATCATTGGATGAGAAGGACCACATGAATAAAGTTCCATATGCTTCAGCAATTGGATCTATCATGTATGCAATGGTATGTACTCGCCCAGATGTCTCGTATGCTTTGAGCATGACGAGCAGATACCAGTCTAATCCGGGTGAAGGTCACTGGACGGCAGTTAAGAATATTCTTAAGTACCTGAAAAGAACTAAAGATTCATTCTTGGTGTATGGAGGAGAAGAGAAACTCGTTGTAAAAGGTTACACCGATGCAAGTTTCCAAACAGACAGAGATGATACTGTATCACAGTCTGGTTTTGTGTTTTGTCTAAACGGAGGTGCTGTAAGCTGGAAGAGTTCAAAGCAAGAAACAGTAGCTGATTCTACAATGGAGGCTGAGTACATTGCAGCTTGTGAAGCAGCTAAGGAGGCCGTTTGGATTCGAAAGTTCATTTCTGTTTTGGGAGTGGTTCCATCGATCGCAGATCCCATTGATCTATACTGCGATAATAATGGAGCCATTGCACAGGCTAAAGAACCTAGATCACACTCCCGGGCTAAACATATACTCAGGAGATTTCACCTTATTCGAGAGATTAATGAAAGGGGTGATATACACATATGTAAAGTGCACACAAATGATAACATTGCAGACCCACTGACCAAAGGCTTGTCGCAGCAGAAGCACGATGGTCACACTAGTTCCATGGGTATTAGATATATGGGTGATTGGCTCTAGTGCAAGTGGGAGATTGTTAGTGTAGGTGCCCTAGAGGCAATACATTATTCTTTTATCTTTATGTCAGTTGATCATTCAATAAATGTATTTATTATGACCTTAATTACTGCGATATTTTGTTAGCATAATAAATGTCCTTAGAATCATGATACAAATTGTATAGTTTAAGTACATGACTTGAACTTGAGATTAATAATATATCATATTCTTAAAGGTCCCTAGTCGAGTATTATTATATAGGACAATAATAATACATAGATAGACTAGTATGTTTTGACAAGATAACCACATCTCATTGGTTATAAGTATGGGGATAAAGTCAATACATAGGTACATGTGAGAGTACATGGTACTGGACAGACCCACAGTGAGATTCTTCATGTTTAATAAAGTCATAAGAAAGACTCACAGTGATAATGGTGTAACGATCCTTTGACTTGAAATCATTATATTTCTATACGAGGATTAATATACTTTGACTACATTAAAAGTTACTTTTGATCGGGTGATGATAAAAGTGGACATCGGGTATATCATGAGTCGTATGAGAAATATGAATGATAGATAAAGGATTTAACCCTCCTATAATTAGGAGAGATATTATTGGCCTCTTGATTGAGTGAGATTATAAAAGCATGGCCATGCTCAAATAATGATTTGTTCAATAATCTACTCATGATCAAGTAAACCCAGATTAAATGTTGAAGAGGATGACTAAATACATGCCTCGAGTTTAATCTATAATATGTATGGTTAAAGGGATTATATTACACGAAAAACATTAATCACGAAAGGTTTTATCTAATCACGATTTAATTATTGTTTAATTGGGTAACAATGATGTATTACTAGATACCGCTCATTGTTTATAATTTTATTAGAGAATAAAATTATTGCCAATTAAATAATAGCCTATAGGGTCGCACAAATAGAGCACTTAATGGAATAGTTAATTTAAATTATGGATTTAAATTAATTGATGATTATTTGAATTTTATTATAATTAAGTAAGACTTAATTGAGAATATAAATTCGAATTAAAAGGAATGTTTTTGCCCATAATAATTAAGTATGACTTAGTTATTAATTAAATAATAGAAATTCGTTTTTATTATTTAATCCAATACCTACTAGGGTTGGGCTTTGCTATTATGGGCCTTTTTAATCAGTCATTATAAATAGATAATGAGAGGTTAAAGAGGCTTGAACGTTTTTTAAGAAAACCCTAGCAGCAAAGAGAGGCAGAGGCAATTCAGATCGTCAAGAAGGAGGCTAGTACATCCATTCCGTAGTCAAGTTCGTGAGACGTTCTTGAAGGTGCTCGTGTGGATACCATAGAGGTGTTTCTCCGAGAGGTAGACACAAAGCGTGATAGCTAGGATCTCCGTTGAGTTCGTGAAAGTTAATCTCTTGAAAGGTATGATTCGTTATCTCCATAATCTGCCCATAATTATACATGGATCCTGTTTTGGGTTTCGAATTTTTGTTTTATTTACGTTTATCCGCTGCGTTTTATGCCTTCGGAAACCATCAATAAGGACAGGTAAGTACTTTAATTTATGCATTTGGGTTATATAAGTCCTCTGTTTTGAATTCATTTGATGCTTTTTTTACTTCAATTAGGGTTCAGTTAAAGATTTTGGGGAAATATAAGATTTCATAATTTAGTCTGAATTTGAGGTTCTATTCAGACTTTTAAAAGATGGATAGGTCAGGTCAAAAGCGGATAGAAGAACAAAAGAGTTCAAAAAAGGAGTGGAAGATTTGTTAATATTTGCATTTGAGAATGGTTAATGCAGAAAAAATCAGTTGTCCATGTGTAAACTGCGCACATAGTAAATCATAGAGAGCGCAGATAGTTAAAAACCATCTTTTTCAAAATGGTATTGATCAAACTTATACACGTTGGATATGGCACGGGAGAATAATTCTGTAGAAAGTTCTAATGAAACTGACACTCGGAATCTATCAATCAAGGCACCTCAAGAAATGGTGAACGTGACGAGGAGACGACGATGATATGTCTTCTGATGAAAGTTCTGACGAAACCGACACTTCTGATTTCATTAATATAACGACTCGTGTGTTTTTGAATTATTTAAATATGTGATTATTACAGAAATTATTAAATAAAATATGGGTATTGGTTTTGACCACTCTGTGTTGGTTGATTATTATATAGGTGTAATTTATGATATACAGGGTTGTTCGCGTGATTAATTAAGGAATTGCATTGAATTGTTCCACTTTTAAAGTGAATTTAGTGCAAATTTATTTGCATAAATATATGAAATGTCTCTAAAATTGTTTTTATGGTTTCATAATTACAATAGTTATTTTTAGGATTTCATAAAATTGAGAAATCAATATTTATTAAATATTATCTTTAAATGATTTTCTGAATGCTTTTATTTGTAAAATCCATATTTAATTCCATAATTCTTCAAAAAATTATGAAACTCATATTTATTTAAGTTTGGAATATTCTGAGAATTTTAAAATTATTTTGGAAATTTTCGGGGTTAATTTCACCCGCGCATTGTTTCAGTTATTTGTTAAAAGCGGGTATAAAGTGCATTTTAAAAATTATTTTAAAATTTCAGATTTTATGATTTTGTGAACTTCGGGATATCTCTAATATTTTAAGACTGTTTCCGTAATTTTCTGAATTTATTTTAAGTACAGCTCGGCTCGTTTAATTATTAAATACGGGTGCGAGCGGTGTTTCAAAAATGGTTTAAAAATTTTGGAATTCTTATTTTATTAGTATTTTATTATCTTGATAATTTTAAAACTTGTTTGGCATTTTTTTCCGGAATGTCCTTGCCCGTAAATTTATTCGTTAAAATCTACTTTCGGGACAAACCGGACGGGATTCTTCGTATTTATCCAAATGCTACGTGTTCAACCTAACTGCTACGTGTTGATTACTGAGATGTACAGAAAGAAATAAGCAAATAAATAAAATGAATAACAGACGGACACACAATCGCGCCCTGTGTTTATCTCTTTGATTCTTTCTTTCGATTAATCTCTGCTCTCTCTTACTCT
This sequence comes from Apium graveolens, assembly GCF_009905375.1. NCBI lineage: Eukaryota > Viridiplantae > Streptophyta > Magnoliopsida > Apiales > Apiaceae > Apium > Apium graveolens. Next base: position 221,351,250 of record NC_133655.1, on the reverse strand, counting down.
CTATTCGATCTCTCCTCTCTCTTTCTTGTTGTTCTTTTTCCTATTTCTTTCTCTCCGTTTCTTTCTTATTTCCCAGATGTTCTCTTCGCCGGTTTTCCTATTCCGGTAATTACTCCGGCCACTTCTCCGGTTATTAATTCAGTTCAGTCCCGTGATGATATATATATACATGTTTGATTATGTATGTGTGTGTTCCTGTGTATCTCCGTATATGTGGGTCTGTTGTCGCCGTTTCTTTTATTCTGGCCATCTGTGATGGTGGTTCAGTAGGTGTGCACGCGCCGCGCGTGTATGCCCCTGTGTGTGTGCGTGAGTTGTGTATGCCGGTGTGCGAGGCGGCGCGTGGCCGTGTGTTTGTGTTGTTGTTTCCTGTGTTGTTGTTTCCTGTATTGATTCAGTTACTTTCTGATTTAAGTTTATTATTATTTCTGCAGGAAATTATTTTAAATAAATTTCGTGATATGAATAATTGCGAGCGGAAATTTTAAAATAATCGGTGGAAATTTGTGATGGAAACCCGACGAACACGGGCACCCGCGAATTTTCGCCGCCGTCGGCGATGAGCCTCGGCGAGCCGACGGTGGACTATGATGATTATATTCTGAGTCCTAACTTAACAAATAAATGTAAAATGCGAATAATAATAGTATTGAATTGACGTTTGGGAAATTGTGAATATTGGTTGTTGTGAATTATTGTGGTAAAGTGACGTCGAATTGTTCGACGGGTTAGTCCGATAAATAAAGGAAGTGCTGCCCAATTTCCGGAAAACTGAACTACGTAAAGACGGGAACGTATTCAATAATTATCGGGATGTTGAGTGACTATATATATATATGTGTGTGTATGTATGTTTTATACGAAACCTGATTGTACGATGTGATAAAATATTTTGCCAGATCGATAACTCTGATTTCGTAAAATAAAGAGTATACGTATTTTCTAAAAATGAACACTGGATTGATTTCAAGAATGTGAACCATAATTGTTGTCTGTGTTATTTTATTATGAATAATTATGAGTCGGGTTTGAGTATCGTTGGGTAAGAATTAGTATCGAGAATATGTCCAGCATACCTAGACGTCTAACGTAGGGCATTTCGACCCTGTAGGTTATGATTGGGAACTTGAAAGTGGACGATGGACTAAAGATAACCTAGTGGTCAATCGACGAGTCCAGTAGAGTTTCTACCGAAAGACCTAAGTGTCGAAGTTGAATCCAATGGGATCTAGTGGTTGGACGTTAGAGCCTGAGCAGCAGAGTCGGCTCAGAGCTGATCAGTAATAGTTGTAAAGCCTTATAAGGAAAGTACTTCCGAACTTTTCTTCAAGATATATTGTAAATATTTTCGAACTGTTTTATAACATGTCGTTATTATGCAAAATAACTCATGTTTTATATTGCAAATGCTTTAGACTATTTACCTTTGAACCCTGATTTTTCTTGATCTTGAACCGTAAGCCTTATTCTTTGTAAACCATCCTTTGTTGATCCTCAAAATACCAAATCACACCAATACGATACTACTCCCCAAATGTATAACTACCAGACACCAAACACTGGAACAAAATTGTTTGAAAGCACATAAATTTCTATACCTCAACTATTCTTTAAAACATCAAAGAACTATACCTCGAACAATCCTTATTTGTTTGATACTTGATCACTTTACAAACTGAAAACCGTTTCTTATACGTACCTTGATATACCCTGTGATGCATCTTGAATTGCATTATGTTTTAATACTGATGCTTTATCGTTGTTGATTATGATCTTGCTCATTGAATTACATTGTTATTACACTGAATTATTTAGAATTGGATAGTTTTCTTTATGTGGACCAGATTCGTGGTCAGACCAGATTCGTGGTCGAATTAGGCCAATATGTGCCTTGGATCCAGTAATTAGAGCAGTGCTGTGTGCTTTGCTCGGGGTTAGTGCGTGACTGATCAGCAGCCTAACCTTGGTTTTAAAACTTAAAATGAATATCCAATTCTAATGAATAGTTAAAAAGAAACTTGATTCCTTTGAATCATCTCATTTGATCATTGTTTAACCTCATTTATCACTATTATGACTTGCTGAGCTAGTTAGCTCACCCTTGCGATTCTTTTATATATTTTACAGTTGAAAAGAATATGGATAATAGTGAAGTTCCTCAGTCCAAAGTGCGGGCTAAGGTTCCAGTTGAGTTGGATCGAGCTAGCAGAAGTTTCATGCGGTAAAGAGATAGTTAGATTGTAAGAATGATTTTATTATCAATTGTAAGTTAAATTAGTTGGGATTGGTACGATGTAATAAGTTAAGGTTGTGGCTTGTTTTCATACTTTAACCTGTTGTGATCCGTGGTTTTGTGAAGCAGGGTCATTATAAATAATATTTCTTATACAGGTTGATATATTGTGTTTGTGTTGTGGACCCCAAACTTCTGACCCGGGTTTGGAGGGCGCCACAGGTTGGTATCAGAGCTACAGGTTATAAGTCACTGAAACAAGCCTAGATTGTCGGGATTTGGTAGAGGGTTAGGATTAGGAATAGGAAATAGAAAGATAAGACGTTGTGAGGTTGAGCGCGATTGTATAGTAGGTCTCCAGCACGGTTCGTGTTGCGATTCGGGATTTTCAGCTTGCGACGTGATTTCCAGGAAACGGCAATGGCAGATCCTGATTTCTCTGCATCAACTGATCGTTTGGAGCTTTTCGTTCGAGGATCGTCATCTTCTCTCAGATTTGATTTGCACATTGTTCCTACACCAGTATTAATGGCATTACCTTTTGTTATAACGGTTGCACTTCTTCAAGCTATTCTACGCTACTTTTCCACCTCTTGATACGAGATTATCTATTCAAGAACCTCCATCTGTTTATTCTTGTTTCACTGGACATTCGGCTGTCAGTATATCTCTTTAGTTTACCCTACATCCTGTTCTATATCCCCAGTTTAGAACTTGTCCTATGAAGCGATTGTACCTACGAGGATGGATTCGAGAGCTACAGTAAATGGTGAGTGCTTGAGATATAAATAAAGGTGAGAAGAAGTTTAGAGAGGAGATTTAATTTTTTTTCCGAGAATAGTTGTTATCGGGTTAAAGAAAGCCATTAGTGACTAAGCCACCCGTGAAAAATTATGGGATGAATTAGATGAATTTTGAAAGAGTTAGAGAGAAAGGTATAAATCTGGAATCTTTGGTGAAATTAAATGATGGTGCTATGATAAATGCGATATGTAAAGTAGTGATATGATGTGATATGGGCAAATTTTGTTCTATGAAATAGACATGTTGACTATTGGATAGCCTGTTTTACTTAACTACTGCAACGATAATGTTGGGAGTATTACCAGTATGGGAGCCTTGATGTGAAGCTACGAATAAGGTAACGTGCAACGATAATTAAAGTTTCGTCGATTAAGGAAGGTAAATGGACTCGATAAAGGAGAAAAGGTAGATCAAAGTGAACGGACCTTTATGTGATCGTTTCTTTAATTCGGTATCTTGTTATATGAAGGAAGGACAACAACCAACTCATATAGTAAGGATAATCAGGTTTATGATTTTCCAAACTATTTAAACAAGTTTTTGAAAAAGATTTTCCTTTATAAATTTCTAAAAGTCTTTTCGAATAAAATGATTTTTAAACATTGGTTGTCAAGTTACTATTTGAGTTTCTTGTTTGTTAGGAAGCCCGGATTACCTGGACGGATGCTGTTTCAGACTTAGTATTGCTAATTTCGAGAATGAAGCAACTTATGATTATGAAGAAGTTGATTATTCCTAATAGTAAAGTGCAAGTATTTTTTCATAAAATTTATAACAGAATCAGCGTACGGAGTAACTATACTTTCAATTACTAGGACTATCAGAGTTCAAAAAAAAAATCATTGATTTAACAGAAGCCGGAGCGTGATCGAAGAAGATTAAAAAGATCTCCAGATCTCTCTAAAAGCAGAATATTATTAACAAAAGGATCGTTATGTCGAATGGTACGTGGTTATTCTAAATTAAAAGAGGAATCTTGAAGTTATAGGAACGCCATTATGATCGAATTATTAGGGTATTATAAGTGTAAGTGCAATGTTAAAGACACAAAACTTAGCAAGTAAGAATTCATTATAATACTTGGTTTGCGAAGACATTTCAGCGGACTTTCTAAAGTTGTTATATGACGCGATTGGGATATGATCGAACGAGCTAGAAAGATGAATACAAATGAAATGTGGATGGTGACCAATGGTATTGTTCTTGCCTTCAATATTATAGCATATGTTCCTTCTCAATCCCTAAAAATGTATGAACTTCTTTTCTCAAATAAATTCTTTTCTATAATATCAAAAAGGAGGATATTCCATTCCTTTCAAACTCATTTGCTCCCCTCAAGTTTTGCTTTCTGATTGGGACAAACAGTATTATGGTGAGACATTTTGTCAGAATGACGAAGAGTCGGGTGGGACGCTACCTAATCATGTGTTGTATGCCATATGGTACGAAAGACTGGCCATCTTAAGTACCAATGTGGTTGTCTCATTCGTATTCAAATCCTTGTTTCTTCTTTCTTTTCAACTCTATTTTTGGTTGAATTTTGAATCCTTCTAGTCGTTTCATTGTACTGTCGTTCTTTGCAAGAGGTTTTCAAGCAGAAAACAACGAATTATGGACCAAGCGGGCAAAGTTCCATCTACTTCTCATGCATGGAAAGCAAACAAAGGCATATGACAAAAATTGCAAATTACTAGCCCAGTCAGAGATGCACTAAGAGTCAAGGGAATCTACTCCAATGAGGAATACGTCTCCAAGAACGAGAAACTGTGATGACATGGATGATTAGGGGAATACCTTATGTGTTAAAGTATTAAAAGATGTGAGAGAAACTTAATTGTTTATCTCTCAAGGTTTTGTTGATAAGATGAATTACCCTGTTGAATTGATAAGATTGTGATTAAAGGACTAGCAAGTCAAGAACGTGTGGTTGTTAAATAAGTGAGTACCAATGGTGAAATTGAGATTTCTGGAAATAAGTAATGCAGAATTGATATTATGGAAGATAAGAGGATTTGATATTATTCTAAGAAATGGATTGACTACTAAAGCGTGATGACCAGACAGACCGTCGTGACGAAAAGATAATTCTGAGGATGCCAAATGAGAAGGTGAGGAGGTTCAAAAGATAAAAGAAGGTAACGAATTTGTTAATGATAATTATGGTGATCAAGATATGAGCATTATGGTAAATATGGAATATATAAAAGTCGGAAGTAAATAAAGTATGAAGATTTTTATAGTAATTAAGAAATTTCAAGATATGTTTTTGGATGAGTTATCAACATTTCCTTCGGATATAGAAATTGAGTTCATGACTGATTTAGCACCTGAAATGAAGCCAGTGTCCAAGGCTCCGCACAGGATGGCGCCAGTTAAAGTGAAGGAGTCAGCAAAGTGAATTCAAGAAATGCTAGAAGAAGAAACGATTAGACCTAGGGTACCCCATAAGGTGCACCGGTATTAAATATTAATAAGAAAGATGGAAGTATGTGATTATGCGTCGACTAGCAAGAGTTCAACAAGTTTACTATCAAGAGCAAGTATCTGTTACCTTGACCCAATGATTTGTTTGATCAAACGAGAGAAGCAAAGTACTCTTATAAGATTGATTTAAGGCTTGGTATTTCACCAATTGAAAATTTAATTTATGGACATATCAACGATAATTTTTATAACTAAATATTGTGTTGTAAAATTTTCATATTGCCATTTGGATTAACCAATATACCAGTGATATTTGAACTTGATGAATAGAATCTTTAAGGAATATCTGGATGAGTTGTAGTTATGTTACTTAAAGTCAACGGAGGACCATGCAAAGCATTTAATAACTGGGAAGTTGGAGAAGAAAGAAGTTGTATAAAATATAGTTCTTAGCATAAATAGTCAATGTAGAAAAAAAAATCAAAAGAGATTCAGCAGAAGTTAAAGTTACTATGAATGAAAAGAGACCAGAAACACTCACAAAAGTAAGAAGTTTATATGAAGTAAAGAAGGGTAAAGAAAGTTTTACAGAATTAAGTGAAAGAATGGTGACATCACCTGTTTTATCATTTTAAAAGTATTAAAGAGGTTTGGTAGTGTATAGTGATGCTTCTCATTAGGAAATAGGATGTGTGTTGATGCAGCACAATAGAGTTATTGTATATGCATCCAGACAACCGAAACCTTATGAGCAGAAGTATCCTACCCATAATTTGGGATTAACAGTAATAATATTCATTTTGAAGGATTTGGGAAACATGATATGTATGGAGAAAAGTGTAAGATCTATACGGGCCATAAGAGGTTGAAGTATGTGTTCACGAGGAAAAGCAAAGATAGAGGAAAGTAATAACGGACATAGAAACTATACCAGAGGAATTAACTATAGAATTCTGAAAGTTGGAATTGGAAGCTAAAGTTCATAATCCAAAAGGAAGAAGATGGATAGTGTAACCTTTCAGTTGAAGTTGTGAAGGAAAAAATAAGATGTCAAGAGAAAATAATGGATCATGATGTTAGTAGTTAGAAAACGGAAATTTATACGCCCGGGAGAACGATCACGATATCTCCAGATTTTCTTCCAGCACTTGGATGCTACAAGTAGAAGAATTAAGAAATGAGATCCCACAGGGAATTCACAATATTAAGTATTTAAGTTATTGAAGAGATGTCAAGATATATGGAAATTTAAAGAAAAATAGTGATAACCAAGTATAAAAAGGAAATTTCAAGATAGATCAGGAGGTGTTGGACCGGTCAAAGAGTTAAAAACGAAATATTAGAACTCCTAGTGGATAAAGCAGATCCAGGAAGTGACTTTACAAGAGGCGAATCGTGAAGTGGGAGTTTAACAAAACAACAAATAAGAATAAGTGACCCCTATAAAGAATTAATTTCCTACGAGACCTAATTCAAGCAATCTATTATATCTCGAGGAATAACTTAAGATCCAACCTAAGAAAATTTCAGAGATTACGATTAAGGTGAGTTAAGAGCATTGCGAGCTCGGGTGATATTATGTGAAATGACGAGTGCATCAGGTGATTATAAGAAATTAAGGAACGTGGTGTATAAGGAGTGCTTGGATAAGCAAACTGTATTTATTGATAACATCCTCAGCTACTCAAAGAATAAGAAAGTCTGTGTGGAATGCCCAAGAATTTCTCTCCAAGGATCAGAAGGAAAGTAACTATGCGTTGAGTCTTCAAGAATGAAATTTTGACTAGGGTTAACAAGAGATTCTGAATTAATCCATTAACAACTACTTAAGTAAAACTTTATGGTAACAGATGCATTATGCCGGCAGAGAAGATTGGATATAATTAAGACCACCGAGGAGCTAATAGACAAATTGGAAAGAGTGGAATCTGGAGTTTAAATACTTAAAGGTGATAATACGTTAATATATGAAACTACTTTTCAGCCTTAATTGATGAAAAAGAATAAGAGATGCTTAAACGTTTAGAAACCAAGTTAAAAACGAGCACCGTCTAACATCCTTATGTGGAAAGTCAAAGTACGGAAATGATTTAGGAAATGTAAGATATGTTGAGAGGTGAAGTTTTAAGGAAACACCGGAATGATCATTTATCAGCAATGTCAGTTTTGGAATGCCCCTGTATCAAGCTTCGTGTGAACGCAAGTGTAGGTTTCCATTTCTATTAGAATAAAGTGGGAGAAAGAAAATTGTTAAATCCTAAGTTGTTAAATCCTAAGTTAAATCGGCACGCCAAGAGCGTAGTGCTATTAGTTGAAGCAGCTCGGAGTAGACAAAGAAAGAAAACGAAATTATATTGAGAGAAAGTATGAGTATAGAAATAGGACCAGTAGTGTTAGTAAAAATGTCGTCTTGAAAGAGATTGGATAAGTTTGAGTAGAAAGGACAAGCTAAGTCCTAAAATTAGTAAACCATTCGAGGTATTGATACATATAGATAAAGTTGTTTATAAAATGATATGACCGTCACTCCAGTGTACATACCTAATGTATTTTGCTTGTCAATATTAAAGTGATAAGTATTGGGTTTAAACTAAGTAATTGATCAAGAAGCCAATGGGGCTCTTGTCTAAGTTGTTCTGCATATAGTGATCAATCCAAATTCTTGATCGTTAAAGGCAAGTTCTTGGAAATGAGTATATACCTATAGTAAATACGTTTGAACCCTCAAGTAGAAGGGTCTACTTAGAAATTTGAGTCAGATATGCTTGACAAATATCCTCACTTAATTAATTAGACAAGATTCTGAGGACAGAATCCTTTTAAGAGGGGAAGGATATAACGACTCGTGTGTTTTTGAATTATTTAAATATGTGATTATTACAGAAATTATTAAATAAAATATGGGTATTGGTTTTGACCACTCTGTGTTGGTTGATTATTATATAGGTGTAATTTATGATATACAGGGTTGTTCGCGTGATTAATTAAGGAATTGCATTGAATTGTTCCACTTTTAAAGTGAATTTAGTGCAAATTTATTTGCATAAATATTTGAAATGTCTCTAAAATTGTTTTTATGGTTTCATAATTACAATAGTTATTTTTAGGATTTTATAAAATTGAGAAATCAATATTTTATTAAATATTTATCTTTAAATGATTTTCTGAATGCTTTTATTTGTAAAATCCATATTTAATTCCATAATTCTTCAAAAAAATTATGAAACTCATATTTATTTAAGTTAGGAATATTCTGAGAATTTTAAAATTATTTTGGAAATTTTCGGGGTTAATTTCACCCGCGCATTGTTTCAGTTATTTGTTAAAAGCGGGTATAAAGTGCATTTTAAAAATTATTTTAAAATTTCGGATTTTATGATTTTATGAACTTCGGGATATCTCTAATATTTTAAGACTGTTTCCGTAATTTTCTGAATTTATTTTAAGTACAGCTCGGCTCGTTTAATTATTAAATGCGGGTGCGAGCGGTATTTCAAAAATGGTTTAAAAATTTTGGAATTCTTATTTTATTAGTATTTTATTATCTTGATAATTTTAAAACTTGTTTGGCATTTTTTCCGGAATGTCCTTGCCCGTAAATTTATTCGTTAAAATCTACTTTCGGGACAAACCGGACGGGATTCTTCGTATTTATCCAAATGCTACGTGTTCAACCTAACTGCTACGTGTTGATTACTGAGATGTACAGAAAGAAATAAGCAAATAAATAAAATGAATAACAGACGGACACACAATCGCGCCCTGTGTTTATCTCTTTGATTCTTTCTTTCGATTAATCTCTGCTCTCTCTTACTCTCTGTTCGATCTCTCCTCTCTCTTTCTTGTTGTTCTTTTTCCTATTTCTTTCTCTCCGTTTCTTTCTTGTTTCCCAGATGTTCTCTTCGCCGGTTTTCCTATTCCGGTAATTACTCCGGCCACTTCTCCGGTTATTAATTCAGTTCAGTCCCGTGATGATATATATATACATGTTTGATTATGTATGTGTGTGTTCCTGTGTATCTCCGTATATGTGGGTCTGTTGTCGCCGTTTCTTTTATTCCGGCCATCTGTGATGGTGGTTCAGTAGGTGTGCACGCGCCGCGCGTGTATGCCCCTGTGTGTGTGCGTGAGTTGTGTATGCCGGTGTGCGAGGCGGCGCGTGGCCGTGTGTTTGTGTTGTTGTTTCCTGTGTTGTTGTTTCCTGTATTGATTCAGTTACTTTCTGATTTAAGTTTATTATTATTTCTGCAGGAAATTATTTTAAATAAGTTTCGTGATATGAATAATTGCGAGCGGAAATTTTAAAATAATCGGTGGAAATTTGTGATGGAAACCCGACGAACACGGGCACCCGCGAATTTTCGCCGCCGTCGGCGATGAGCCTCGGCGAGCCGACGGTGGACTATGATGATTATATTCTGAGTCCTAACTTAACAAATAAATGTAAAATGCGAATAATAATAGTATTGAATTGACGTTTGGGAAATTGTGAATATTGGTTGTTGTGAATTATTGTGGTAAAGTGACGTCGAATTGTTCGACGGGTTAGTCCGATAAATAAAGGAAGTGCTGCCCAATTTCCGGAAAACTGAACTACGTAAAGACGGGAACGTATTCAATAATTATCGGGATGTTGAGTGACTATATATATATGTGTGTGTATGTATGTTTTATACGAAACCTGATTGTACGATGTGATAAAATATTTTGCCAGATCGATAACTCTGATTTCGTAAAATAAAGAGTATACGTATTTTCTAAAAATGAACACTGGATTGATTTCAAGAATGTGAACCCTAATTGTTGTCTGTGTTATTTTATTATGAATAATTATGAGTCGGGTTTGAGTATCGTTGGGTAAGAATTAGTATCGAGAATATGTCCAGCATACCTAGACGTCTAACGTAGGGCATTTCGACCCTGTAGGTTATGATTGGGAACCTGAAAGTGGACGATGGACTAAAGATAACCTAGTGGTCAATCGACGAGTCCAGTAGAGTTTCTACCGAAAGACCTAAGTGTCGAAATTGAATCCAATGGGATCTAGTGGTTGGACGTTAGAGCCTGAGCAGCAGAGTCGGCTCAGAGCTGATCAGTAATAGTTGTAAAGCCTTATAAGGCAAGTACTTCCGAACTTTTCTTCAAAATATATTGCAAATATTTTCGAACTGTTTTATAACATGTCGTTATTATGCAAAATAACTCATGTTTTATATTGCAAATGCTTTAGACTATTTACCTTTGAACCCTGATTTTTCTTGATCTTGAACCGTAAGCCTTATTCTTTGTAAACCATCCTTTGTTGATCCTCAAAATACCAAATCACACCAATACGATACTACTCCCCAAATGTATAACTACCAGACACCAAACACTGGAACAAATTGAAAGCACATAAATTTCTATACCTCAACTATTCTTTAAAACATCAAAGAACTATACCTCGAACAATCCTTATTTGTTTGATACTTGATCACTTTACAAACTGAAAACCGTTTCTTATACGTACCTTGATATACCCTGTGATGCATCTTGAATTGCATTATGTTTTAATACTGATGCTTTATCATTGTTGATTATGATCTTGCTCATTGAATTACATTGTTATTACACTGAATTATTTAGAATTGGATAGTTTTCTTTATGTGGACCAGATTCGTGGTCAGACCAGATTCGTGGTCGAATTAGGCCAATATGTGCCTTGGATCCAGTAATTAGAGCAGTGCTGTGTGCTTTGCTCGGGGTTAGTGCGTGACTGATCAGCAGCCTAACCTTGGTTTTAAAACTTAAAATGAATATCCAATTCTAATGAATAGTTAAAAAGAAACTTGATTCCTTTGAATCATCTCATTTGATCATTGTTTAACCTCATTTATCACTATTATGACTTGCTGAGCTAGTTAGCTCACCCTTGCGATTCTTTTATATATTTTACAGTTGAAAAGAATATGGATAATAGTGAAGTTCCTCAGTCCAAAGTGCGGGCTAAGGTTCCAGTTGAGTTGGATCGAGCTAGCAGAAGTTTCATGCGGTAAAGAGATAGTTAGATTGTAAGAATGATTTTATTATCAATTGTAAGTTAAATTAGTTGGGATTGGTACGATGTAATAAGTTAAGGTTGTGGCTTGTTTTCATACTTTAACCTGTTGCGATCCGTGGTTTTGTGAAGCAGGGTCATTATAAATAATATTTCTTATACAGGTTGATATATTGTGTTTGTGTTATGGACCCCAAACTTCTGACCCGGGTTTGGAGAGCGCCACAGGGAGGCTTCGGCCGAGAGGGAGGAAAAAGGGGAGGGAGGGAGTGAAGTGATGTGATGTGCAAAATGAGAGAATGTGACTTGTGTTTTGGATTTTGTTGTGTTAAAATGGTAGTGGAATGGAGAAATGACTCCTATGCCCTTTCTATAAGCTTAAACACTATTGCATACAAGGGCACATGGGTATTTTACTTGGTCAAAATGAGTGAGTGGGGTTGGAAATGGCAATCCTATCCTTGGTCTCTTTTATAAAGAATTTTACATGCAAAGGCACATTAGTAATCTAGTAATCATTTTTCCAGAATTAAAAATATGCTTAAAAAGAATAAATTTTAATAAATAAATACAATTCCATAAATCACAAAAAGTATACCATAATTTACTTTAAAATTTTAGAAATTTTATAAGAGTATTTTCAAGAAATTTGAATAAAAATAATTTTCAAAAGAATTTTCTTTATAATAATACTTCTATAACAAACCACATAAAAATATAATTTAATTAGATTTTAATGAAAATAAAGCTTTAAAAAAAATTAATCTAGCATTTTACCAATTTATCTATTCGTCTAAGCACAGAATTTCCATATCCAAATATTTGTACGAAGATTCGAATCGTCTCGAAGAAAAATACATTCGTATTTATTTACTGCACATAATCACTGGAAAACAATATTTAGAAATTTATGTACTCACAGTAATGCACAGAAATGCCACATCATAGATTTATAATATTATAATATTTACAGTCGTTACATCTTCATTTGCCTTGTCGATATCTCTTAGTTTTCGATATGCAGAAGTGACTTGTCAATATCTCCAATCTTCATATCTTCATTTGACTTATCGATATCTCTGGGACTTCCCGATAGACCAATTTGGACTTCTCGATCAGTCATTCTAGAGCTCTCGATTGTCTTCTTTATATGACTTGATATGTGACTTATAGATATCTTGACTTAAAATATTTTTCCCAAAATAGATTTATTCAACACCAAGCTTCGTCACAATTTCTCTTAGTCATGATCCTCTTGATCTTCTTCCAAAGTTTATTCTTAGGCTTGAGACTGTTTACAGAAAAATACTCCAGTCTAATCTTTGACATTTTTACAGACTCAAATAATACAATACAAGATACAAATTTAGATTATCATACAACTAATTCTTAGGGCTGTCAATTTGACTTAGTCTCGTTATGATACAGGCATGTCTTGCACAACACCAACATATTCTTGAATACTGGTTCAACCATTTCAACAAACAAAGTTACCCTGCACATAGAAAAATAATAAATTAATAATGATTGGAAGTAGAAACATAAATCAATTAGTGTTATGATCTTGATTATCAAAAATAACAGATTGATTGTACAGATCTCTATAACAAGAAATGACATCCACAATAGGTTTGTTTTTTCCTAAACCTAAAAAACATAAAACCCTGAATAATAACATAAAAACACGTGAGTGGTTAAGATTCTAGATGTATCATAATCAAAATTTTAAAGGAAAAATAATAAAGGTAACAGTAGTCTGGTAGAGCTTTTGATGCCAATGTAATTCATTAAATGATTTTTTTCTAAATAGAAGTATGTACAAGCTACTGCTAGCTAAATTAAAGGGTGCCAACTTTGACATGCATGAAAAATAAATTAAAAATAATAATATATGACATGAGTTGGCCATAGTTGGCATCTCTAGGGGTGCCTCGACAAAATGTCCATCAACCGGTTTTAGATGAAGGTTGAGTGCCACAACTATAACCCTCTTTTCTTCAAATTATGCAAAGGCATGCCTTTTATAGCGTTGCTATCAATTTCACAGGCCTCTTTTTACTCATGCCAACAGTATCTCCGTTTAAGTCGGTAGCAATTCCGCTAACTTTGATATCATACTTATATACCCAATATAGACGCAGACTTGTAAAATTAACCACTGGTTACATATATATACAAATAGATAATAACAAATGATACCGTAAACTAATATGTAACATCGACACTTAATTTCAAATCTAATTACTAAATAATATGAATCTTTGAAACTAATATGTTTTTAATGTATTTACATTAACTGAAAATTTTGAAATTTATGGTGTTATGCATGTATTTTGCTTATATTTAAACATTTGTATAACTTTTACTTAATAAAGTGATATTTTTAACGGGAGGACATAAACTTAATTGTACCACTTGTAAGTCCAAAAATACTCAGTTGTACCAAATAAAAAAGTTCAAATCAGAACTGTACAATTATGATTTTCTCAAACAAAAAATGTGGATAACTATTTCAAACAGTTTGGATAACCCTTTTGTTCAGACGAATGAGATAATAGATTAGTAGGTGTTCATTTTTTGGAAAGATGATTTACTAGACGAATCCTTGAGAAAATGATACCGAGATCGTCGTAGCAACAACTATGATTAACAAACACATATTATTTGTTTTGGAAAAGTTCAAATGACAAAACTTTAATGGATAGTTTAACATCGATGTATGTGTTTTTTGAATTCAAAATTTATATATTTTGAGAAAAGAAAAATGGATTGTGTTTGCTTAATATAATATATAACAATTGAATATACCTAAGACATATGAGTTTTCTATTTTCAATCCAATTGAATATATATGATGTATATTATTTTTAAATTTTGAATCTAATTAAAATTGAATTGTACAAATTAATGTAAATTTACTAAAAAAAGCATCAAATGTACTACTACTATTTTGTAGAAAGGATAAATGATGTAAACTGCCAAATTCCTTCACTAGCACCTATAATAATATGAGCAGTGCTAGGTTTCCCAAATATTTTCTCCAAATTTTTTACCAAATGACGTGACTGACATATGGCTTATTTTAATTCGTGGGCGCATATTAATGCACGCAGGGTAATATTTTATTATTAGGAAAGTTACCAACTATTCATGTGACACAATAGATTTGGGGAAATTTTTGGGATAAAAATTTGGGGTCTCTAGCATTTTCCTAATAATATATTGATATATATCTATCTATCTATCTTTCTATATATAATAGGCCAACATAGTTATAAAATTAGTGAGACACATTATTCACATAAAATTACAGATTTGCCCATGTATCTACTATAATTAAAAAAGTATTGTTGGTGGGAATCGAACCATAATCTAATCGTCAATTCTCACACCACAATACCACTACACCACTATGTCTTTTATATTTTTATTCAAGCACTTAATATGTATGTTCCGCTAAATAGTACAATTAAAATTTTTTATTGCAATTCATGAAAATATATTTTTAGTCACTTTTTTCCCTTTCATATACGTATTGATTTAGTTACCTATATATTTTCAAATAATTAAATTTAAAATTAAGATAATAATTTTGATCATTATTTAACATATTAAGATAGTTATTATACGAAAAAAATAAATAAATTAAAACATAACACATATTTAGTAAATAATAACTAATCGTCTTATTACAATTTATGATATTATATATAAGAAATAATTAATAATGTCAAGTAATTATGTTCGTACTAACACGGAAAATAAATAAATAAAGTTTTAAATGCCCGTTTATTTAATAAAATTGTGTTGTTGTAAACTATATGTAATATTATTTTAAATAATATAAATTGACCAAATTGACCGTAAAAACCCATATAATTCAACAATTATGGGATAAATGGAGTAGTGTTAAGTGAACCTACAATTCGTAAATTTATTCAATTTTTTATTTAGATCAATATATTTAAGCTTATTTTGAACTTAGCGTACTTCAATAAAGACACAAAATATGACCGTTTTCACAAATGTATCAAAACTCGATCGAGTTTATGTGCATTTTTTAATTTTCAGATGTAGAAAGTTTATATATTGGATTAATGAGAACATTGTATCAATGAAATAAGGTATTTGTAATATCCTACATTTACAGAGATTGATGTATTCGAGACCTTAATAAGACCAAGTCAGTAGGTATTATTTATCAAAATTGAGATTGATATATTATGATTTGTCATGAACTTTACCCGATTATGGAAAGTACTCAGTATTTGGTCAACATTATCACACGATCGGGTAAAGCTACAGGCATTGTGATTAACCATTTTTACTATATTCCACTTTGTTAAAAAAATATATAGTAATATCAAAATTTAAACTATGTGTATGTGAATTTACTAATAAAGGTGAATGGTCAAAGTTTAATTTCTAATTTATATTTCATATGGAATCAGAAGTAAGATGTTAAATTTTTCTACAATTTTTTTTTAAAACTACCGGTTAATGTAATTCGAAAAATGTATCCACTTTATGATTTTAGAAAGTACCCGAATTATAAACAAAATGTACATTGTATATTGTTTCATTTAATTAAAATCACAGGAGGATTTAAAAGTTTTTGAATGAAACACTGAACTTTTTTGTAATTATTTAATTTAGTATGAAACTATTTCATATTTTATAGAATTATTTTCATGTTTTTTTATCGTAGGTAACCCGCAGTCGCTACCCTTCGGGTACGCACTGGGTAAACCCTACGGGCTCCGCAATTGCCTGCAAACCACGTGAACCAAGGTAAACCGTAATTAAGCGACAGGCTCTGGCTCATGAGGCATAATCATAAATTCTCCTCTCGTGGGATTCGAACCTGTGACCAAGAGGATAGTTATCCCCTCTTTAACCAATATACACACTAAAATATATGAGTTGATTTGATCTATTTTATGTTAAATATAATACCTATCATAAAAACTATTGTATTATTTCTTTCATAATAACATTAAAGCATTATAAATCTGAGTACAAATATTTTTGAAAATTTTATCGAATATAGAAAAATTTGTACCAGAAGCAAATATATATGATTACTAAATCTGTTTATGAAAAAATTGAAAACATTCAGGAGAAAAACCACAATGATCAAAATTATGCTACCTTAGTCTCTCTACAGGAAAAAAATATGTGGTGTGACACCAACCTTACCACACAAACAATGACATATTATAAAGTACATATCTCATGTATGAATGATAAATTTACCTATATTTGTTAACTAAACACTGTCAAAAAGAATTTAACAACATTCTTCTAGCAATTCGACTCGAGAAATTTGTGATTAGGCTGGGACATCTTCTACATCATATACAACAAGTTTTCTTCACCTTGCACTCATATATATTGAATTACGCACATTATAATAAATAACAATATATTTGATTTTGAGATCACGTACAATTATAATAATTTTTATCACCAGAATCATGAAGAAGAGTAATAATTATAACACAAAAAATTATCACTTAGAATTCTAAATGATCATAGAGTATAAACTACATGCAGTGTTATTTTTTATACATTTTAATTAGGGACTATTACTTCATTTTTTTAATCAAAAAAATTGAACTTTCAAAAAAAAATTACGCCGCATTCCGATATAAAGTTAAGTAATGACTCGTGCCTCGCACGAGTTATTATGCTAGTTCTATATATAATAGTCCAGCAAGAAGATAAAATTCATAACACATTGTATCCATCTATTGAAATGTAAAAAATACCCTGTTAGATATATTTGATAATGTCATGGCTAATATGATTTATGTTTAGTTTTCAGATCTTACTTAAATAGGATAGATCAGTACTTACTGGAAGTCAGGACTTAAGGATATCAGTACTTATATTATCAGAAGATAATAATCAGAAGATGGATATCAGAACTTAAGTACTGAAGGACGTTCAGATAAGGACAACAGCTGATTAAAGGAAAGAAGATCGAGATAAACATAAGTAGAGATATGCATGACGAAGGAATTCTATGAAGAATAGAATACTTGGAAGAAAAGATATCTGATTGATATATTTTAGGAAGCAGAATTATATTCCATATCAATTAGCGATTATCTTGTAACTGTGTAGTATATAAACACAGATATAGGGTTTACACTATAAGTGTTATCATATTCGAGAAGATTATTCATTGTAACCCTAGTAGCTCACGTGATATTTGTTCATCACTGAAAGGTAACAGTTCCATACTGTAACAGAGTTTATTGTTTCAATAAAGTTTGTTTTCTGTTACTTGAGTTATAAAAGTTCGATTTGATTGTATTTTACACTGTATTCACCCCCTCTACAGTGTGTGTGTGACCTAACAAGTGGTATCAGAGCCTGTCTGTTAACACACAAACAGTTTAAGATCCAAACACAATCATGTCTGACACAGAAACTCCAACTAAGCCCACCAAAACTGAAGAACCTCCAAAGACACAAATTCAAAGTCGGTATGAGACCATCAGAGTTCCCATATTGAGACCATCTGAATATGCCATATGGAAGGTGAGGATGACCATGTTTCTGGAAGCTACAGATCTAGAATATCTTGATAGAATCAAGGAAGGACCTTACAAACCAACCAAGCTCGTTGTTGCAGTTGCAGGTGAAGCAGCAAAGACTGTACCAAAGGAGAATAGTGATTACACTGTTGAAGATATCGCATCAATTGCTAAGGATGCTAAGGTACGACACTTACTGCATAGTGCCATTGATAATGTAATGTCAAACAGGGTAATTAAATGCAAGACTGCAAAGGAGATATGGGATGCTCTGGAAACAAGGTGTCAGGGAACTGATACAATTAAGAAGAACAGGAAGACAATACTCACTCAAGAGTATGAACACTTTGACTCAAAGGCTAATGAGTCATTGACTGATTTATATGATAGATTTGTCAAACTCTTGAATGATTTGTCACTGGTTAATAAGGAGTATGATCTTGAAGATTCAAACCTTAAATTCCTGTAAGCTCTTCCTGAATGCTGGGATTTGAAGTCAACAACAATAAGAGACAACTACAATCTTGATGTAACAACTCTTGATGAAATTTATGGAATGCTCAAGACTCATGAACTTGAGATGGAACAAAGAAGCAAGAGGAAAGGTGGAAAGTCAAGGACAGTTGCTCATAAGGCTGAAGAAGAATCCCCCAAAGCACCTACCTCAAGGAAAGATAAGGGTAAAGCTCTTTTAACAAAGTCTGATACTGAGTCATCAAGTTCTGAAAGTGATGATGACTCAGAATCTGAAAGCCTGCCTGAGACGAATGCTGATGAAGAGATGATGAAGCTGTGTGCTCTTATGGTGAAAGGGATCACAAAGATTGCATACAGGAAGTTCAGGAAGGGAAAGAAGTTTTCCAGGAAAGGCACAAGCTCTGATAAGAAGAGTTTCAGAAGATCTGAGAGCAGAGGAGGAAAGTCTAACAGAGGAGATTATACAAATGTCAAATGCTACAACTGTGGTGAAAAAGGCCACATATCTCCTGTTTGTAAGAAAGTGAAGAGTGACAAAGGCAAGGCTCTTGTCACAAAGAAGAAAAGCTGGACAGACGCCTCAGATTTTGAAAGTGAGGAGAATTATGCCTTGATGGCAAATACTGATAAGGCAAGTGCTGAAAGCAGTTCTGAAGCTGCTGAATCAAAGGTACCTCAAACTACTTATGTTTTTCATACTGATGATATTAATGAGTTGAGAAGATATCTTAAAACCATGTTTGTTAGTTATAGAGATCAAACTTTAACATGTGAAAGATTAACTTCTGAAAATCTTGCTTTTAAGAAAAGAAATGATTTCTTAGAAAAGGAGTTAGTTATGTTCCATCAAACTCAGAAAGATAGAGATGATGCTTTTTATGTTAGGGATGAAGTGCTAAAAATGAGTGAATCTCTAAAAACTGAGTTAGAAAAGGAAAAAGAAGTTAACAGGACTTGGACTAACTCTGGCAGAACAACTCAAAATTTGCTAAGTAGTGAAAACTGGAAAGAGGGCTTAGGTTATGGAGAGGAGAAGAATGATAAAGGAACTGTAGAAATTAAGCCTGTTGTTGTTAGCAAAAGCCAAAGTTAAAACCTGTTAAGTTTGTAGCTGTAAAGTCTGATAATGAAAAATCAGAAGTTAAAAAGGAATTAACTTCTGACAAACTAAAACAGGAAAAGACAGGTGATGTAAACATGGGCTTAATGACTAAGAAGCAGCTTAAGCATAAGCTGAAAAATGTTAAGAATACAAACAAGGTAAAATCACCTAGGAAAAATAGGAATGGAAAGGAAGGTGTGAATAAAAGCAATGATTATAAGCATGTTCCTAAAGCTCCTAGGAAAATGTGTCATAACTGTGGAAGTTCTAACCATCTGGCTTCTTTTTGCTGGAAGAATAAGAACATAAACTCCTTACCTTCAAAGTCAGGAGTTAAGAGTCAGTCTATTAGATATAAGCCACAAAATCCTTGTTTTCATTGTGGTAGTTTATGGCATTCCATTTATACTTGTAAGGAATATCATAGTTTGTACTATGATTATTATCAAATAAAACCTTCTTTAAAGAAAGTTTACATTGTTCCTTCTAGTGTAAGTTCTGATTCAAAGTCTGATAGTGTAAATTCTGATAATAAAAATGTTAACATAAACTCTGATGCTAAATCCGCTGCAAATGTTAACAAACTTAATAAGGCCAAAGGATCCAAGCAAGTCTGGGTCCTTAAAACTAATCATTAGTGGTCTTTGTGATTGCAGGGCAACAGGAAAAATATCCTAGTTCTAGACAGTGGATGTTCAGGACATATGACTGGAAATAAAGCCCTGCTATCAGACTTTGTGGAGAAAGCTGGCCCAAGTGTTTCTTATGGAGATGGCAACATTGGAAAAACATTGGGATATGGCAATATCAAACTTGGGAATGCCATCATTAAAGAAGTAGCTCTGGTCTCAGGACTTAAACACAATCTGCTGAGTATAAGTCAAATCTGTGACAGAGGTTATCATGTGGATTTCTTTGAAGAACACTGTGAAGTTGTAAGTAAATCTACAGGAAAAGTTGTTCTGAAAGGATACAGGCGTGGTAACATTTATGAAGCCAAGATTTCAACAAGTGTTGATGGTTCTGGAATCTGTCTGATGAGTAGAGCATCAATTGAAGAAAGCTGGAATTGGCACAAGAAACTCTCTCATTTAAATTTGAACTATATAAATGAGTTGGTCAAGAAAGATCTTGTAAGAGGACTGCCAAAGTCAGTATTTGCTCCTGATGGCCTTTGTGATTCTTGTCAGTAGGCTAAACAAAGAAAATCCTCATTCAAGAGCAAGACTGAATCATCAATTCTTGAGCCTTATCACCTACTACATGTTGATCTATTTGGTCCAGTAAATGTCATGGCTATTGCAAAGAAGAAATATGATTTGGTCATAGTGGATGAGTTCACCAGATACACATGGGTGTATTTCTTGCACACAAAAAGTGAAACTGCATCTATCTTGATTGATCCTATCAGGCAACTGGATAAATTGGTCAAAGACTCAGTAAAGATAATAAGGAGTGATAATGGCACTGAGTTCAAGAATTTGATAATGGAAGAGTTCTGCAAAAACCATGGAATCAAGCAGAAATTTTCTGCTCCTGGAACTCCATAGCAAAATGAAGTTGTTGAAAGGAAGAATAGAATTCTCATTGAAGCTGCACGTACAATGCATGAGGAAGCAAAGCTTCCAACCTATTTCTGGGCTGAAGCTGTGCAGACTGCTTGTTTTACTCAGAATGCAACACTCATTAACAAGCAAAGAAAGACACCATATGAGATGGTGAAGAAAAAGAAGTCAAATCTGAAGTATTTTCATGTATTTGGATGCAAGTGTTTTGTTCTTAAGACTCATCCTGAACAGCTATCTAAATTTGATCTAAAAGCTGATGAAGGAATCTTTGTTGGATATCCATTTTCCACAAAAGCCTTCAGAGTCTATAACTTGAGAACAAGAGTGGTCATGGAATCTATCAATGTCTCTTTTGATGATAAGAAGATTACTAGACTTGAAGATTTTATTGATCATGATCAGCTGAGATTTGAAAATGAAGACTCAAATTCTGATACTGAAAATCCTGACAATATAAGTCCTGATACTGCAAACTCTGATGGATTAAGCTCTGATGTTATTGAAACTGTGGTGACTACGCCAAAGGAAGATGCACCTATGCAGGGGGAGCATACTCAAGATATTACCACATCTCAAGAAGCATCTGAACATACATCTGGCTCTTCAAGTTCTGATTCGTCAAGTTCTGATAAGCCAAGTTCTGATAGTACTGAAAATCTAAATTCTGAAGAATCCAACTCAGAGAGCATAGTTTCAGGGGGAGCATCAGAAAATGAAAATGAAGACAGCATGGATCATAGGGGAGCATCCAGTTCTAGAGAGAACCTTCCATCTGCAAGGAAGTGGACTAAATCACATACACCTGATTTGATAATTGGAAATCCTGATGCAGGTGTCAGAACTAGAACAGCTACTTCAAATGAATGTCTTTTCAACTTTTTTCTTTCTCAGACTGAGCCAAAGAAAGTGGAAGAAGCTCTTCAAGATGCTGATTGGGTGCAAGCAATGCAGGAAGAGTTAAATGAATTTGAAAGAAACAAAGTCTGGACCCTAGTGCCAAGACCAAAGAATAGATCTGTTGTTGGTACAAAATGGGTATTCAGAAACAAAACTGAGAGTGATGGCATAATTACAAGGAATAAGGCAAGGCTGGTTGCAAAAGGATATTCTCAATAGGAGGGAATTGATTATGATGAAACATTTGCACCAGTTGCTAGGTTAGAAGCCATAAGGATATTTTTGGCTTATGCTGCTCACAAAAAGTTTACGGTCTTTCAAATGGATGTGAAAAGTGCTTTTCTCAATGGAGAATTGGAGGAAGAAGTATATGTTGAACAACCTCCAGGCTTTGTAGATTCCAAATATCCAGATTATGTCTATAGGCTTGATACAGCACTTTATGGACTTAAGCAAGCTCCAAGAGCATGGTATGAGACTTTAGCTCAGTTTCTTCTGGAAAGTGGATTTAATAGAGGAACAATAGACAAAACACTGTTCTACCTCAACCATGGAAAGGACTTACTTCTGGTCCAGATATATGTTGATGATATCATTTTTGGTTCTACAAATGACAGACTTTGCAAGAAGTTTGCCAAACTGATGCAGTCAAGATATCAAATGAGTATGATGAGGGAACTTAGCTATTTTCTGGGCCTTCAAGTCAAGCAGAATGAAGAAGGCACTTTTATTTGTCAAACTAAGTACACCAGAAACTTGCTGAAGAGATTTGGAATGCAAGATTGTTCAAGTGCATCCACTCACATGGCCACTGCAACAAAACTGGACAAGGATACTGGTAAATCAGTAGATATTACTGATTATAGAGGTATGATAGGCTCTCTACTCTATCTAACTGCTAGTAGACCTGATATCATGTATGCTACCTGTCTTTATGCAAGATTTCAAGCAGATCCAAGAGAACCTC
The DNA here is from genome assembly GCF_009905375.1 of Apium graveolens. Taxonomy (NCBI): domain Eukaryota; kingdom Viridiplantae; phylum Streptophyta; class Magnoliopsida; order Apiales; family Apiaceae; genus Apium; species Apium graveolens. The sequence goes on along the minus strand of NC_133655.1, from coordinate 221,328,196 downwards.
ATTTGATAGCTGTGAAAAAAAATTCAAGTATCTTAAAGGATCAGCTGATCTGGGATTGTGGTATCCCAGAGAATCAGATTTTAAACTAATAGGTTACTCAGATGCAGATTTTGCAGGTTGCAAAATTGACAGGAAAAACAAAAGTGGAAGCTGCCAATTTCTTGGAGGCAGATTGGTTTCTTGGTTTAGCAAGAAACAAAAGTCAATTTCCATATCAACTGCAGAAGCAGAGTACATTGCTGCAGGAAGCTGTTGTGCACAGATTCTTTGGATGAAGAATCAGTTAATGGATTATGGGTTAACATATTTCAAAATCCCTATTTACTGTGATAATCAAAGTGCTATTGCTATGACAGGTAATCCAGTTCAACACTCAATGACAAAGTACATCAGCATTAGGTACCACTTAATAAGGGAACATGTGGATGAAGGTACAGTGGAATTGCACTTTGTTCCAACAGATCAACAACTAGCAGATATCTTCACAAAACCACTGTGTGAAGCTACTTTTACAAGATTGGTAAATGAACTTGGAATGGTTTCAGGTTCTTTCTCTAAATATGCTTAGTTTTGTTCTGATGCATCAGACTTTATGATCAGTATTTACAGAAATTACTCTCTTTGTGTATTCTGTGCTTGATTGAAAATTGCTTAAGTATTGAATGTTGTCTGATGTGATCTTCTAAACTCTGACAGTGATATGTCTGTTTTTGTAACTATTCAATCCTATGAGGATATCTGTGCTAGATGCTGACCTAGTAGTCTTCAATACACTAGAAATCCCATGTTAAAAGTAATTATTTATGTGGAAATCCTCTGACAGAAGCAAATTCTGATATTGAGCTTAGTTAAGTTTACTTTGTTCATCTTATTACTAAGTCAAAAACTAGAAAAGTACTTCTCATCTGTTAAGTTCTGATGCTAGTAAATCTGTTGAATGTACTAAGTGCTGATAAAGCTCACCTATCAAAAGAAAAAGAAAAAGAATCAAGGATTAAAATCAGGTATTCCTTTGAGATCTAGAGTAAAAAATATGGAAGGGACGACCCAAGTGCATTGCTGGTATTAAGTAAATATGTCTCAGAAAAGCAAAATATATTCTTGGTGACTTTTCACACTCTATGATTACTGGAGAAATACTCTGATAATAGCATAAATTCTGATAAGCAGTCGTGATTCACTTACACTGAGAAGCCACTGTACAATGGAATTTTAAAAGATGCACAAAATTAGGATAAAACAGTTGAGGTGGACTCAAGTATGAACTCATTCAATAGTAGGCTTCAGATTAATGACAGGTTTTTAGTAAAGTTTTAGTTCTGCCTTATTTCTAAGATGTACTGAAGTGAATCAGACTTTACTCTTTGTCTGATATTTAGCTTAATGCACACACTAAACACTCCATATAAATGATGAAAATTACTGTGGTGATCTATGTTATTTTAGATGAACAGTTTATGTGTCTGGTTGCATAAATTCTGAGGACAAGTTCTGTTGAATGTTCTGATAACTAAGTTCTGAAGAATCTACATCAGAATTTGTGTGAAGAATTACAAAAATAGGCATTCATTTTTCGAGTTAAGAAATCATCTTCTGATGACTATTAAGTTCTGATATAAGTTTAAGTTCTGATATTAAATTATGATTCTTTACTTGACTTATTTATGGATAAAATTTAAAAACAGTCTCAGTTTAAACCAGAATATGTTGAAGTGGCAGATTAACAGTCACTATATTTAGGGATATTGGTTCACGTAATGCACAGTAATTTTTACTGGTTTCTTGTGCGCATTAAACCCTGTTTTACCTTTTCAATGACTGTTTTTCTTTTTCCAAGTCTAGGGAGACGAGGTAGAATTAATTCTACCTGACTGCATTAAATTTCTTTGTGTCTCCTAGCATTCTCTTGCCTATATAAACAACCACTTCACATCAGCCTATACTTCAACTCTTTTCTCACATACTCACCTTCATTTTCTTCATTCAAACACAATCATGGTCAACTACAATATGTTTTTGAACTATGAAACTTTCAACATGGAGCTGAGCTGTGAAGCCTGGCAGCAGGAATGGCACGTCACTGCCATTCCTGATGAGATATGGGACTCAGTTCCCCAGGAGGTTCTCACCCACCTCCTGTTCTTCTACATGGACTACCATCACCATCTGGAGCGATTGGAGGCGGGAAAGGATGGAAGCTCTCCGCCAGCAAGAGGGAATCATCAGACTCGCTATTCTGTTCATTGAGAGTAGGAAGAAGAAATAACTTATTTTCTTCTTCCTATTTTTCTTCATCGTCAGCCTTGCCCTGCTTCTTGAGCTAGGACAAAGGCTGTTAATGTTAGGTTTAGAAGCTTAGGACAATCTTGTAAAGTTCTGATGTAATTTAAATTTCATGAATGTAGTCTCTTGATATATTAATGGAATTTCCTTTTTCTTTGCAAGTTTTTGTCTCTGAGATGTTTGTATCTTAAGTGCACTGATAAATCCTGATATATCCATGTTCTGATGACCATTTCTATTTTGATTTAAATTAAGTTCTGATCTTACCAATTTAAGTACTTATTTACTTGATTTATTTTGGTCATTCTCATTCTTGAATTTTTCTCAAAATATTGGAGTTGCAATGAAAAATAATTGAATAAGTGGGAACAGTTTAAATTTTGAATTAAAACTGATTTACCTCGATTAATGGAATTACTGGGTAAGTGGAACGGTTTTTCCTTGAAAAACTGCAAGTGGGTAAGTAATGATTACTGTTTTCCCGTGCCCATTAAATATTCATTATTGCTGCATGTCTGACAAGTGTCCAACGGTTATATTTTTTTTACCAAGTATAAGTAAGAGAGAGAGAAGATTATATAATCTTTTATTTACTTTTTCAACTTTATCTCTCTCTTTGCTTTTACTCTCTTTCATCTCCTGACGTTGGTTTTTCATACAGACATTTTATCAAACATCTAACAGGCACTCTTAACTCTCGATTTTTCTCATGGCACCTAAGGACTTGATCATTGATGGAGCTAAATTTGTTCCAAACAACTATGCTGCAATTCTTGATCATGCTGAAGCTCCATCTGAGTTGCATTTTGTGCAATATCTTCTTGCACACAGTGAAATCGGGTATGCATTGACCCAGCCTTCAGTCTTTTCCGGCCAACAAGTTCTGACATTTTGGCGGACTGGGCACTTTGATAATGGTGGTCCAAATGGTACTCCTAGTATTGTTTCGAAGTGGATGATTCTACACATGTGGTAACTCCTGGTACAATTCGAAAGGCTCTACATTTACCAGAAGGATGTACTTTTTCAACCCCGGAGGAATCAGCTCTTAAAGAATTAATGGCTAGTTTGGGGTATGAGCAGAGTTTGGCAAAGCTTGGGCAGTTGAAACGGGCTCATATCAGAAAGGAATGGAGCTTCTTCTTTGACTGCATCACTAAAGCTTTTGGGAATAAGTGTTCCAACTTTGATGCCATCCCTATAATGAGTCAGCACATCGGGTATGCTATCATTAACCAAACTCATTTCGATTTTGCAAATGCTGTGATAGGTTTTATTGGGGATAGGATGACAGAAGATAGGAATGTTGTCTACTTTGCTAGATTTTGTCAGCTCATATATAATTTTTGTTGTGCTGATGAACCCCAACCTACCACTGACTTAACTCCACCTTTCAAAATTGAAAAACGAGCCTTTAATGACTTGGTAAATGCTGATCTTAAGAAAAGGGTGGTTAGACCTTTACAGATTCCTCAGTCTGTAAAACAGATCTTAGTAAATGCTGATCCTGAAACCTATAGATCTGTTTATTCTGATATCCAACCTACCACCACATCTCAAATACCACAGAAACCAACAGAATATACCACTCATACTACTCAATCATCCCTCAGAACATATCTCAAATCATATCTCTCCACTTCACAGACAGCTCAACCCTCATCCTCAGCACCTACTGTGAAGCCTTCATCTTCCAAGCCTAAGAGGACAAAGACTGTTCCTCAAACACCTCAGAAGAGAAGGAGGATTGTTTTGAGAGATGAATCTGAAAGTGAGGAACAGGTTTCTACATCAGAACCTGTTGTCAAAGAAGCTGAGAAAGTTTCTTCTCAGAAGGATTCTGGAATTGGGGGATCTAAGCTTCTTAAAAGACTTAGAAGAATGACTGAAGCTCCCAAGGAATCCCCACCTTCAAAGAGATACAAGAAACAGAGAGCTAAAAGGCCAGTTTCAGATGATGAGGAAGCAACAGCTAAGGAAGGAGATCAGGAATCTCTGATCTCATAAGAAAAGGAATCTGCTCAAGCCACTGCTTCTCCATTAACTCCAACTCAGGAAGCTGCTACTGAAATGGCAAACACACCATCTGTGTCTCCTATTCAAAAGACTGTATCTCCAGTTGATCCAGGCACAAGTGCTGAAATTGATGTTCAGAACCTGGTTGTGCCTGAAATACTTTACTTAGAAGCTCCAACAGCAACTAATCCATCAACAACACCTGTTACTGATGCTGCTCACACTCCAGAATTATCTACTACACCTTCTCTGCATCTAAATGATGATGATCAGAATATAGGTGAGCATCAGGATATGGCTGTTGATCAGAACTTGGAACCAGATCAGCACTTAGAAGATGATGCTGAAGCCTCAATTGCTTCTCATACTGTTGTTTTGTCAGAAGATGCTGATTCTGTAAGCTCTGATGCTGCAAATGCTGGAGATACTAGTAATGCTGCTCCAAAAGCAGATACTGATGAAGCAGGTCCTTCAGGACATGCCCCTCAATAAAACTGTTCTTAAATCTGAGTTAGTTAAGAAGTTTGTTACCAGAGAAGCACCAGTGCCTTGGAGTGAAACTCCTGCAGGACAGGAGTGGACTAAGGAATGGAACTCAGTTACCTGTGCTCCATCTGCACAGCATCTTGCTGAGCACTTGACTAAAGCTGATGAGATGTTAATTACTGATGATTTCAAAACACAGCTTAGAGTCACTGTATTGAGTACTAAACATCTAAAAGGTCTTCATTCAACTACTCATGCAAAGTTACATAAGATTCAGGAAGAATTAATGAAGCAAGAACAGGTTCAGAAAATTGACAAGAAAAAATTCTTCCAACCTACCTTTGACAGATTTGCTTATATTGAGAAGATTCAAGAGAAACAACAAGCTCATATTGATGATTTTCTGAAAAATCAAGCTTCTCAGCAATCTCAACTTAATGAAATCCAAGCCTCAGTGGAATTGCTTGTCTCTCTTCTCTTACCTGCTGATGCTAAAAAGGGGGAGAAAGTAATTAAGTCCAAATGCAAAACTGATAAGACACTGAAGGGGAAGGATGATGAAAAGGATGATCAAGGAAACCCTGGAATGGGTAGAGGTCATAGTCAAGGTAGAGGTTTCTCATCAAGAAAAGCTGAAATCACAAGTCACGGGACAAGTTCTGATGCTGGAAAAAGAATTAGTTCTGCTATTGGTAAAAGGATAAGTTCTGATGAACTTTTGGATCTTGATGAAGAAATGTCAAGACAGTTATTTCTTCAGGAAAATCCAGGAATGGACTTGGAGAGTTTAATGGAAGAAGAAGCCAGACTTAAATCAGAAAAAGTCAAATCTAAATCTGAAGCTTCTGGTAAAAAGACATTTCCAAAACTCAAGGGCATTGTGATAAAAGAAAGGACAAGTTCTGAAACAACAATGGCTAAATCACAATTGCAGATAGATCCAAGGTCCAAGGGCAAAGAGAAAGTTGGTGAACCTATCAAGGTTTATGTGCCTCCTGTTAATGAAGAAATTACTGATGAAGATGCTAATCTTGCTCTGACTTCAAGAAAAGTTTTTAAGACAACCTCTGACATGGCTCAAGTTGTTCAGAGTCAAGAGATAATTAATTCTGATATTTCGAAAAAGAAAGTAACCTCTGACACAGCTCAAGTAAACTTGATATCAGAAGATAAATCAAAGGAAACCTCTGACATTGCTCAAGTTAAACCTTCAAAGTTACTCCTACCAGGATTCACCAAAGCCAAACAGACTCAACCTTTGAAGACTGCTGCAAGTGGTTTTGAAGCAAGAGTAGTTACTGGAAAGGAAGCAAGAGACAAAACTGGATTGGGAAGTGCTGATGAAAGAAGAATACAGAACACTGCCAATGATCCAACTTCCTTGAGTGAACCAGGTATTGGAGCAACTCCTGAGAGATTGAATCAACTAGAATCTGTGCAAATGGTTTACCATACCTACTTGAAAGAACACATCATGTTGTACTTCATGACAGATGGTAGGGTTTATCACATAAGGGAAAATGCCATTCCATTGAAGTATTTTGAAGAACTGGAGCATATATTATTCTTACTTCAGGTGAATGACTCAATAACAGAAAGTGATGTAAACTATTTGAAGAATCAGACTCAGAGACAGAAAAGGCTTTATTCTGTTAAGTCTGACAGCACATATCTTCCAAAGTACAGAGATCACAAGGGTGATATAGTTGAAATGAAGCCCAACACTACTAAGATTATAACTACCTTTCTGGGTTACAGGGCTGTGGAATTCAATCTTGAGTCTGATAAGGCATATTTGATCAGACTGGATCAGGATATAAGAAAAGTTATAATTAATTATCTCAGGGCTGCAATATTTCAAATTGGTGAAGATACTGCAGAACTTAAAGATGCCAAAAGGAGGATGATTGATGAACTTAGATATGCTGAGAGATGTTTGTTGAAGAACTATCTCAGAACAACTCCTGACATCAGAGAGATCAGAAGATGAAGCCAAGTCAAGATCTACAACTGCTTAAATTCTGATATGAATACAGACTGAAGTTGTTATCAGAATTTAAAGATTGGTAAAGCTTTAAGGACTGTAAGTTGTAGTTATCTAGTCTAATTCTCATGCATTTGTACTTAATGTTTTTTACATCATCAAATATCTGTTAAACTTGTATATTATGCTAATTTACAAGTTGGGGGAGATTGTTAGATATATTTGATAATGTCATGGCTAATATGATTTATGTTTAGTTTTCAGATCTTACTTAAACAGGATAGATCAGTACTTACTGGAAGTCAGGACTTAAGGATATCAGTACTTGTATTATCAGAAGATAATCATCAGAAGATGGATATCAGAACTTAAGTACTGAAGGACGTTCAGATAAGGACAGCAGCTGATTAAAGGAAAGAAGATCGAGATAAACATAAGTAGAGATATGCATGAAGAAGGAATTCTATGAAGAATAGAATAATTGGAAGAAAAGATATCTGATTGATATATTTTAGGAAGCAGAATTATATTCCATATCAATTAGCGATTATCTTATAACTGTGTAGTATATAAACACAGACATAGGGTTTACACTATAAGTGTTATCATATTCGAGAAGATTATTCATTGTAACCCTAGCAGCTCTCGTGATATTTGTTCATCACTGAGAGGTAACAGTTCCATACGGTAACAGAGTTTATTGTTTCAATAAAGTTTGTTTTCTGTTACTTGAGTTATAAAAGTTCGATTTGATTGTATTATACACTGTATTCACCCCCTCTACAGTGTGTGTGTGACCTAACATACCCTATTTTAAATATTTATCAAAAAATTATTGTTGGTCTAAAATACCCTTTTTTTAAATATTTATATAAAAATTATTGTTGGTGGGAATTGAACTCGAGTATTTTCATTCACCTAAACATCTTCATACCTCTACACCATATTGACACATATTTTCTTAATCGTACACATAATACATGCATATCGTAAATAGTTGACATTTTATTTAACTTCAAACATAATTACCCAAATATTTGTAGAGTTAATTTTAAAGAAATTAAATTTAAGATATCGATTAAACATAGCACATAAACGAATAACTAACTTATTTATTAGTCAATTTTTAGTTTAAAAATTCGTCTCGTACCTTTTTTTATATATATATTTTACATAAAAAGAGATGTTTTGCATTATTTTAATATCTTGAATTATTTGAATAAAATGTAAAACTATACTATAGTATAACATTTGATTTAATCCATTTTATGATATTTAAATAAAAATTTATAGTGGTTGATAATTTGAAAGGATTAACAAATTCAACTAATATTTAAAATAATTTATCGAATTATAAAAATATTTATATAAAGAAATATAATATACAATGTTATCAAATTATTATAAAAAGAAATATTATAATCATAAACGAAACGCACATGAAAATGAATTGAATGACTATATTAGTACAATTTTTTTTTCGAATTCCTGAAAATAAATTCTTGAATATCAATAGTCAGTATTTACAATATATAAATTATTTTTATGTCACACTCATGATTAATACTCGGTCGAGTAAAATTAGATATGGATTGTTCGTCAGTGCTACTACGACTATAATATATAAATAATTACAAATAATTTATTAGATAATTATTTTAAAAAATTATAAATGCATGTCAATTGGATCACTAGATGTTAATAATGATTAAATATATACATTAATAAGATATTTATCATATAAATAAATGACATTAACACAATTTACTCGAGTATATAACAAACAATAATTTACATTTATAAATACTCACAAATTACTTTATATTTACTAATCGTAAAAGATTTAATGTTAATAATGTATTCGGATTTATTGATACACTTAAATGGAACAACAAAAGTTTTTTAAATTGTGAAAGTGAGAATGATTAATTGAATTTGAGATTTTTTCGCTGTGCTAAAAATTAGGTGAATTAGGCCAAATTTAATTGATGAATTTATGACATTGATAATTATCTAACATCTTATAAAATAAAAACTTTGTTCAATAGATTAAAAATTAAGTATACTGAGTCAACTTTAGTTAATGGATTATGATATTGACAATGTTATAACATTAACCTAAACGTTAAATCTCAAAAACTAACATTTTTTTCATTAAAAACAACTTATATTAACAATAGTTTAAATTTTATACTTTGTTAAATAAAATGATTGCAAGTCTTTCTGACTTTAGTTATACATTTTTAATCTTTCTAAATAGAGCAAAAAAGTTTATAAGTTAGTAGTGATTTTGGTAATAAAATAGTTCAATACTCATGATTTATTTGACCAAAACTAAAAAAAATGCTCACTCCCCGTTAAATATATATGTTTGTTTTTAGTTTATTCCTTGTGAACAAGCAGATGGGATATATAGATTAAGGCTCTGTTTGGGCTGTTGAAAACTGTTGTGCTGTGAAAAAAAGTGCTGCCAGGAAAATTAGATGACTGTTTGGTAATTTTTTTTAATTTATGCATATTTTGAGATATAAGATATAAAAATAATATTTTTGAGAAGATTTGATGGTGAAACTGATAGCTACTTCCTGCAAAAGCTGAAAACAGCTTTTTTTCAAAAATATGGGGGGACATGTTTTTGCTAACAACAGCTTTTAGACCAAAAGCGCTTTTCCAGACAACAGCTTTTAAAATTTACCAAACACCTTTCTGACAGATTTTCAGCAAAAAGCTGTTGTAGCTGGCTGCAACAGCAATACCAAACGGAGCCTAAGTTTTAGTCTTTTTTGTTTTAAACGTACGATAATTATCATGTTTGTATTCATTCACTAAATACAAATTATATGACACAAACTAGAATATATATAATGTTAGGTCACACAACACTGTAGAAGGGGGTTGAATACAGTGTAGAATACAATCAAATCGATTTCGAACACAACAGTAAATAGATATATTTGATATAATAAACTCTGTTATAATGGAACCGTTCTCTCAGTGATGAACAAATATCACGAGAGCTGCTAGGTTATAATGTATGATCTTCTCGATAATGATAACACATATAGTGTAAACCTATGTCTGTGTTTATATAGTACACAGTTACAAGATAACTTCTAATTGATATGGAATATAATTTTGTCTCCTAAAATATATCAATCAGATATCTTATACAAGTCTTCTTATCTTCTAACTCTTTCCATGCATATCTTCTTTTGTATTAGTCTCGATCTTCTTTCCTGTAAATCAGCTTCCTTCCTTAACTGTTAGTCCTCCCGTACTTAATTTCTGATATACATCTTCTGATATTTATCTTCTGATAATCTAAGTTCTGATATCCTTAAGTTCTAACTTCCAGTAAGTACTGATTCCAGTAAGTACTGATATTTCCTGTTTGTTAAGATCTGAAAACTAAACATGAAACATATTAGACATGACATCTCAAATATATCTAACAATCTCCCCCAACTTGTAAATTATGCAAAATATACAAGTTAATTGTTAGATATATTTGATAATGTTATGTCTAATATGATTTGTGTTTAGTTTTCAGATCTTACTTAAACAGGACAAATCAGTACTTAACTGGAAATCGGCACTTATACTGAAGTCAAAACTTGAGTTGTCAGAACTTAAGTTATCAGGAGATATTTATTAGGAGATAATATCAGGACTTAAGGAGACGTTCAGATAAGGAAGGCGGCTGATTGAAAGGAAAGAAGATCAAGACAAACGCAAGAAGAGATATACATGAAGAAGGAATTCTATGAAGAATAGAATACTTGGAAGAAAAGATAACTAGTTGATATATTTTAGGAAGCAGAATTATATTCCATGCGATTATCTTGTAACTATGTAGTATATAAACACAGACATAGGGTTTACACTATATGTATTATAATAATCGAAGTTATTATTTTATTGTAACCCTAGCAGCTCTCGTGATAATTTGTTCATCACTGAGAGAGGACAGTTCCATATTGTAACAGAGTTTAATAAAGCTTGTTTCTGTTACTTGTGTTCTTTAATTCGATTTGATCGTGACAAACACTGTATTCAACCCCCTTCTACAGTGTGTGTGACCTAACAAGTGGTATCAGAGCAGATCTGTTAACACACAAATAGTTTAAGATCCGAAAACAATCATGTCTGAAGAAGAACAAACTCCAACTAAGCCCACCAAAACTGAAGAACCTCCAAAGACTCAAATCCATAGTCGATATGAGACTATTAGAGTTCCCATACTGAAACCATCTGAATATTCCATATGGAAGGTGAGGATGTCTATGTTTCTGGAAGCTACTGATCCAGAATACCTTGACAGAATCAATGAAGGACCACACAATCCAACCAAACTCTCTGTTGTGGTTGCAGGTGAACCAACAAAGTCTGTACCAAAGGAGAAGAGTGATTATACTGCTGAAGATATCTCATCAATTGCTAAGGATGCTAAGGTATGACACTTGCTGCATAGTGCAATTGATAATGTAATGTCAAACAGGGTAATCAACTACAAGACTGCAAAGGAGATATGGGATGCTTTGGAGACAAGATGCCAGGGAACCGAATCAATTAAGAAGAACAGGAAGACAATACTCACTCAAGAGTATGAACACTTTGACTCAAAGCCTGATGAGTCATTAACTGGTTTATATGACAGATTTGTCAAACTCTTGAATGATTTGTCACTAGTTGACAAGGAATATGATCTTGAGGATTCAAATCTTAAATTCCTATTAGCACTTCCTGAAAGTTGGGATTTGAAGGCCACCACTATAAGAGACAACTATAATATTGAAGAAATAACTCTTGATGAAATTTATGGGATGCTCAAGACTCATGAACTTGAGATGTAACAAAGAAACAAGAGAAAAGGAAGAAAGTCAAGGACAGTTGCTCTTAAGGCTGAGGAGGAATCCCCCAAAGCAGCTGCCTCAAGGAAAGGCAAGGGAAAAGCTCCCATCACAAAGTCTGATACTGAATCATCAAGTTCAGATACTGATGATGACTCTGAAACTGAAAGCTTACCTGAGATGGATCTTGATGAAGAGATGATAAAGCTGTGTGCTCTTATGGTGAAAGGAATCACAAGGATTTCATACAGGAAATTCAGAAAAGGAAAGAAGTTTTCCGGTAAAGGTGCAAGTTCTGATAAGAAGAGTTTCATAAAATCTGAAGGAAAAGGAGGAAAGTCTGACAGAGGAGATTACTCAAATGTCAAATGCTACAACTGTGGTAAGAAAGGCCACATATCTCCTGATTACAAGAAAGTGAAGAGTGACAAAGGCAAGGCTTTTGTCACAAAGAAGAAAAGCTGGACAGACACTTCAGATTATGAAAGTGAGGTGAACTATGCCTTAATGGCAAATGCTGATAGCAGTTCTGAAACTGCTGACTTAAAGGTACCTCAAACTACTTATGCCTTTCATACTGATGATATTAATGAGTTGAGAAGATATCTTAAAACCATTTTCATTAGTTATAGAGATCAAATTTAACATGTGAAAGATTAACTTCTGAAAATCTTGCTTATAAGAAGAGGAATGATTATTTAAAAAAAGAGTTAGTCATGTTCCATCAAACTCAGAAAGATAGAGATGATGCCTTTTATGTTAGGGATGAAATACTTAAAATAAATGAATCTCTAAAAACTGAGTTAGAAAAGGAAAAAGAGATAATCAGGACTTGGACTAACTCTGGCAGAACAACTCAGAATTTGTTAAGTAGTGGAAACTGGAAAGAAGGCTTAGGTTATGGAGATGATAAGAATGATAAGGGAACTGTAGAGATTGAGCCTATAGTTGTTAAACAAAAGCCAAAGGTAAATCCTGTTAAGTTTATAGCTGTAAAGTCTGGTAATGATAAATCAGAAGTTAAAGAGAAATTAACTTCTGACAAACCAAAACAGGGTAAGCCAACTGAAGTAAACATAGGCTTAATGACAAAGAAGCAGCTTAAGCATAAGCTGAAAGATGTTAAGAATGTAAACAAGGTAAATCCACCTAGGAAAAATAGGAATGGAAAGGAAGGTGTGAATAAAAGTAATGATTATAAGCCTTTTCCTAATGCTCCTAGAAAAACTTGTCATAACTGTGGAAATTCTAACCATCTGGCTTCTTTTTGCAGGAAAAATAAGAACATAAACTCCTTACCTTCAAAGTCAGGAGTTAAGAGTCAGTCTATTAGATATAGGCCACAAAATCCTTGTTTTCATTGTGGTAGTTTATGGCATTCCATTTATACTTGTAAGGAATATCATAGTTTGTACTGTGATTATTATCAAATAAAACCTTCTTTAAAGAAAGTTAGCATTGTTCCTTCTAGTGTAAGTTCTGATACAAAGTCTGATAGTGTAAATGCTGATAAGAAAAATGTTAACATAAACTCTGATGCTAAATCCGCTGCGAATGTTAACAAACTTAATATGGCCAAAGGATCCAAGCAAGTCTGGGTCCTTAAAACTAATCATTAATGGTCTTTGTGATTGCAGGGCAACAGAAAAAACATCCTAGTTCTGGACAGTGGATGTTCAGGACATATGACTGGAAATAAAGCCCTGCTATCAGACTTTGTGGGGAAAGCTGGCCCAAGTGTTTCTTATGGAGATGGCAACATGGGAAAAACCTTGGGATATGGCAATATCAATCTGGGGAATATCATCATTGAAAAAGTAGCTCCGGTCTCAGGACTTAAACACAATCTGCTGAGTGTGAGTCAAATCTGTGACAGAGGTTATCATGTGGATTTCTTTGAAGAACACTGTGAAGTTGTAAGCAAATCTAAAGGCAAAGTTGTTCTGAAAGAATACAGGCATGGTAACATTTATGAAGCCAATCTTTCAATAAGTACTGATGGTTCTGCAATCTGTCTGTTAAGTAGAGCATCAATTGAAGAAAGCTGGAATTGGCACAAAAAACTCTTTCATTTAAATTTCAACAATATAAATGAACTAGTCAAGAAAGATCCTGTGAGAGGATTGCCAAAATAAGTATTTGCTCCTGATGGCCTTTGTGATTCATGTTAGAAGGCAAAACAAAGAAAATCTTCTTTCAAGAGCAAGACTGAATCATCAATTCTTGAACCTTATCACCTACTACATGTTGATCTATTTGGTCCAGTGAATGTCATGTCTATTGCAAAGAAGAAATATGCTATGGTCATAGTGGATGAGTTTACCAGATACACATGGGTGTATTTCTTTCACACAAAAAGTGAAACTGCATCCATTTTGATTGATCATGTCAAGCAACTGGATAAATTGGTCAAAGATTCTGTGAAGATCATAAGAAGTGATAATGGCACTGAGTTCAAGAATTTGATCATGGAAGAGTTCTGCAAAGACTATTGAATAAAGCAGGAATTTTCTGCTCCTGAAACTCCACAACAAAATGGAGTTGTTGAAAGAAAGAATAGAACTCTTATTGAAGCTGCACGAACTATGCTTGATGAAGCAAAGTTGCCAACCTACTTTTGGGCTGAAGCTGTGCAGACTGCTTGTTTTACTCAGAATGCAACACTCATTAACAAGCATGGAAAAACACCATATGAGATGGTGAAGAAAAAGAAGCCAAATCTGAAGTATTTTCATGTATTTGGATGCAAGTGTTTTGTTCTTAAGACTCATCCTGAATAGCTATCCAAATTTGATCTAAAAGCTGATGAAGGAATTTTTGTTGGATATCCACTTTCCACAAAAGCCTTCAGAGTCTACAATTTAAGAACAAGGGTTGTCATGGAATCTATCAATGTCTCTTTTGATGATAAGAAGATTACAGGACTTGAAGATTTCAATGATCATGATCAGCTGAGATTTGAGAATGAAGTTTTAAATCCTGACAGTCTAAATCCTGATAGTCTAAATTCTGATAGTCTAAATCCTGATACTGCAAACTCTGATGGATTAAACTCTGATGTTATTGAAACTGTGGTGACTACGTCAAAAGGAGATGCACCTGTGCAAGGGGAGCATACTGAAGATACAACCACATTTCAAGAAGCATTAGAACCTACAACAGGCTCTTCAAGATCTGATTCATCAAGTTCTGATGGGCCAAGTTCTGATAATTCTGGAAACTCAAGTACTGATATTTCTGGAAACTCAAATTCTGAAGGATCCAACTCAGAGAGCATAATTTCAGGGAGAGCATCAGAAAATGTTGATGAAGATAGCATGGATTATGGGGGAGCATCCAGTTCTAGAGAAAATCTTCCATCTGCAAGGAAGTGGACTAAAGCACATACACCTGATTTAATTATTGGAAATCCTGATGCAGGTGTCAAAACTAGAACAGCTACATCAAATGAATGTCTTTATCACTCTTTTCTCTCTCAGACTAAACCGAAGAAAGTGGAAGAAGCTCTTCAAGATGCTGATTGGGTGCAAGCAATGCAGGAAGAGTTAAATGAATTTGAAAGAAACAAAGTCTGGACCCTAGTACCAAGACCAAAGAACAGATCTGTTGTTGGTACAAAGTGGGTGTTTAGAAACAAAACTGATAGTGATGGCATAATTACAAGGAATAAAGCAAGGCTGGTTGCAAAAGGATATTCTCAACAGGAGGGAATTGATTATGATGAAACATTTGCACCAGTTGCTAGATTGGAAGCCATAAGGATATTTTTGGCTTATGCTGCTCACAAAAAGTTTACAGTCTTTCAAATGGATGTGAAAAGTGTTTTTCTCAATGGAGAGTTGGAAGAGGAAGTATATGTTGAACAACCTCCAGGTTTTGTAGATTCAAAATTTCCTAATCATGTCTACAGACTTGACAAAGCACTTTATGGCCTTAAGCGAGCTCCAAGAGCATGGTATGAGACTTTAGCTCAGTTTCTTCTGGAAAGTGGATTTAACAGAGGAACTATTGACAAAACATTGTTCTACCTCAACCATGGAAAGGACTTACTTTTGGTGCAGATATATGTTGATGATATCATTTTTGGTTCTACAAATGACAGACTTTGCAAGAAGTTTGCCAAACTGATACAGTCAAGATATCAAATGAGTATGATGGGGGAACCTAGCTATTTTCTGGGCCTTCAAGTCAAGCAGAATGAAGAAGGCACTTTTATTTGTCAATCCAAGTACACCAGAAATTTGCTGAAGAAATTTAGAATGCAAGATTGTTCAAGTGCATCCACTCTCATGGCCACTGCAACAAAATTGGATACGGATATTGGTACATTAGTAGATATTACTGATTACAGAGGTATGATTGGCTCACTACTCTATCTAACTGCTTGTACACCTGATATCATGTATGCTACCTGTCTTTGTGCAAGATTTCAAGCAGATCCAAGAGAACCTCACTTAACAGCTGTGAAAAGAATTTTCAAGTAACTTAAGGGTACAGCTGATCTAGGATTATGGTATCCTAGAGAATCAGACTTTAAGCTAATAGGTTACTCAGATGCAGATTTACAGGATGCAAAATTGACAGGAAAAGCACAAGTGGAAGCTGCCAATTTCTTGGAGGCACATTAGTTTCTTGGTTTAGCAAGAAACAGAAGTCAATTTCCACATCAACTGCAGAAGCAGAATACATTGCTGCAGGAAGCTGTTGTGCACAGATTCTTTGGATGAAGAATCAGTTACTGGATTATGGGTTAGAATTTTCTAAAATTCCTATTTACTGTGATAATCAAAGTGCTATTGCTATGACAGGTAATCCAGTTCAACACTCAATGACAAAGCACATCAGCATTAGGTACCACTTCATAAGGGAACATGTGGATGAAGGTACAGTGGAATTGCATTTTGTTCCAACAGATCAACAACTAGCAGATATCTTCACAAAACCACTATGTGAAGCTACTTTTACAAGATTGGTAAATGAACTTGGAATGGTTTCAGGTTCCTTCTCTAAATCTGCTTAGTTTATATTCTGATACATCAGATTTTATGATCGGTATTTACAGATATTACTATCTTTGTGTATTATGTGCTTAAATTGAAATTTGTTTAAGTGCTGATTGTTGTCTGGTGAGAATTTTTAAACTCTGATAGTGATATCCATGTCTGTGACTATTCAATCTAATGAGGATAATTGTGCTAGATGCTAAACTAGTAGTCTTTAATATTCTAAAAATTCCATGTTTGAAGTAATTATTTATGTGGAAATCTTTTAACACAAGCAAATTCTGATATTTAGCTTAGTTAAGTTTACTTTGTGTATCTTATTACTAAGTCAAAAACTAGAATAGTGCTTCTTATCTGTTAAGTTCTGATGTTAGTAAATCTGGTGAATGTACTAAGTGCTGATAAGCCTCACTTATCAAAAGAAAAAGAAAAGAAAAGAAATAAAAATCAGGTACTCCTTTTAGATCTAGAGTAAAAAATGTGGAAGGGAAGACCCAAGTACATTGCTGGTATTAAGTTATATGCATTAGAAAAGCAAGATAAATATTTTCTTGGTGACTTTTCACACTCTATGATTACTGGAGATATACTCTGATAATAGCATAAATTCTGATAAGCAGTCGTGACTCACTTACACTGAGAAGCCACTGTAAAATGGAATTTTAAAAGATGCATAAAATGAGCACAAAACAGTTGAGGTGGACTCATGCATGAACTCATTCTATAGTAGATTTCAAAATAATGACAGATTTTGAGCAAAGTTCTTAGTTATGCCTTATTCCTAAGATGTACTAAAGTGAATCAGACTTTAATCTTTATCTGATATTTAGCTTACTGCACACACATACACTCCATATGAATAATGAAAATTAATGTGGTGATAAATGTTATTTTTGATGAACAGGTTAAGTGTCAGTTGCATAAATTCTGAGGACAAGTTATGATGGAAATTCTAATGATTATGTTCTGAAGAAACGAAATCAGTATTTGTGTGAAGAATTACAGAAATAGGCATTCACTTTTTGAGTTAAGGAGTCATGTTCTGATGACTGTTAAGTTCTGATATAAGTCTAAGTTCTGATATTAAATCCTGATTTTTTACTTGACTTATTTGTGGTTCAATCTGAAACAGTCATATTTAAAATCAGAATATGTTTGGGTGAGATATAAACAGTCAACATAATTTGGGTTAGTGGTACTCGTATATGCACAGTAATTTTTACTTGTTTCGTGTGCTCATTAACTCCTGTTTTAAGCTTCCAACGGCTGTCATTATTACTCATCGGTCTAAGGAGATGAGGCTTTACTTCTATTCGTTTCATATTCCCTGCATCCCTTAGTCTTCCCTTGTCTATATAACTGACCAATAATCCTTCAGTAAAAATCAATTTTTTCTCAAACAATGGCTCAGTTTGGTTGGTTTTACAACTATGGCACTGAAACTGTGCATATTTATCAAAATGGAATTCCGACTGCATATCCTATCAACAACATTCCTTATAATTTCTGGATTCAATTTCCAGAAATCATTCAAAATGACTTGTTGACTGTCCAAATAAATCTTCATCTCCGTTCTCTTCATCAGCAGGAGAGAATCATCCGTCTTGCAGTGCTTTTCGTCTCCAGCAACAGGAACTAGTCAATAGGATCTTCTTAGACTAGGACTAAAGCCGTTGATGTTAAGAATCGTAGATTAGGACTGTCTTGCAACTTTTGCATGTAATTGCTAAATTTCATCGAATGTATTTTTTGATATATTAATGAAATTTTACTTTATTGCAAGATTCTGTCTATAAGTCATTTCATATTCTGATGACCTGTTAAATTCTGATAATAATCAAGTTCTGATGACCTTTTAAATTCTGATAATAATCAAGTTCTGATGCTGACGTGGCAGTATTTATTTACTTGGTTTATTTTTGGTCATTACCTCAACGGTCATATTTTTTTGAATATTGGTTTATGAGAGATAAAGCAGTAATAATCATTTATTTAATGGGATTACTTGGTTAGTGGGACGGTTTTTTTCTCCTTGAAAAACTGCATGTGCTAAGTAATAATTGCTTATTTACCGTGCCCATTAATTTTTGCCTTAACTGCTGCATGTTTGACAGGTGTAAAGGTCTGTTTCACTACTTTTTAACTGCTGTCACGTGGGGTGTCTAAGTAAAAGAGATAAAAGACTTTTAAATCTTTTATTTTCAGTTTTATTCTACTCTCTCTCTTTTCTTATTCTCTCTCATTTTTTACTGACGGTTTCTTTTCAGACATTTTATCAAACACCTTACAGGCAATTTTATTTCTCACTTATTTCTCATGGCACCCAAGGATTTAATTATTGATGGAGCCAAGTTTGTACCAAACAACTATGCTGCAATCTTGAGCAAGGCTGAAGCTCCATCAAATTTGCACTTTGTGCAAGATTTTTTAGCAAATAGTGAGATTTGGTATGCTTTGACCCAACCTCAAACTATTTCAAGCCAGCAAGTTCTGACATTTTGGCGGACTGGGATTTTTGATGATGGTGGTGCTACTAGTACTCCAAGCATCGTATTTGAAGTCAATGATGTTGAGCATGTGGTTACTCCTGGAGCAGTTCGCAAAGCTCTCCAATTACCAGAAGGCTGTACTTTTTCAACAGTGGAGGACCCTGTTCTACAGCAGCTCATGGCCAATTTGGACTATGAGAAAAGTTTGGACAAGCTTGGACAGTTGAAAAGGGCAAATATCAGGAAGAAATGGAGCTTTTTCTTCAATTGTATCACTAAGGCATTTGCCAATAAGTGCTCCAGCTTTGATGCCATTCCAATTATGAGTCAGCAAATCGGGTATGCTCTTATTCATCAAACTCACTTTGATTTTGCAAGTGTTGTGCTAGGATTCATAGGGGATAGGATGACAGAGGATAGGAATGTCGTATACTTTGCTAGATTCTGTCAGCTTATATATAATTTTTGTTGTGCTGATGACCCCCAACCTATCACTGATTCAATTCCACCTTTTAAGCTTGCAAAAAGGGCTTTTAATGATTTGTTAAATGCTGACATTAAGAAGAAAGTGGTTAGACCCTTACAGATACCTCAGTCTGTAAAACAGATTCTTGTAAATGCTGATCCTCAAACCTACACATCTGTTTACCCTGATGTTCAACCCATCAGCATATCCCAGCCACCTCACCAACCATCAGAACATACCACACCTACACCTCAAACATCCCAACCTCAACCTACTCAATCCTCCATCAAGACATATTTTAAACCATCACAGACATCTCAACCTTCACCATCAGCACATCCTGTGAGGCCTTCATCTTCCAAACCTAAGAGGACAAAGACTGTACCTCAGACACAACAGAAGAGAAGGAGGATTGTTTTGAGGGATGAGTCAGACAGTGAGGAACAGGTTCCAATATCAGAACCTATTGTTATAGAAGCTGAAAAGGTCTCTTCTCAGAAGAATGTTGAAATTGGGAGTTCTAGGCCCCTAAAAAGGCTTAGAAAGCTAAATTCTGATAAAGCTCCCAGAGTCTCTAGTTCTGCAAAGAGACATAAAAAGCAAAGAGCCAGGAGGGCTGTCAGTGTATCATCACATTCTGAAGAAACTCTGGAAGAAGGAGCTAAGGAAGGGGGTCAGGAATCTCTGATCCCAACAGAATCAATTGTTGTTGAATTACTTCCTTCAACACAAACTGAAACTACTCAAGACAGACTGCCTACTCCTCCTGTGTCTCCTGTAAATGAACCAGTACATACTGAAGACCCAGGCACAAGTGCTGAGATTGATATTCACAACCTGATTGTGCCTGAGATTCTATACTTGGAAACTCCACCAGCTCAAATCACTCCACTAACAACCCCAATTCTGGATGCTGATTTTAATGAAGATATTCCTACTACACCTATTCAGAATCTGGATGATGAAAATTAGGTTTTAGGTGGGTATCAAGATTTGGCTATTGATCAGAACTTAGTTGGAGATCAGCACTTAGAGGATGATGTTGAAGCCTCAATAGCCACTCATACTATTGTTTTATCAAAAAAAGCTGATGGTGCTGATTCTATAAGTTCTGATGCTGCTTATGATGAAGTTACTGGTGAAGCTGCTACCACTGTAGATGCTGATGCAGCTGGTCCATTTGGGCATGCACTTCCACAAGCTCCTTCAAAAGCTGATCTTGTTAAAAAGTTTGTTAGAGGAGATGCATCAGTACCTTGGAGTGAAACTCCTAGAGGAAGGGAGTGGACCAAGGAATTGAACAAAGTTAATTTCGTTCCTACTTCAAACATACTTGCTGAGCACTTGGCAAAGGCTGATGAGATGCTAGTCAATGATGATTTCAAGATATAGCTCAGGGTTACTGCACTCAGTACAAGACACCTTCAAAGTCAACAATCTGTAACTCAGGCCAAGGTAGACAAGATTCAAGAATCCTTAAATTAGCAAGATATGGTTGCCAAGCTGGACGAGAAAAGGTTTTTCAAACCTACTTTTGACAGAATTGAGTACATTGAGAAAACTCAAGAGAAGCAACAGTCTCAAGAGAATTGAGTACATTGAGAAACCTACCGTTTAGATCAGTTTTTATAAATAAACGTACCATTTTATATCCGGAATGATCCAACGGGATACTAATTTTCTGTAATTATAAATAGCCTTTTACCGTATTTTATTTCGTATCAAAATCATTTGCAGACAGATAATTATATAACTTTACAGAAAAAAATCATATATTCATAAATCTTTCTGAGAATCAAACTACTATTTGGAGGTGTTATTGAAATCTGCTCGGGAAGCTCTAGTAACCAAAACGGAGGTTTTGAAGGGTACTATCAGATTATACAAGTTTCAGAACTGCAGAATCAAAGGTTTATTTTCTGGAAATTTATTTATTTTTGAATTATTTTTATGAAAAATATGAATTTTTGTTCGGATGATTGTTTATATGATTTGATGATTGCATGTTGTAGAGCTTGTTTTCCTGATGATTTTGATATATTATACATCTGATTTGGAGTTCAATAACATGTTCAAATTTGAGTTTGATTTTCGAATTTTAAAAATTAGGGTTTATAACCCGTATGAATGTTTTCAATTGAAATTTGGGGGTTTTTGATTCAGGGGTTATTAGCTGTTGATTTATAGTGGGTTATGTTCCTTATGAAATTTGCAATCGATTGGTATATAACTCATTAACAGAGGATTAGTGAATTGAAGGGAGTTGTGTTTTTAAGTTTTACGATGTTCGCCGGAAACCAGCGATGTTCTTGGCCATTTTCCGGCCAAGTCTGGGGTTATTGATGAATTTTGATTGCAGATATAGATTCCTGGTGTTGTGTAGTATTGATCTAGAGCTTGTGGTGGTGGGAGGATGTCGGAGTCGAGTTCTCCGGCCATCCCCGACGTTTTCCTGCGACTGGACTGCAAAATTGCAGTTTGGTCCCTGTACTTTTGGAAATGATGAAGTTAGGTCCTTGAGGTTTCCAGAATTTGCAAAAATAGGATTCCTGTTTTAAAAATATTCAAAAATCATATTTCCTATTTATTTTTATTATAAAAATTCATTTTTAATTTCTGAAAATTCTAAAAATTAGTATTTTAATTCCGAAAATTATTTTTAATTTAAAAATAAATCTAAATTAATTAGTTAATTAATTTCAGTTAATTTCTAATTGATTAATTGGTCAATTAATTTGAAAATTAATTGATTAATTGATTTAATTAATTATTAATTGATTTTAATTATTTATTTAATTAGATTTAATTATTTAAAAATTCCGAAAAATAGTTTCGAGCTTTAAAATATTATTCCAAATTATTTTCAAGGCTCGATAATTATTATAAAATTATTTCGAAGCCAGAATTGGCCAACCGAACCCAGTTTATTAACCCGAAATTGATCCAACGACCCGTTTTAATTTCGAAAAATGTTTTAAAAATCATTTTAAATACCAGAAAGCCTATTTATGACCCGAGACTTCTGTATAAATGATATGTCATTGATTACATGATGTATTATGTGTTATACGTGACTTGTTGATTGACTATCGTTCTATATATTCGGTGTTTACTTGATTATTGCATAACTTTCAATCTGTTAATCGGATTTGGGTGAAACGAAGGGTAGATAAAATTATGTGTTGAATACAATGAGTCGATTATTGATAGATACTTATGATATGTGAGCAGAAGAGGCAAGACGTAGGAAAGGGAAACAGGTAGTTGAGGAGTAAGACGATTGTGATTGGAAGCGAGTGCAGTATAGTAAGCTAATACCAGGCAAGTGTTCTGAACTTTCTCGAGATATTGTAGTACTTGATAGTCTTGTTGATATTGCAAGTGCTTTGAAGCACTGAAACCCAAACCCTGATTCCAGTTATTGTTCTTGAGCCATGAACCTTATTCTTTCTAAGCCATTGATTATTGTATACCCCAAACACGAACCACAAATCTATGATACTACTCCACAGATACATACAAACTAAAAACCAAACACTGAACTGAATTACTTATATACTCAACCCATTGTATTTTATGCTTTGAAAGGCCAAATCTTTGAAACCCTGAAGCGTTGATTCCTTTATTATCCAATTCTTTCATTACCCAGCATCCAAGCTTTGAAATTACTTTATTAATCCTTACAAGGATTGAAGCCCTTTCATTGTTAAACACTCATTATTGTTAATGATTCTGGTTATTGTTTATTATTGCTTATTCTGTTATTATGTTAGAATTGGATTGTTTTATAAAATTATGGACCAGATTCATGGTCAGACCATATAATGGTCAAGTTAGGCCAATGTGTGCCTTGGATCCAGTAGTTAGAGCAATGATGTGTGCTTTGTTCGGGGTTAGTGCGTGACTGATCAGCAGCCTAACCTTGGTTTTTAAAATAAAAGTATAATATCCAATTCTAAATCATAATCCATTGTTCACTTGATATCATAATCATGTTCACTTGATGATCATTATTCTCAGTTTTGTTATTGTGACTTGCTGAGCTAGTTAGCTCATTTGTGCGATGTTGTTTATATTCTTTCCAGTTAAAAAGGAACCAGTTGGTAGCGAGGATCCCCAGTCCAGCGCGAGAGCTAGGGATTAAAGTTGAGGAAGCTGAGCTAGTAGGCTTCTTTTGGAATAAATTAAGTTTGTAAAAGTTTGTAATAATGTTTAATACTCAGTTTGAGTTTGAATGATTGGGATTTGAACGGTATGTAATATAAGTAGATGTGTGGCTTGTGTGCATACGTTAACCTGTTGCGATCCGTGGTAGTTGGTAAATAGGGTCACTGCATATTATTATTATCTTTATTATTGTTATAAGCAGGTTATAAATAAGGTGTGTGTGTGGACCCCAAAGTTATGACCCGGGTTTGGAGGGCGCCACAGGTTTGGTATCAGAGCTACAGGTTATAAGTCACTGACACAAGCCTAGGTTGACGGGAATGGTAGAAGGTTAGGATTAGAAGTAAGGAATAGAAAGATAGAACGTCGAGAGGTTGAGTGCTTCGGTATATCAGGTATTAGTGTAATTCGCGTTATGGTTCGAGATTCTTATATTGTGATATGATTTCAGATAGCAGCGATGGTCGACTCTTTTATTCCCGTATCAGCTGATCACTCAGAGCCTTCAGTTGGAGTGCCGTCTTCGGATCCATGTCATGTTGTTCCACCAGTGTTGGCTATACTACCTACACTTGTGTTGCAGCCCGTACCACTGCAGGCTATTCCACCTCCAGGCATGAGGCCACCTATCAGAGGACCCCCACCAGCTGACTCGGATTCCACTGGGCATTCAGTTGCGAGTGCCCCATTTCATTCTACATTGCCCCCAAATCCTTATTACCAGTATGAGGCTCTTCTATTGGAGCGTGATTCCTTGTTGGCCCAGATCAGAGAGCTACAGCATATCATCAGGACTACAGATGTTGATCGTGGTGTGAGGGAGCTTCGAGAGGAGATTCATGTGACACGGAGGGTTCTTGAGGCTAGGCTACATGGAGCTACACTACCTGGCAGAGGCCCTGATGCACTGATGGGCTGGGCTACTGAGGTGATGGAGGACTTTGAGAGGCTGGCAGGACCAGAGTTTCCTTGGAGCTGAGTCAGAGATTCAGAGATGGAGATGCTGAGCAGTGTTGTTATGGTTATGTAGTATGTACAGTAGTATGTAGTGTGTATCAGTAGACTTTTGAGTTGTATTTATAGACTAGCTATACTGACTAGTGAATGGGTTATTGTACCTTTTTGCTTTTGCTTCCGAAGCGTCTTTACGCTTGTACTACCTAAAACTTTTGATCTATATATATCAGTACTTTTTTTTCCTTTCCAGCACTGTCATTTACTTTATTTCACCTGTTTTACCTTACCTTATTTATTGCACCAGTTATACCCCTGTGATACCATGTACCCTATTTTTCATAACTGTTTATATTCTGTAAAGAAGCATGCAATTTACTTAGTTATAACTGTTTTCAAAAAGAGATATTTCTATTTTGCAAAACTGTTCTTTTATGCAAAAGATTGATTCAAAGCTAAATAAGTTGATTGATTCTTTACAGAAAATGCCTCCCAGAAGAAATACCCACACCAACACCCAGAATGAAGAAACCAACAACAACAACCAAGATGATACAAACCCGATTGTGAACCCAGGACCCATAGACCCAGCAATAGCCCATATTCTTCAAATCTTGGCCCAACAAACAGTTCACCTGGCACAACAACAAAGACAGACCAACCCCCAGGTAACTTTTAAAACTTTTCAGGCAGTAAACCCACCAGAATTCAAGGGTTCCTTAGAGCCAATTAAAGCAAATGTTTGGTTAAAGGAAATAGAGAAGGTATTTGCCTTAGTGAAAGTAAAGGAAGAACAGAAGGTTGAGTTTGCAAGTTACTATCTGAAGAATGAGGCCACCTATTGGTGGGAGATGGTGAAGACATTGGAAGGTACAGATGTTATTACCTGGGAAAGGTTTAAGGAATTTTTTTTAGAAAAGTATTTTCCTCAGTTTATTCAGGATCAAATGGAGCTGAAGTTTTTAGAATTAAAGCAAGGGAATATGTCGGTAACAGATTATGAGGGTAAGTTTGAGGAATTGTCAAGGTATGTACCGTCGTATGTGGATACTGATAGGAAGAAGGCTAAAAGATTTCAGCAAGGTTTGAAACCATGGATCAGAGGGAAGGTAGCCATTTTTGAATTGGATACCTATGCAGGAGTAGTACAGAAGGCTATGATCGCAGAGACAGAGAGTGAGATGTTCCAGAAGGAAAAGGAAAGCAAGAAAAGTAAATTTGAAGGGAATGAGGGCCAGCCACAACCAGGGAAGTCTCCAAATTTTAAGAAGGGCAAGTTTCAGCCAGGGAGAAATTTTAATTTTAGGAGACAGAATGCAGGAGACGGAGGCCAGAGCAACCATCCAGTTAATACAAATCAGCCAAATCAGTTGAGACTAACTTTTCCAGATTGTCAAGTATGTGGAAAGAAGCATGGAGGAGTTTGTAACAAGTTGAATGTGGTATGTTTTAAATGCAACCAGAATGGGCACTATTCGATGGAGTGTCGAAATCAACTAGCAAGAGAGTCAGCAGATAAGGATCAGCCTATCCGGAATCCAGCAGTAAAGGTTCCAGCCATTGGATTTACGTGCTTTAAATGTGGAAAGCCAGGACATATGGCCAAGGACTGCAAGACACCAGCCCCAGTCAGTAATGCATTGAGGATTATGGGATCTACCCCAACAGTGAATGAGACTCCAAGGGCTAGAGTTTTTGACATGTCTGTGAAGGATGCGATCCAGGATACGGATGTCGTGGCAGATACGCTTAATGTGAATTCTTTATGTGCCAAGGTGTTAATAGATTTGGGAGCAACTCGATCGTTTGTTTCACAAGATTTTGTTAGTAAGTTAAATTGTACAGTTGAGTATTTAAATGAAATAATGACTGTGGAATTAGCAAATCAAAAATGTGTATCTGTTAACCAAGTTTGTGGGAATTGTGAGATTGAGATCTCTGGTAGTAAATTTTGTGTAGATTTGATACCATTTAAGTTAGGAGAATTTGACGTTATATTAGGGATGGATTGGTTATCTAGGCATGATGCCCAGATAGATTGTCGAAATAAGAAGGTAATGGTGAAAACGCAGGACGAAAGGATAGTAACGTTCAAAGGTCAGAAATAAGTAAAGAAGTTCTTAACGATGATTCAAGCCAAGAAGTTATTACGGCAAGGATGCGAGTATTTCGTAGCATATGTGATCGATAGAAGTCAGGAGCCAGCAAAACTTGAAGATATTCCAGTTATGAATGAATTTCCAGACGTATTTCCCAACGAATTACCAGGACTTCCTCCATATAGAGAAATTGAATTTGCGATCGACTTAGCACCTGGAACAGAACCAGTATCCAAGGCCCCGTACAGAATGGCGCCTGTTGAGATGAAAGAGCTAGCGAAGCAATTGCAGGAGTTGTTAGAGAAAGGAGTAATCAGACCCAGTATATCCCCGTGGGGAGCCCCGGTATTATTTGTCAAGAAGAAAGATGGAAGCATGAGACTGTGTATCGACTATAGGGAGCTCAACAAGCTTACAATCAAGAATAAGTATCCGTTACCCAGAATTGACGATCTGTTTGACCAGTTGAAGGGAGCCAAGTACTTCTCCAAAATTGATTTAAGATCGGGATATCATCAACTAAAGATCAAGCCAGAAGATATACCAAAGACAGCTTTCAGAACAAGGTATGGACATTACGAGTTTTTAGTGATGTCTTTTGGATTGACCAATGCCCCGGCAGCGTTTATGGACCTGATGAACAGAATTTTCAAGGAGTATTTGGATAAGTTTGTTATTGTGTTTATAGACAATATTTTAATCTATTCAAAGATGGAAGAGGATCATGCGGAACATTTGAGGACAGCTTTGGAGATTTTAAGGAAAAATAAGTTATATGCTAAATTCTCGAAGTGTGAGTTTTGGCTATAGGAAGTTCAGTTCTTAGGACACATAGTCAGTAACGAAGGGATCAAAGTGGACCCGGCAAAGATCGAGGCAATTATGAATTGGGAGAGACCAAGAAAACCCACTGAGGTAAGAAGTTTCTTGGGATTGGCAGGATATTATCGACGATTCGTTCATAATTTCTCAAGGATTGCAACACCATTGACAAAGCTTACACGAAAGAATGAAAAGTTTATATGGAACGATAAGTGCGAAGAAAGTTTTCAGGAGTTGAAGCGAAGGTTAATCACGGCACCTGTTTTGTCACTTTCAGGCGATCAAGGGAATTTCGTAATTTATAGCGATGCTTCTTATAAAGGACTAGGATGTATTTTAATGCAGCACGAAAAGGTAATTGCGTATGCGTCAAGGTAATTGAAACCACACGAACAAAAGTATCCTACTCATGATTTGGAGCTAGCAGCCAGAGTTTTCGCTTTGAAGATTTGGAGACATTATTTGTATGGAGAAAAGTGCGAGATTTTCACGGATCACAAAAGCTTAAAGTACATATTCACACAAAAGGAACTTAATATGAGGCAAAGGAGATGGTTAGAGTTGATCAAAGACTGTTAGATATATTTGATAATGTCATGGCTAATATGATTTATGTTTAGTTTTCAGATCTTACTTAAACAGGATAAATCAGTACTTACTGGAAGTCAGGACTTAAGGATATCAGTACTTATATTATCAGCAGATAATCATCAGAAAATGGATATCAGAACTTAAGTACTGAAGGACGTTCAGATAAGGACAGCAGCTGATTAAAGGAAAGAAGATCGAGACAAACATAAGAAGAGATATGCATGAAGAAGGAATTCTATGAAGAATAGAATACTTGGAAGAAAAGATATCTGATTGATATATTTTAGGAAGCAGAATTATATTCCATATCAATTAGCGATTATCTTGTAACTGTGTAGCATATAAATACAGACATAGGGTTTACACTATAAGTGTTATCATATTCGAGAAGATTATTCATTGTAACCCTAGCAGCTCTCGTGATATTTGTTTATCACTGAGAGGTAACAGTTCCATACTGTAACAGAGTTTATTGTTTCAATAAAGTTTGTTTTCTGTTACTTGAGTTATTAAAGTTCGATTTGATTGTACTTTACACTGTATTCACCCCCTCTATAGTGTGTGTGTGACCTAACAAGTGGTATCAGAGCCTATATGTTAATGCACAAACAGTTTAAGATCCAAACACAATAATGTATGACACAGAAACTCCAACTAAGCCTACCAAAACTGAAGAACCTCCAAAGACACAAATTCAAAGTCGGTATGAAACCATCAGAGTTCCCATACTGAGACCATCTGAATATGCCATATGGAAGGTGAGGATGACCATATTTCTGGAAGCTACAGATCCAGAATATCTTGATAGAATCAAGGAAGGACCTCACAAACCAACCAAGCTCGCTGTTGCAGTTGCAGGTGAAGCAGCAAAGACTGTACCAAAGGAGAAGAGTGATTATACTGCTGAAGATATCGCATCAATTGCTAAGGATGCTAAGGTACGACACTTACTGCATAGTGCCATTGATAATGTAATGTCAAACAGGGTAATTAACTGCAAGACTGCAAAGGAGATATGGGATGCTCTGGAAACAAGGTGTCAGGAAACTGATACAATTAAAAAGAACAGGAAGACAATACTCACTCAAGAGTATGAACACTTTGACTCAAAGACTAATGAGTCATTGACTGATTTATATGATAGATGTATTAAACTCTTGAATGATTTATCACTGGTTAATAAGGAGTATGATCTTGAAGATTTAAACCTTAAATTCCTGTTAGCTCTTTCTGAATGCTGGGATTTGAAGGCAACAACAATAAGAGACAACTACAATCTTGATGAAACAACTCTTGATGAAATTTATGGAATGCTCAAGACTCATGAACTTGAGATGGAACAAAGAAGCAAGAGGAAAGGAGGACAGTCAAGGACAGTTGCTCTTAAGGCTGAAGAAGAATCCCCCAAGGCAACTACCTCAAGGAAAGACAAGGGTAAAGCTCTTTTCATAAAGTCTGATACTAAGTCATCAAGTTCTGAAAGTGATGATGACTCAGAATCTGAAAGCTTGCCTGAAACTGATGTTGATGAGGAGATGATAAAGCTGTGTGCTCTTATGGTGAAAGGGATCACAAAGATTACATACAGAAAGTTCAGGAAGGGAAAGAAGTTTTCCAGGAAAGGCACAAGTTCTGATAAGAAGAATTTCAGAAGATCTGAGGGCAGAGGAGGAAAGTCTGACAGAGGAGATTACACCAATGTCAAATGCTATAACTGTGGTGAGAAAGGCCACATATCTCCTGATTGCAAGAAAGTGAAGAGTGACAAAGGCAAGGCTCTTGTCACAAAGAAGAAAAGCTGGACAGACACCTCAGACTCTGAAAGTGAGGAGAATTATGCTTTGATGGCAAATGCTGATAAAGCAAGTGCTGAAAGCAGTTCTGAAGCTGCTGAATCAAAGGTACCTCAGACTACTTATGCTTTTCATACTGATGATATTAATGAGTTGAGAAGATATCTTAAAACCATGTTTGTTAGTTATAGAGATCAAACTTTAACATGTGAAAGATTAACTTCTGAAAATCTTACTTTTAAGAAAAGAAATGATTTCTTAGAAAAAGAGTTAGTTATGTTCCATCAAACTCAGAAAGATAGAGATGATGCCTTTTATGTTAGGGATGAAGTGCTAAAAATGAATGAATCTCTAAAAACTGAGTAAGAAAAGGAAAGAGAGGTTATCAGGACTTGGACTAACTCTGGCAGAACAACTCAAAATTTGCTAAGTAGTGAAAACTGGAAAGAGGGCTTAGGTTATGGAGAGAATAAGAATTATAAAGGAACTGTAGAAATTAAGCCTGTTGTTGTTAAGCAAAAGCCTAAGTTAAAACCTGTTAAGTTTGTAACTGTAAAGTCTGATAATGAGAAATCAGAAGTTAAAAAGGGATTAACTTCTGACAAACTAAAACAGGAAAAGACAACTGAAGTAAACATAGGCTTAATGACTAAGAAGCAGCTTAAGCATAAGCTGAAAGATGTTAAGAACGCAAACAAGGTATAATCACCTAGGAAAAATAGGAATGGAAAGGAAGGTGTGAATAAAAGCAATGATTATAAACCTGTTCCTAAAGCTCCTAGGAAAACGTGTCATAACTGTGGAAGTTCTAACCATCTGGCTTCTTTTTGCAGGAAGAATAAGAACATAAACTCCTTACCTTCAAAGTCGGGAGTTAAGAGTCAGTCTGTTAGATATAAGCCAAAAATTCTTGTTTTCATTGTGGTAGTTTATGGCATCCCATTTATACTTGTAAGGAATATCATAGTTTGTACTATGATTATTATCAAATAAAACCTTCGTTAAAGAAAGTTTCCATTGTTCCTTCTAGTGTAAATTCTGATTCAAAGTCCGATAGTGTAAGTTCTGATAAGAAAAATGTTAACATAAACTCTGATGCTAAATTCGCTGCAAATGTTAACAAACTTGATAAGGCCAAAGGATCCAAGCAAGTCTGGGTCCTTAAAACTAATCATTAGTGGTCTTTGTGATTGCAGGGCAACAGGAAAAATATCCTGGTTCTGGACAGTGGATGTTCAGGACATATGACTGGAAATAAAGCCCTGCTATCAGACTTTGTGGAGAAAGCTGGCCCAAGTGTTTCTTATGGAGATGGCAACATTGGAAAAACATTGGGATATGGCAATATCAATCTTGGGAATGTCATCATTAAAGAAGTAGCTCTAGTCTCAGGACTTAAACACAATCTGCTGAGTATAAGTCAAATCTGTGACAGAGGTTATCATGTTGATTTCTTTAAAGAACACTGTGAAGTTGTGAGTAAATCTAAAGGCAAAGTTGTTCTGAAAGGATACAGGCGTGGTAACATTTATGAAGCTAAGCTTTCAACAAGTACTGATGGTTCTGCAATCTGTCTGATGAGTAGAGTATCAATTGAAGAAAGCTGGAATTGGCACAAGAAACTCTCGCATTTAAATTTCAACAATATAAATGAGTTGGTCAAGAAAGATCTTATGAGAGGACTGCCAAAGTCAGTATTTACTCCTGATGGCCTTTGTGATTCTTGTCAAAAGGCCAAACAAAAAAAATCTTCATTCAAGAGCAAGACTGAATCATCAATTCTTGAGCCTTATCACCTACTACATGCTGATCTATTTGGTCCAGTAAATGTCATGTCTATTGCAAAGAAGAAATATGCTATGGTCATAGTGGATGAGTTCACCAGATACACATGGGTGTATTTCTTGCACATAAAAAGTGAAACTGCATCTATCTTGATTGATCATGTCAAACAACTGGATAAATTGGTCACAGATTCTGTGAAGACAATAAGGAGTGATAATGGCACTGAGTTCAAGAATCTGATAATGGAAGAGTTCTGTAAAAATCATGGAATCAAGCAGGAATTCTCTGCTCCTGGAACTCCACAACAAAATGGAGTTGTTGAAAGAAAGAATAGAACTCTCATTGAAGCTGCACGTACAATACTTGAAGAAGCAAAGCTTCCATCCTATTTCTGGGCTGAAGCTGTGCAGACTGCTTGTTTTACTCAAAATGCTACACTCATTAACAAGCAAGGAAAGACACCATATGAGATGGTGAAGAAAAAGAAGCCAAATCTAAAGTATTTTCATGTATTTGGATGCAAGTGTTTTGTTCTCAAGACTCATCCTGAACAGCTATCCAAATTTGATCTAAAAGCTGATGAAGGAATCTTTGTTGGATATCCACTTTCCACAAAAGCCTTCAGAGTCTATAATTTGAGAACAAGAGTGGTCATGGAATCTATCAATGTCTCTTTTGATGACAAGAAGATTACTGGACTTGAAGATTTTATTGATCATGATCAGCTGAGATTTGAAAATGAAAACTCAAATTCTGATACTGAAAATCCTTACAATCTAAGTCCTGATACTGCAAACTCTGATGGATTAAACTCTGATGTTATTGAAACTGTGGTGACTACGCCAAAGGAATATGCACCTATGCAGGGGGAGCATACTCAAGATCTTGCCACATCTCAAGAAGCATCAGAACATACATCTGGCTCTTCAAGTTCTGATTCGTCAAGTTCTGATAAGCCAAATTCTGATAGTTCTAAAAATCTAAATTCTGAAGAATCCAACTCAGAGAGCATAGTTTCAGGGAGAGCATCAGAAAATGAAAATGAAGACAGCATGGATCATGGGGGAGCATCCAGTTCTAGAGAAAACCTTCCATCTGCAAGGAAGTGGACTAAATCACACACCTGATTTGATAATTGGAAATCCTGATGCAGGTGTCAGAACTAGAATAGGTACTTCAAATGAATGTCTTTACAATTCTTTTATTTCTCAGACTGAGCCAAAGAAAGTGGAAGAAGCTCTTCAAGATGCTGATTGGTTGCAAGCAATGCAGGAAGAGTTAAATGAATTTGAAAGAAACAAAGTCTGGACCCTAGTGCCAAGACCAAAGAATAGATCTGTTGTTGGTACAAAGTGGGTATTCAGAAACAAAACTGACAGTGATGGCATAATTACAAGGAATAAGGCAAGGCTGGTTACAAAAGGATATTCTCAACAGGAGGGAATTGATTATGATGAAATATTTGCACCAGTTGCTAGGTTAGAAGCCATAAGGATATTTTTGGCTTATGCTGCTCACAAAAAGTTTACTGTGTTTCAAATGGATGTGAAAAGTGCTTTCTCAATGGGGAATTGGAGGAAGAAGTATATGTTGAACAACCTCCAGGCTTTGTAGATTCCACATATCCAGATTATGTCTACAGGCTTGATAAAGCACTTTATGGACTTAAGCAAGCTCCTAGAGCATGGTATGAGACTTTAGCTTAGTTTTTTCTGGAAAGTGGATTTAACAGAGGAACTATAGACAAAACACTGTTCTACCTCAACCATGGAAAGGACTTACTTCTGGTCCAGATTTATGTTGATGATATCATTTTTGGGTCTATAAATGACAGACTTTGCAAAAAGTTTGCCAAACTGATGCAGTCAAGGTATCAGATGAGTATGATGGGGGAACTTAGCTATTTTATGGTCCTTCAAGTCAAGCAGAATGAAGAAGGCACTTTTATTTGTCAAACTAAGTACACCAGAAACTTGCTGAAGATATTTGGAATGCAAGATTGTTCAAGTGCATCCACTCCCATGGCCACAGCAACAAAACTGGACAAGGATACTGGTAAATTAGTAGATATTACTGATTACAAAGGTATGATTGGCTCTCTACTCTATCTAACTGCTAGTAGACCTGATGTCATGTATGCTACATGTCTTTGTGCAAGATTTCAAGCAGATCCAAGAGAACCTCACTTAACAGCTATGAAAAGAATTTTCAAATATCTTAAAGGAACAGCTGATCTGGGATTGTGGTATCCCAGAGAATCAGATTTTAAACTAATAGGTTACTCAGATGCAGATTTTGCAGGTTGCAAAATTGACAGGAAAATCACAAGTGGAAGCTGCCAATTTCTTGGAGGCAGATTGGTTTCTTGGTTTAGCAAGAAACAAAAGTCAATTTCCACATCAACTGCAGAAGTAGAGTACATTGCTGCAGGAAGCTGTTGTACACAGATTCTTTGCACAGATTACTAAGTCACAAACTAGAATATTGCTTCTCATCTGTTAAGTTCTGATGCTAGTAAATCTGTTTGGATGTACTAAGTGTTGATAAACCTCACTTATCAAAAGAAAAAAAAAAGAATCAAGGATTAAAATTCAGTTACTCCTTTGAGATCTAGAGTACAAATGTGGAAGGGACGACCCAAGTGCATTGCTGGTATTAAGTAAATATACATCAGAAAAGCAAAATATTTTCTTGGTGACTTTTCACACTCTATGATTACTGGAGAAATACTCTGATAATAGCATAAATTCTGATAAGCAGTCGTGACTCACTTACACTGAGAAGCCACTGTAAAATGGAATTTAAAAAGATGCACAAAATTAGCACAAAATAGTTGAGGTGGACTCAAGCATGAACTCATTCAATAGTAGGTTTCAGAATAATGACAGGTTTTTGGTAAAGTTTTAGTTATGCCTTATTTCTAAGATATACTGAAGTGAATCAGACTTTACTCTTTGTCTGATATTTAGCTTAATGCACACACTAAACACTCCATATGAATGATGAAAATAACTGTAGTGATCTATGTTATTTTAGATGAACAGTTTCTGTGTCACATTACACAAATTCTGAGGACAAGTTCTGATTGCATGTTCTGATGATTAAGTTCTGAAGAATCTATATCAGAATTTGTGTGAGGACTTACTAAGACAGGCATTCATTTTTTGAGTTAAGAAATTATGTTCTGATAACTGTTAAGTTCTGATATAAGTCTAAGTTCTGATATTAAATTCTGATTCTTTACTTGACTTATTTGTGGATAAAATCTAAAAACAGTTTCATTTTAAATCAGACTATGTTTGGGTAGAATATTAACAGTCAATATCATTAGGGATAGTGGTTCACGACACGTACAATAATTTTTACTTGTTACTTGTGCGCATTAACCATGACTTACAATTCCAATAACTGTTTTTCGTCTTCCCATTCTAGGGAGATGAGGTAGAATTAATTCTACATATCAGCATTAAATTTCTTTGCGTCTCCTGGCCTTCTTTTGCCTATATAAACAACCACTTCACATTAGCCTTCACATCAACTCTTTTATCACAAAACTCATCTCCATTTTCTTTATATCAAAAACACCATGGTCAATTACAATATGTTTTTGAACTATGAAATATTCAACATGGAGCTGAGCTGTGAAGCCTGGCAGCAGGAATAGCACGTCACTGTCATTCCTGATGAGATATGGGACTCAGTTCCCCAGGAGGTACTCACCCACCTCCTATTCTTCTACATGGATTACCATCGCTATCTGGAGCGATTGGAGGAGGAAAGGCTGGAAGCTCTCCGCCAGCAAGAGCGAATCATCTGACTCGCTATTCTGTTTTTCGAGAGTAAGAAGAAGAAATGATTTATTTTCTTCTTCCTGTTTTTCTTCATTGTCAGCCTTGCCCTGCTTCTTGAGCTAGGACTAAGGCTGTTGATGTTAGGTTTAGCAGCTTAGGATAATCTTGTAAAAGTTCTGATGTAATTTAAATTTCATGAATGTATTCTCTTAATATATTAATGAAATTCTTTTTTTTTGCAAGTTCTTTTCTCTGAAATGTTCTGAAATGCATTGATAAATCCTGATAAATATTCATATTCTGATGACCATTTCAATTTTAATTTAAACTAAGTTCTGATTTTACAATAATCACTACTTGTTCCCTTGATTTATTTTGGTCATTCTCACTCGAATTTTTTTTTCAGAATATTGGTGTTGCAGTGAAACAAAATTGAATAAGTGGAAACAGTTTCAATTTTGAAATTAAAACTGATTTACCTTGATTAATGGAGTTACTGGTTAAGTGGAACAGTTTCACCATTCAAAATTGCAAAACGAGCTTTTAATGACCTGGTAAATGCTGATCTTAAGAAAAGGGTGGTTAGACCTTTACAGATTCCTCAATCTGTAAAACAGATCTTGGTAAATGCTGATCCTGATACCTACAGATCTGTTTATCCTGATGTACAACCAACAACCACCTCCCAAACACCACAGCAACCATCAAAACATTCCACTCATACTACTCAACCTACCCTCAGACAATATCTCAAATCATATCTCTCCACTTCACAGGCAGTTCAACCTTCATCCTCAGTACCCACTGTGAAGCCTTCATCTTCCAAGG
The DNA here is from genome assembly GCF_009905375.1 of Apium graveolens. NCBI lineage: Eukaryota > Viridiplantae > Streptophyta > Magnoliopsida > Apiales > Apiaceae > Apium > Apium graveolens. The sequence goes on along the minus strand of NC_133655.1, from coordinate 221,291,789 downwards.
CTAAGAGGACAAAGACTATTTCTCAAACACCTCAGAAGAGAAGAAGGATTGTTTTGAGAGATGAATCTGATAGTGAGGAACAGGTTTCTACTTCAGTACATGTTAATAAAGAAGCTGAGAAAGTTCCTTCTCATAAGGATTCTGCAATTGGGGGATCTAGGCTTCTCAAAAGGCTTAGAAGAATGACTGTTGATGAAACTCCCAAGGAATCCATATCTTCAAAGAGATACAAGAAACCGAGGGCAAAAAGGCCAGTTTCAGATGATGAGGAAGCAGCAGCTAAGGAAGGAGATCAAGAATCTCTGATCTCACAAGAACCAGAATCTGCTAAAGCCACTGCTTCTCCATTAACTCCAACTAAGGAAGCTGCTACTGAAAAGGCCAACACATAATTTGTGTCTCCTAAGACTGTATCTCCTGTTAATTCAGGCACAAGTGCTGATATTGATATCCAGAACTTGGTTGTGCCTGAAGTACTTTACTTAGAAGCTCCAACTGCAACTAAACCATCACCTACACCTGTTACTGATGCTGTTCAAACTCCAAAATTATCTATTACACCTTCTCTGCATCTAGATGCTGATGATCAGAATATAGGTGAGCATCAGGATATGGCTATTGATCAGAACTTGGAACCAGATCAGCAATTAGAGGATGATCCTAAAGCCTCCATTGCTACTCATACTGTTGTTTTATCAGAAGATACTGATTCTGTAAGTTCTGATGCTGCAAATGTTGGAGATACCGGTGATGCTGCTCTAACTGCAAATGTTGATGAAGCAGGTCCTTCAGGACATGCCCCTCAACAAACTGTTCTTAAATCTGAACTTGTTAAGAAGTTTGTTACAAGAGAAGCACCAGTGCCTTGGAGTGAAACTCCTGCAGAACAGGAGTGGACTAAGGAATGGAACTCAGTTACCTGTGCTCCATCTGCACAGCATCTTATTGAGCACTTGACTAAAGCTGATGAGATGTTAATTACTGATAATTTCAAAACACAGCTTAGAGTCACTGCATTGAGTACTAAACATCTACAAGGTCTTCATTCAACTACTCATGCAGAGTTACATAAGATTCATGAAGAATTCATTAAGAAAGAATAAGTTCAGAAGATTGACAAGAAAAAAATTCTTCCAACCTACCTTTGACAGAGTTGCTTATATTGAGAAGACTCAAGAGAAACAACAAGCTCAAATTGATGATATTCTGAAAAATCAAGCTTCTCAGCAATCTCAACTTAATGAAATCCAAGCCTCAGTGGACTTGCTTGTCTCTCTTCTCTTACATGCTGATGCCAAAAAGGGGGAGACAGTAATTAAGTCCAAATGCAAAACTGATAAGACACTGAAGGGGAAGGAAATGAAAAGGATGACCATGGAAACTCTGGAATGGGTAGAGGTCATAGTCAAGGTAGAGGTTTCTCATCAAGAAAAGCTGAAATCACAAGTCACAGGATAAGTTCTTATACTGGAAAAAGGATAAGTTCTGATGAACTTTTAGAACTTGATGAAGAAATGTCAAGATAGTTATTTCTTCAGGAAAATCCAGGAATGGACTTGGAGAGTTTAATGGAAGAAGAAGCCAGACTTAAATCAGAAAAAGTCACATCTTTATCTGAAGCTTCTCGTAAAAAACAATTCCAAAACTCTAAGGCATTGTGATAAAAGAAAGGACAAATACTGAAGCAACATTGGCTAAATCACAACCGCAGATAGATCCAAGATCCAAGGGTAAAGAAAAAGTTGGTGAACCTATCAAGGTTTATGTGCCTCCTGAGAATGAAGAAATCACTGATGAAACGGATGATCTTGCTCTGACTACAAGAAAAGTTTTTAAGACAACTTCTAACATGGCTCAAGTTGTTCAGAGTCAAGAGACAGTAAGTTCTGATATTTCGAAGAAGCAAGTAACCTCTGACATGGCTCAAGTTAACTTGATATCAGAAGATAAGTCAAAGACACTCCTACCAGGATTCCCTAAAGCAAAACAGACTCAACCTTTGAAGACTGCTGCAAGTGGTTTTGAAGCAAGAGTAGTTACTGGAAAGGAAGCAAGAGATAAAACTGGATTGGGAAGTGCTGATGAAAGAAGAATATAGAATACTATCAATGATCCAACTTCCTTGAGTGAACCAGGTATTGGAGCAACTCCTGAGAGATTGAATCAACTGGAATCTGTACAAATGGTTTACCATACCTACTTGAAAGAACACATCTTGTTGTACTTCATGATAGATGGTAGGGTTTATCATATAAGGCAAAATATCATTCCATTGAAGTATTTTGAAGAACTGGAGCATGTACTATTCTTACTTCAAGTGAATGACAGATTAACAGAAAGTGCTGCAAACTATTTGAAGGATCAGATTCAGAGACAGAAAAGACTATATTCTGTTAAGTCTGACAGTACATATCTTCCAAAATACAGAGATCACAAGGGTGATATAGTTGAAATGAAGCCCAACACTGCTAAGATTATAACTACCTTTCTGGGTTACAGGGCTGTGGAATTCAATCTTGAGTCTGATAAAGCATATTTGATCAGACTGGATCAGGATATAAGAAAAGCTAAGATTAATGATCTCAGGGCTGCAATCTTTTAAATTGGTGAAGATACTGCAGAGCTTAAAGATGCTAAAAGGAGGATGATTGATGAACTTAGATATGCTGAGAAATGTTTGTTGAAGAACTATCTCAGAACAACTCCTGACATCAGAGAGATCAGAAGATGAAGCCAAGTCAACATCTACAACTGCTTAAATTTTGATATTTGTACAGACTGAAGTTGTTATCAGAAATTAAAGATTGGTAAAGCTTTAAGGACTGTAAGTTGTAGTTATCTAGTCTAATTCTCATGCATTTGTACTTAATGTTTTTGACATCATCAAATATCTGTTAAACTTGTATATTATGCTAATTTACAAGTTGGGGAAGATTGTTAGATATATTTGATAATATCATGGCTAATATGATTTATGTTTAGTTTTCAGATCTTACTTAAACAGGATAAATCAGTACTTACTGGAAGTCAGGACTTAAGGATATCAGTACTTATATTATCAGGAGATAATCATCAGAAGATGGATATCAGAACTTAAGTACTGAAGGACGTTCAGATAAGGACAGCAGCTGATTAAAGGAAAGAAGATCGAGACAAACATAAGAAGAGATATGCATGAAGAAGGAATTCTATGAAGAATAGAATACTTGGAAGAAAAGATATCTGATTGATATATTTTAGGAAGCAGAATTATATTCCATATCAATTAGCGATTATCTTGTAACTGTGTAGTATATAAACATAGACATAGGGTTTACACTATAAGTGTTATCATATTCGAGAAGATTATTCATTGTAACCCTAGCAGCTCTCATGATATTTGTTCATCACTGAGAAGTAACAGTTCCATACTGTAACAGAGTTTATTGTTTCAATAAAGTTTGTTTTCTGTTACTTGAGTTATTAAAGTTAGATTTGATTGTACTTTACACTGTATTCACCCCCTCTACAGTGTGTGTGTGACCTAACAAAGACCATGATTGCTCAATTAATTATCATCCCGGTAAAGCGAATGTTGTAGCAGACGCATTGAGTCGAAAGGAAAGGTTAAATGTGTTATCAGTACCTGAAGATATATATAAGGAATTTCAGAAATTGGAATTGGAGATTAGAGTTTGCAAGCCTGAGGAAGCGAAAGTATACAGTATGACTTTCCAACCGGAGTTATTGGAGAAAATAAAGAAATGTCAGGAAGATGTAATGGATCAAGATATAAATCGTTTGGTAGGTGAAGAGTTATGCACGCAAAAGGATGATCGAGGTATTCTGAGGTTTTCATCTAGAATTTGGATTCCACCGGTGACGGAGTTAAAGAATGAAATTTTACAAAAGGCACATAGTTCAAGATATTCCATCCATCCAGGGAGTACCAAAATGTACAGAGATTTAAAGAAGAATTATTGGTGGCCAGACATGAAGAGGGAAATTACGGAATGGGTTAGCCGATGTTATACATGTCAGAGAGTTAAAGCAGAGCATCAGAGACCAAGTGGATTGTTACAGCCATTGAAGATTCCAGAGTGGAAGTGGGAACATATTGCCATGGATTTTATAGTTGGATTACCAAGGACAAGGGCTAATCATGATGCCATTTGGGTCATAGTGGATAGACTTACCAAGTCAGCTCATTTTCTGCCTATAAATGAAAGATTTTCGCTCGACAAGTTAGTCCATATGTACCTGAAGGAAATTGTAGTTCGTCATGGAGTTCCTGTGTCTATTGTATATGATCGAGATCCAAGGTTTAATTCAAGATTTTGGAAGAGTTTTCAAGAATGTTTGGGAACAAGACTGAATATGAGTACGGCCTATCACCCCCAGACGGATGGCCAAAGTGAAAGAACGATCCTGACAATCGAGGACATGTTACGTGTTTGTGCTATTGATTTCAAAGGAAGTTGGGACGAACATTTACCTCTGGTAGAGTTTGCTTACAACAATAGTTAGCATGTCAGCATTGGGATGCCACCCTATGAAGCCCTTTATGGACGCAAATATAGATCTCCAGTATATTGGGACGAGGTAGGAGAACGCAAGATACTTGGACCTGAACTGGTACAGCAGACAAAGGAAATTGTTAAAATTATCCAGAAGAGATTGATAGCCGCACAAGATCGTCAGAGGAAATACGCAGACCAGTCAAGGAAAGACATGGAATTTGAAGAAGGAAATTTAGTATTACTGAAAGTATCACCATGGAATGGACTAGCGAGGTTTGGGAAGAAAGGGAAGCTAAGCCCAAGATATGTCGGACCTTTTGAGATCCTAAAGCGCGTTGGCAAAGTAGCTTACGAGTTGGCATTACCACCACACATGGAGCACATTCACAATGTTTTTCACGTATCAATGCTTAAGAAGTACAATCCAGACTCCAGGCATGTAATAGAATATGACCAATAGAGCTTCAGGCAGATTTATCATATGTAGAGAGTCCGATAGAGATTCTAGAAGAAAGAGAGAAAGTATTGAGAAATAAAGTGGTAAAGTTAGTAAGAGTATTGTGGAGAAACCCAAAGGTTGAAGAGTCAACCTGGGAGTTAGAAAGTGATATAAGAGAAAAGTATCCTCATTTATTTTCTTAGGAGATTCTGAGGATAGAATCCTTTTAAGGGGGGAAGGATGTAATATCCGGGATATATCGTGTAATTATTTTTGCTATTAAATAATTATTATCTGTGTTCCGTATCTATTCTGTGAATTAATTGTTAAGTGTTATCTGTGATTGGATATTTAAAAATAATATTAATTGAGTATTTTAATTTTTATATGTCCAAAATAAAATATAGATAATTGTCATATCTTCTAAATTATTTTTATGTTGATTTACGGATTTATAAGGATCATATAAAATTTATAAAATCTTTTTCCGGGTATTTAAAATCTATTTTATAAAAACGAGAACCAACCGACGTCACCCGTTGTTACGTTTTTGAAACCCGAAACTCTTCCGAGAACTCATTCCTAACCTAATTGTAATATTCCGAGCATATTCCATGTTTCGACTTTTTCAATCCGGTGTACGGTTTGTTCTGCGCGGGTCCCGGCGCAACATTTTCGATACAATATTCGTTTCGGTAAATCAATAAAACCCGTATTTTCGATAAACGGGAGCTTTTTATTAAACTATCCCAATTATCACTTCGTAATACGTGTAACCAGGCGCTGAGACCAAGACCGCAGTACAAATTGTACTGGTTTGGATAATTATCCCGAAAACCGATACCGTTTGGATCAGTTTTTATAAATAAACGTACCGTTTTATATCCGGAATGATCCAACGGGATACTAATTTTCCGTAATTAAAAATAGCCTTTTACCGTATTTTATTTCGTATCAAAATCATTTGCAGACAGATAATTATATAACTTTACACAGAAAAATCATATATTCATAAATCTTTCTGAGAATCAAACTACTATTTGGAGGTGTTATTGAAATCTGCTCGGGAAGCTCTAGTAACCAAAACGGAGGTTTTGAAGGATACTATCAGATTATACAAGTTTCAGAACTACAGAATCAAAGGTTTATTTTCTGGAAATTTATTTATTTTCGAATTATTTTTATAAAAAATATGAATTTTTGTTCGGATGATTGTTTATATGATTTGATGATTGCATGTTGTAGAGCTTGTTTTCCTGATGATTTTGATATATTATACGTCTGATTTGGAGTTCAATAACATGTTCAAATTTGAGTTTGATTTTCGAATTTTAAAAATTAGGGTTTATAACCCGTATGAATGTTTTCAATTGAAATTTGGGGGGTTTTGATTAAGGGGTTATTAGCTGTTGATTTATAGTGGATTGTGTTCCTTATGAAATTTGCAATCGATTGGTATATAGCTCGTTAACAGAGGATTAGTGAATTGAAGGGAGTTGTGTTTTTAAGTTTTACGATGTTCGCCGGAAACCGGCGATGTTCTTGGCCAATTTCCGACCAAGTCTGGGGTTATTGATGAATTTTGATTGCAGATATAGATTCCTGGTGTTGTGTAGTATTGATCTGGAGCTTGTGGTGGTGGGAGGATGCCGGAGTCGAGTTCTCCGGCCATCCCCGACGTTTTCAGGCGACCAGACTGCAAAATTGCAGTTTGGTCCCTGTACTTTTGGAAATGATGAAGTTAGGTCCCTGAGGTTTCCAGAATTTGCAAAAATAGGATTCCTGTTTTAAAAATATTCAAAAATCATATTTCCTATTTATTTTTATTATAAAAATTCATTTTTAATTTCTGAAAATTCTAAAAATTAGTATTTTAATTCCGAAAATTATTTTTAATTTAAAAATAAATCTAAATTAATTAGTTAATTAACTTCAGTTAATTTCTAATTGATTAATTGGTCAATTAATTTGAAAATTAATTGATTAATTGATTTAATTAATTATTAATTGATTTTAATTATTTATTTAATTAGATTTAATTATTTAAAAATGATTTAAAAATTCTGAAAAATAGTTTCGAGCTCTAAAATATTATTCCAAATTATTTTCAAGGCTCGATAATTATTATAAAATTATTTCGAAGCCAGAATTGGCCAACCGAACCCTGTTTATTAACCCGAAATTGATCCAACGACCCGTTTTAATTTCGAAAAATATTTTAAAAATCATTATAAATACCAGAAAGCCTATTAATGACCCGAGACTTCTGTATAAATGATATGTCATTGATTACGTGATGTATTATGTGTTATACGTGACTTGTTGATTGACTATCGGTCTATATATTCGGTGTTTACTTGATTATTGCATAACTTTCAATCCGTTAATCGGATTTGGGTGAAACGAAGGGTAGATAAAAGTATGTGTTGAATACAATTCTATGAGTCGATTATTGATAGATACTTATGATATGTGAGCACAAGAGGCAAGATGTAGGAAAGGGAAACAGGTAGTTGAGGAGTAAGACGATTGTGATTGGAAGTGAGTGCAGTATAGTAAGCTAATACCAGGCAAGTGTTCTGAACTTTCTCGAGATATTGTAGTACTTGATAGTCTTGTTGATATTGCAAGTGCTTTGAAGCACTGAAACCCAAACCCTGATTCCAGTTATTGTTCTTGAGCCATGAACCTTATTCTTTCTAAGCCATTGATTATTGTATACCCCAAACACGAACCACAAATCTATGATACTACTCCACAGATACATACAAACTAAAAACCAAACACTGAACTGAATTACTTATATACTCAACCCATTGTATTTTATGCTTTGAAAGGCCAAATCTTTGAAACCCTGAAGCGTTGATTCCTTTATTATCCAATTCTTTCATTACCCAGCATCCAAGCTTTGAAATTACTTTATTAATCCTTACAAGGATTGAAGCCCTTTCATTGTTAAAGACTCATTGTTGTTAATGATTCTGGTTATTGTTTATTATTGTTTATTCTGTTATTATGTTAGAATTGGATTGTTTTATAAAATTGTGGACCAGATTCGTGGTCAGACCATATAATGGTCAAGTTAGGCAAATGTGTGCCTTGGATCCAGTAGTTAGAGCAATGCTGTGTGCTTTGTTCGGGGTTAGTGCGTGACTGATCAGCAGCCTAACCTTGGTTTTTAAAATAAAAGTATAATATCTAATTCTAAATCATAATCCATTGTTCACTTGATATCATAATCATGTTCACTTGATGATCATTATTCTCATTTTTGTCATTGTGACTTGCTAAGCTAGTTAGCTCATTTGTGCGATGTTGTTTATATTCTTTCCAGTTAAAAAGGAACCAGTTGGTAGCGAGGATCCCCAATCCAGCGCGAGAGCTAGGGATTAAAGTTAAGGAAGCTAAGCTAGTAGGCTTCTTTTGGAATAAATTAAGTTTGTAAAAGTTTGTAATAATGTTTAATACTCAGTTTGAGTTTGAATGATTGGGATTTGAACGGTATATAATATAAGTAGATGTGTGGCTTGTGTGCATACTTTAACCTGTTGCGATCCGTGGTAGTTGGTAAATAGGGTCACTGCATATTATTATTATCTTTATTATTGTTATAAGCAGGTTATAAATAAGGTGTGTGTGTGGTCCCCAAACTTCTGACCCGGGTTTGGAGGGCGCCACAAAAATCCACATGATAACCTCTGTCACAGATTTGACTCACACTCAGTAGATTGTGTTTAGGTCCTGAGACAAGAGCTACTGTTTCAATGATCACATTACCAAGTTTAATATTGCCATATCCCAGAGTTTTTCCCATGTTTCCATCTCCATAAGAAACTTATGGTCCAGCTTTCTCCACAAAGTCTGAGAGTAGGGCTTTATTTCCAGTCAAATGTCATGAACATCCACTTTCCAGTACTAGGATGTTTTTCCTGTTGCCCTGCAATCACAAAGACCACTAATGGTTAGTTTTAAGGACCCAGACTTACTTGGATCCTTTGGCATTTTTAAGTTTGTTAGCATTTACAGCGGATTTAATATCATAGTTTATGCTAACATGCTGTTTATCAGAACTTATATTAGACTTTGCATCAGACTTTACACTAGAAGGAATTAAAGCAACTTTCTTCAAAGAAGGTTTTATTTGATAATAATCATAGTATAAACTATGATATTCCTTACAAGTATAAATGGAATGCCATAAACCTCCATAATGAAAACAAGGATTTTGTGGCTTAAACCTAACAGACTGACTCTTAACTCCTGACTTAGGAGGTAAAGAGTTTATATTCTTATTCTTCCTGCAAAAAGAAGTAAGATGGTTAGAGTTTCCACAGTTATAACATTTCTTTCTAGGAGCATTAGGAACAGGCATATAATTATTGCTTTTATTCACACCTTCCTTTCCATTCCTATTTTTCCTAGCTGCCTTAACCTTGTTGACATTCCTTATTTCTTTCAGCTTATGCTTAAGCTGCTTCTTTGTCATTAAGCCTATGTTGACTTCAGTTGGTTTATCCTGTTCTAATTTGTCAGAAGTTGACTTCTCCTTAACTTCTGTCACAGACTCTTTCATTTTTCAGAATCAGACTTTACAGTTTTAGCTACAAACTTAACAGTTACCTTTGGCTTAGCTGTAATAACCCCAAAAATTTTGGACTTTTTGTAACCCTTATGAATAGTGATTTTGCTGATTATGCTGAATAAGAAAACTTTTCATGCCACGCTATGTAGCAGTTCTTTTATTAATATTCTAAGTGAAGGGTTTTTTAGCACATAAACGCAACAAAAACGTAAATTTAAATCTTAATTAATAACCGAAACCCTCTGCAGGATCCATGCGAAAAATAATATTTAATTCGTAGTTCAGTATGTTTACCTTAAGAAGCTTTACGTTAATGGAAAGATGGAGGTCTTTAATAGCGATCCAAGAACGATGAACGGAAATCCCTAGCAGCTGCTCCTCAGGTGTGAAGCACTCCACCGGTATCCACCAAGAGTACAATGTGATGGAGGAGGAAGCGGTTGAGAGAATTAGTTGCCTCCCTCTTGTTCTACTTTAGAATTAGGGTTAATTATTTGGGTTGAGGCAAATAGGGTTTATAATAGTATATTTATAGGAAAAAATTTCAGCTGAAAATTTTCCATAAAATATTATTATTATTAACCCTTTAATTGATTATTCTTATCAACCAATTAACTAATAATTAAAACACCTTTTAATCATTAATCCCTTTTCTAAACACTTTAGAAAAATAATTCTCTCACTTGATTTAATTTCCAAAATTAAATTCTTAATTAATAATATTAAAAAATTAATTAAATCTCATTTAATCAATTATTAAATCTGCTAATTAATTATTTATTTCATAAATAAATAATTACCAACCATTATTAATTAATTCCTCCACCATTAAATCATTCTTTTTTATGGTGTGACCCTGTAGGTTCAATATTAAGTCGGTAGTAGAAATAAATAATAATAAAACTATTTTATCATTATTTATATAAATTCTCTAATTTATTAAATATGATTAATTAATTAATTAATCATATTTATTCTACATCGTGAGGGATACTTCTCAGCATATCGCTACTATCCGGATAATACGAATTCACTACTTAGAATACCAAGAACCTATTCAGTGAGTAGTTACCGTACAATTAATTCCTTCTACTCCACAATGTCATGATTAAATACAAGGCATGGAACTTGTGTCAAGCCTATCTTATTTAATCATTTGCTTTTCCATTCACTATGCTTAGTTCTATTTAATGTAAATTAGAAACTCCTTTCTAATTTCATTCACTCTGGCCAGAGATTCCTGAACTAGCATAAGTGGATCAGCATTAAACATTCTCTTCCTTCACTGGAAGGGGTAGATCCTTTATTGATCATACACTATCTTCGTGTACAAATTCCTATACCCAGTAGAGCCCTTATAATAGTCCCTGGAGACTAAGAACTAAACCAAAGCATAGTTCAGTGTACACGAGATGACTATGATGACCTCAAGTCTAAGGATACTTGTACAACTATCACTATGTGAACAACTGCTGATACGTGAGTGAACTCCATCAGTTGTTCAGCTGTGTGAGTCATGTTCAATAAACATATTCTATAATAAGCACCTACATACTAGCTATAGTGTCACCACACAAATGTCTATGAGAACAGACATCCTTCATAATGAAGCAAGCATAGTATGTACCGATCTTTGCGGATTACCAATTACCAGTTAGTAATCCTACAACCAGGAAATATTTAAGTTTAGAGTTATCATTTTTTAGGTCTCATTATTATGATCTCATCATAATCCATAAAAAGCTTTCCTCTAAACTATGGTATATCTTATTTAAACACTGAAATAAATAAAGCCCGCAATAAAACCAAAACAAGTCTTTTATTAATATCAATGAAATCAAACCAGATTACATAAAAGTTATTCCTAAATCATCATACATGATTGGGCTTAGGACACATCTCTTTCAATCTCCCACTTGTACTAAAGCCAATCATTCTGGTATCTAATACCCATCTTGTCTTTATGACGATCAAAATGACTTTGAGAAAGTGGCTTTGTGATTGGGTCTGCTACGTTGTTATGTGTGTCAACTCTCTTGACGTCTCCTCTTTCAATACAATACAAGAAATATTACCGCACTCCCACTAACCTTTTTGTAGACACATGGTTCATCTATATTTTTGATAAAACCAAACTCTTTGATTGTCTCATCAAAACGGATGTTCCATCTACGAGAATCTTGCTTTAAACCATATATAGTTCGCAGCAGCTTACACACTAGGTGTTCATTTCCCTTGGAAAGAAAACCCTCTAGCTGTGTCATATACACTTCCTCTTCAAGTTTCCCATTGAGGAAGGCCGTTTTCACGTCCATTTTCCAGATCTCATAGTCGTAGTAAGCAGCAATCGCAAGCAAAATCCGAATTGATTTTAACAGGGCTACAGGCAAAAAAAATTCATCAAAGTCAATCCCTTGCCTTTATCTGAATCCTTTTGCCACGAGCCTGGCCTTATAGGTCTCCACCTGCCCATCTGCTCCAATCTTTCTTTTGTATACCCACTTGCACCCAATAGGCTTAACACCTTCAGGCGCCTCAACCAGAGTCCATACTTGGTTGGTATACATAGATTCCATTTTGACTTTCATGGCACTATGTCATTTCTCTGAGTCAACACTACTCATAGCCTCATTATAGGTCACAGGGTCGTCATCATCAATGATTGACAACTCATTGTCAATGACAAGGCCATAATACATCTCAGGTTGGCGAGACACTCTCCCTAACCTACGAATGGGTTATTCCACAGAAGGTTGTTCAGTCTCAACAGGTGTTTCCACTTGATCCGTAGTAGTTTGTGCTTCTTGAACTTCATCAAGTTCAATTTTGCTCCCACTGTTTCCTTCAAGGATAAACTGCTTTTCCAAGAAGGTAGCATGTCTGGAGACAAACACCCGATGATCGGTGTAAAAGTAATACCTTAAAGTCTCTTTAGGATATCCCACAAAATTACATTTTACAGATCGAGATTCTAGCTTATCTGGGTCAACTTTCTTGACATAAGCTGGACATCCCCAAATCTTAACATGTTTAAGACTCGGTTTCCTTTCTTTCCATATCTCATATGAAGTTTGAGGAACAGATTTGGAAGGCACCTTATTCAGTAAATATGCTAAAGTTTCCAATACATAACCCCACAAGAATACTGGAAGGTTCGCATAGCTCATCATGGACCGAACCATGTCCAACAAAGTTCGATTTCTCCTTTCAGATACCCATTCAACTGTGGAGTATATGGAGGAGTCCACTGGGAGACTATACCATTTTCTTTGAGATAAGTTAGAAACTCTCCATTTAAGTATTCACCACCTCGATCTGATCGAAGAGTTATAATACTATGTTTGGTTTGTTTCTCCACTTCATACTTATATTTTTTGAACTTTTCAAAGGCTTCAGACTTGTGTTTCATCAAATACACATATCTGAATCTAGATCGATCATCTATGAAAGCAATGAAGTATGAAAATCCACCCATGGCTTGCGTAGACATTGGTCCACTATCATCTGTGTGTACCAATCCTAGCAAATCTGCAGCCCTCTCTCCATGTCCACTAAATGGAGATTTGGTCATTTTACCCAATAGACAAGACTCGCATGTAGGATATGATTCAAAATCAAAGGGGTCAAGTAACCCTTCCTTATGCAATGTCCGCAGTGTAATTTCACTAATATGACCAAGTTCGTAGTGCCACAAGAAAGTGAGATTTTCATCATCCCTTTTTCTTTTATTAGTATGTTCAAATTGTAGTAAATTATGCTCTACGTCACATACATGCAGACCATTGTTTAAAATACCACTTCCATAAAGAACGTTATCTCTAAGAATTGAACATTTATTATTCTGAATAACAAACGAAAATCAGCCAAGTCTAACATGGAATAGAAATAATATTCCTCACAATCGAGGGAACAAAATAACAATTATTTAGAACAATAGTCTTGCCCGTAGGCATATGTAAATGAAAAGATCCTACAGCTTCAGCAGCAACTCTTGCTCCATTTCCCATCCGTAGAATGACCTCCTCTTCTTCAAGAGTCCTTCTTCTCCTTAGTCCCTGCAATGAATTGCAAATATGAGAACCACAGGCGGTATCTAATACCCAAGTAGAAATTTGACTTAGTGACATATTAACTTCGATCATGAACATACCTGAATCAGAAGCGGTAGTCTCACTACCCTTCTTCTTCTTAAATTCTGCAAGGTAAACCTTGCAGTTCCTCTTCCAGTGCCCCACCTTGTTACAGTGAAAGCAAACAGCTTTGCTCTTGGGGTCTTCAGCTTTTGGTGGAACCGGCTTTTTCTCACCTACTTTCTTCTTCTTGGAAGGGTTCTTCTTCCTTTTCTTAGGATTGGAACCTTCACCAATTAGAAGAACAGAACTCTTCTTAGGGGGAAAATTCGATTTCGCAGTCTTCAACATGTTGTGGAGTTCAGGCAGACTGACATCCAGCTTATTCATGTAAAAGTTCACAACAAACTGCGAGAACGAACTCGGAAGTGATTGCAAGACCAAGTCTTGGCTCAGCTCCCCATCCATGGCAAAACCAAGTTGTCCAAGACGTTCAATCAAATTGATCATCTTAAGTACATGGTCATTCACAGATGATCCCTCAGACATCCTACAACCGAACAGTTCCTTCGATATCTCATATCGAGCTGTCCTCCCTGCCACATCATACAACTCTTGTAGATGCATAAGGATAGTGTGAGCATCCATATGCTCATGTTGCTTCTGTAGCTCAATGTTCATGGAAGCTAGCATGATGCATTGAACAACATTTGTATCATCTATCCACTTACGATACACAACATGTTCATCATTATGTGCATCGCTAGCAGGTTCAGTAGGCTTAGGTGAGTCAAGCACATATTCCAGCTTCTCAACCCTGAGAACAATTCTCAAGTTTCAAAACCAGTCAGCAAAATTAGGTCCAGTCAACTTGTGAGCATCTAGTATACTCCGGAGTGATAGTGCAGAAGACATAACGAATATAGTAAATCTGTAAATGATGAACACATAACAACACTTAGCAAATATTCAATTTCATTTCAAGACACTATATGAATCGGGTCTTTATTCATAAGTGGCTCCCACTAGTTTATCTAATATATACAACCCTAAGTGAAAATTAAGCATTCATAATGCTAGTGGGAATAGGGATCATACATTCCATCACACAACCTCGGCTGTAGCACGAAACACCATGTGATGTTCAATAGGCAGACAACTCTTGTCAATTACATCTTATGTTATTCCCTAATAAAACTTTAGCCTCTTGAATAATTGAGTCACGGCTATAGCACGACAAACTCAAGATTCTAAGTCAAGTCTAACCCAACATTTCGTACAATTGAATCAGTCTCCAACGGCCCACGGCTGTAGCACGTAACGACCTTTAGATTCTAATTCAATATACACATCTCTATATAATAGACAAGTATTTCTTATTTCGAAATCAATGCCCTCGGCTGTAGCACGAAACGACAATGATTTAAAAATAAGAACCACTTTCTACCATGTTGGAAGGCTATGACCGACACAAGGCCGTTGTGTCGTTGGCCAATTACTACTTGATATTATTTAATTTTAGAGGGATTATATTATGTAACAATCATAATCATATTATAAAGAGATTCTTCCTTTTAAATTAAATATTTCAAATTAATAATCGATAATCAGATGATTTCCAGATCGGGGGGAGCATTGTCAAGAGGCGTCACTTAATACCCCTTTCTTACGGATAGAAATCTGCTTTTGACAGAATCATCCTTTCTCTCAATATTGAAAATTTATATTTAATTATGTATTTCATAAACACAAGAATCTCGTGATTGTATTCATAATATTATTGTTAAGGCAAGAAACGATTCCTATTCTAGATTTTCTAGAGCACGCCTTATTTTGATTTAAGTTCACCTAAATGTATCATCACATGGTAAACATGGGCATATATCTCATATATAAAATTAAATAAACAAGTAAATGTAAAGTGCAATAAAGTAAATGTGTTTGATTATGACCCCATCCTATGTGATCTTTATCAAACTCATGATAAAGATCAAGGTCAATCTATGGTGATGGAAATAAATACAACTACTTATTACATAAGTCTTCTTCTTTGTTTAGACTTCTTGTATGCCTCATCTTCTTCTTTGTATCACCTCCATTAGATAGCCTTCTTGAGTCTTCAATTACATTACATAGATTGAAAGTAAAATTAATCTAATGAACTTACAAAAATAACTCGAGTTACATTCGAGATTTATGATTACAAAGATTGACGACATGCAAGTCGTATTTAAAACCAAAACCATTACACTAAGGTCGAAAGGCCATAACCATCCACCATACTCATACAACACATAAAAGCATGTTAAAACACATAATCTGATCTTAACATATCATATTATCCATGATCTAATCATAAAAAAAATATGACAAAAATCAGAAAAATCAAAATCAAATCAGAAAAACAAGAATCACTGTTTACGGGCAGTAAACGACATCAAACGCCTTACAGACGAGTCGTTGATAGCATTAACTATCAGTTTTGTTCAGACGCTCGTTTACCTATGGAATAGGGTATTCGTTTATGTAAATAGGATACCAGACCCAGATTTCAGCAAATCTGCAGCAGCCAATTCAGAATCCATATCTAATATGATTCTCATAATTAGAATAAACATAAATCATGTATATATCAGTATATATACAGATTACATAATCATCTTATGATTATACAACTCACATGAATATCATATATTCAAAACCATACATATATAAGCATATTATATCAACATCAAATCATGGCGAATCACGTACATGCTCATATATCGAAAACAGTTAAACACATAAACGAATTAAAAACTTTTCGTAAGTAGCTCTGATGCCATTGAAGGGTTTTTAGCACATAAACGCAACGAAAACGTAAATTTAAATCTTAATTAATAACCAAAACCCTACGCATAATCCATGCGAAAAATAATATTTAATTCGTAGTTTAGTATGTTTACCTTAAGAAACTTTACGTTAATGGAAAGATGGAGGTCTTTAATAGCGATCCAAGAACGATGAACGGAAATCCCTAGTAGCTGCTCCTCAAGTGTGAAGCACTCCACCGGTATCCACCAAGAGTACAATGTGATGGAGGAGGAAGCGATTGAGAGAATTAGTTGCCTCCCTCTTGTTCTACTTTAGAATTAGGGTTAATTATTTGGGTTGAGGCAAATAGGGTTTATAATAGTATATTTATAGGAAAAATTTTCAGCTGAAAATTTTCCATAAAATATTATTATTATTAACCCTTTAATTGATTATTCTTATTAACCAATTAACTAATAATTAAAACACCTTTTAATCATTAATCCCTTTTCTAAACACTTTAGAAAAATAATTCTCTCACTTGATTTAATTTCCAAAATTAAATTCTTAATTAATAATATTAAGAATTAATTAAATCTCATTTAATCAATTATTAAATCTGCTAATTAATTATTTATTTCACAAATAAATAATTATCAGCCATTATTAATTAATTCCTCCACCATTAAATCATTCTCTTTTATGGCGTGACCCTGTAGGTTCAATATTAAGCCGGTAGTAGAAATAAATAATAATAAAACTATTTTATCATTATTTATATAAATTCTCTAATTCATTAAATATGATTAATTAATAAATTAATAATATTTATTTTATTATTATTTATTTAAATTCTTTAATTCATTAAATATGATTAATTAATAAATTAATAATATTTATTTTACATCGTGAGGGATACTTCTCAGCATATCGCGACTATCCAGATAATACGAATTCACTACTTAGAATACCAAGAACCTATTCAGTGAGTAATTACCGTACAATCAATTCCTTCTACCCTGCAATGTCATGATTAAATACAAGGCATGGAACTTGTGTCAAGCCTATCTTATTTAATATTCTCCGACGATCTGAAATTACTCGAGTGATTTTCCGAAATCAGAAAGTACGTTTTAAATCAGGATCTATGATTTTTAAATCATAAATAAACCCTTTAATGAATAATAAATAATTAAATGATAATCGATAAATAATTAAACCTCGAATGAGTTTACTCTCTAAAAGAATATTTAAAATAATATTCCTCAACTAATTTATGTCTACGTAGTTAATAATCTTAAATGTTTAATCAGGTTTGAAATAAATAATCGTTGGAGTATACTACTCCCATAATAAAGGATTAGGTATATAGTATTCATTATTCGAACCATAAAATATAGTTGAGGAAATATGATCTTTGGAAATCATTTTAATAAAAGATCGAGGTATTTTTAATGTCTCGTAAGTGGACGTTGAGTCCCTTTAAAACGTACTACTATGGACCTTTAATCATCCTATAATATCACCTGGATGATTTTCGGGTTTATATTTTATAAAACAAAACTGACCGACTCTCGGTCTTACGACTTATACATCACGCTCTACTATAGCGTTAATATTCTTAAATAAGCACCTCCGAAATACTTCCGGCTTTTCATCAATTTTTACTAACCGATCCTCGGTCTAAAATATATACATGCCACGCTACTCGCTAGCATTATGTTCTCAATTATAAACTCCTCCGGGATACCTCCGGGTTTTTATAAGCTTACACCGACCGACTCTCGGTCTAAATATAATATTTTGAACTCGGTATGAACATATACTAGGAATTATCAACAATTGAGTAATGTAATACATCTCAAACTTCGTAAAATAGTTTAAAGCAATTTCATGCATATATCACAGTTTTGTAAAATATTCACAACACAACAGTTCTTAAAAGGTAGGGTTTGAAAACTGGCTTGGGTATCTCGTGGTGGAGGATGCTCTAGGTTCCGCTCAGAAATCTATAACCATAAACACAATTCATTTCGTTAGGTCCCGTTCTAATTTACGGCGACTCACACTCATGCGCTACTTATTATGCACCCTCTCAACTTATACTACCCTTATTATTCCTTTAAGTCCTTATTCACATCATGGTCGCTTCATTTTTCTAAGTATCTTAGGTTCATTCTCTTTATCGTCGTCGGCTCCGCTTATGGATTCTTACGGATTCTACTCGCATGGTCTCGGCTCCGATATTTTTATAAAATTTAGAAACCATTATTTTCACTTGAAATTTTTATGGCAGTTAGGAAACTCAATATTTTACTCTTTGTAAAAATTTCATGATTTATGAACACTTTTAAGTCGATCCTTTATATTTTCAAAGTTCGTAATTCGTAGCAGTTTTTGTCGCGTAAATCACTTTTAGTAAAATGGCCATAACTTTTGATCCGCAAATTGGAATCAAGCGATTCAAGCGCCTAAATGATCCTTATAACATTTTCTATCATAATAAAGGGTTATTTTTCAAGAAACTACAGTTTAAAACTTCGGTAATTTCTGCAGAAACTTGAAGTTACGACTTGTTGGTTTTAACGGAGTTACGTTTACGATCGGGGTTTCGTTTACGCCCTAACTCTTAACACAACCACCAGCAATCATCATTTCATCATCAGCACACAAAATCCTCTCAAGAACATCATGTTCTTGAGGCAACAACAATCAACCTTAAATCTACTTAACTTAAAGATCAAGATTTCAACAATACCACTTCTAAAACTAGGTTCACAACTACATACTAAATGGATCTTAAAAATGAATCTTAAATAAAGTTGGGCCAAAGATTTTTACCTTTCTTGAAAGCTTGAGATGTGTTCTTGAGGATGGTGGAGTCTTGGAAGTGCTTGGTATGATTTTTGGAACCTATAACTACCATTGAAATCAAGAAACCCAAGAAGAGTTAATATTCATACTATTCACTAGTAACTTTCTTGATTTTATTTCACCCATCAAACCTTGATAAAAAGAGATGAAAGAATTTTATTACCTTAATTTGATTGTTAGGAAGCTTGAGAATTAATGGGATGATTTTACCATGGCTAGATTTTGAGATTTGAATTTGGATTTCTCTCTTTTCTTCTTGAAGGCCGAATGGAAGAATAAAGGGGTGGGGGCATTTATGCTTGCTTCTCTTGGTTGCTTCTATAAAATGGGGTGGTGATATATTCCACTTGATTTTTATTCTCTTAGGTTGAATCCTAGGTTTATTCCTTGTTGCGAATCTTGGGGACAAAATCCAAGTAGCTTGCTAGGTTACAAGCTAACTACATGTGTTAGCTTCCTTAGCACACTATTTTGGCTAACTTGCTTGATCATCCTATGGTTAGCTTACTATTTGATGAAGTAACCATGGTTACTTTCTTACCATGGTTAGTTAGTGCGTTACATTTATTTAATCGTCTACGCTTTCGCTCGGTCGCTTAAACGTTTTCGAAATACTTTCTCGTAAATGTTTCGCGACGTAATTTCTTTCGTATTTATTCCTTATGTTTTGAATTATCATCCTTAAATATAAATCGGTAGGGTTTTAAATTCGTAATTATATTATGATTCCCGTAATCCTCGATGATTCGTAAATATGGTCATTTTTCAAAGTTCGTTTTCTTCAAAAACTAATAGCGTTTACATACACTCATTTGGTACGTAAAATCATGTTATCAATTCCGAAACTCATTTTCTCATGCCCATCATAGTATGGGCTAAAAAGTTTTTTCCCTGTCCGTCAGGGTTACTATTCATTAAACATTTTACAAGGTCTCAAAAATTCAAGTTATTATATTACTATTCATAAAGGTCTTTTACCGATGTCAAAAATTTGGGTTCTTACAGTCTTCCCCCTTAAAAGGATTCCGTCCCGGAATCAGTTTAGAAATAGGTAGGGATATGCTTCTCGCATGACAACCTCGAGCCCTCACGTTGACCTTGCAGTATTTGATCTTTTCATAAAATTTCCACTCATCCATCCAATATATTTTCGGGTACTTGTCCTTGTAGTCTTATGACCTCTACACGTTACTCGACATACGCTAAGTCTGGCTAAGAGTTTATTAGCTCATTTTCCATCATATGTTTGGTTTTGACAGTTGAATTTTCTAACCTCGATTTGTGGTACTCGTTATAAACTTGGTGACCGTTCGACGATGGTGCTAATTTATAAGTCAACTTTCTTAGTCCTTTAATTCTTCAACTGGTCCAATAAATCTTGGGTTCAACATTCCTTTTCCTTTCGAATCTCATCACTCCCTCCTCGGGAGGTACTTTAAACAATACTTGGTCCGCTACTTCGTACTTTCTTTCTTTATAGTTCTGGTCCGCATATCTCTATTGTTCATCTTGGGCTACAACTAGCCGGGTTCTGATAAGTTCTAGGAATTCCTTTGGTTTGTTGACTCAACTACAGTGCAGTATCCTCCGCTTACCAATTTCTTCCCAACCTAAGAGAGAACGATTCTTTCTTCCGTACAAGCTTTGTAGTTGTTCCAATGCACGCATAATAACTTGTTATTGTCGATAATTCGATTAACGTCAACTGGCCACTTCATTTCCCTTAAAAATTGATAAGATGGATGATTAGCGCATCTTCTAGTGTTTGGAATCATCCTTCAACTTATTTGTTTCCCCTACATCGCTCCTACTAGTGCTAGAGTTTCACTCTTTAATGTTTTCCCGTTTTGGCGCATACTCTCTGTCGATTAAGTCATGTAAGAAGTTCTCATTGCATTTCTACACGCTCGTCTCCTACTACACGCTTAGCGCCAAATTTAACATTTCTTCCCGTAGTAACGTAAAGCACGTCATCGTCCTGTTGCCATCTTGAAGGAAGCACCATTTCATACGCAATTGATTGACACGTTTTAGGATCGTGCAACATTCAGCTTTCGTCATCGGTCGGACTTCTTTAATCATTCCCCGTATAATATCTATAGTACTACGACACCTTCTGGGTCGTACTTGTTATTCTCACTAGCACCTTAGACGTATTCACGTTTATTGGTACATGCTACTAGTGGCCTTTATAGGGCGTGTACGATCTTCTTTTCCTTCTATCAATTCTGACAATGACATCCTTCATTCTTTCACGTTGCCCTTCGTAAGGGATATCGGCGACTATTTTTCGTATGCTAGCGTGGTAAGTACATCTACACGAATTATCTGTCAATAATAGGCGATTCCCCAAACCTTTCCAAATAAAAGGTAAGCCGCTAGACGTATCTTCAATGATCAGGATAGTCCTTTCGTTCTACTTGTCGATTTGAGAACTCTAAGTCATGCCTTTGTTCGTCCTTTTTCGTAAAATATCTTGGGAAATAGTCTCGTTGTGAAATTAAATCTTGGGTCCTTGTGCGGTGCAGTCGTCACGGGGTCTCTCTGTCCCAATTATCTCTTCCGCGTTCATAAAAATTTTGTAGAGTGGACATCTATTGTTTGCATAATAAATAAGCGGTCTTATTTAATCTATCACTCAAAATCCTCAAATAGCACGACGGCTAACTTGGTTCTTGATAATCCTCCTTCAAAATTTATTATAATTAACTCTTAATACTATTTTGGTCATCTACAAGTCGAAATCGCCAAAATTTTAACCCTCGCCCTTCCATTTTCATTTTCAACTATGTCGAATACTTACTTACCTACTCAATGGCATCCCTTTTCATATTCTATCATGACTAATATCCGTTTACATTTTTAGGCACCTTTAAGTCTTCTTGTTAAGTAATAAAGTGTTCCTTTCATGCGATCCTTCTCATCAGTTATTCTGAGTTTTGTCATCCTCCACATATCTTTTCTTACTTAAAGTGTCGGCCACCACTTTGGCCTTTCCTTGATGATAATAGATTCCTCAATCATGGCCTTTGATCATTTTGACTATATCTTCTATCTCGTGTTCAGTGTAAAAAAAAATTCCAAAATTTTCTCTTAAGTAAACTCCTTATCCCTTTTAGTCCGAACCTTATCGCAATTATTCTAGATTATTATTAGAAAGCCTTATGTCACGGTCCTTAAGCTGCGTAGACATATCATTAGACTTCATGCAACATCCTATTTTTATCGTCGAGTAATTCTAGCACGGGATTGCTACTAACCTTACCTTCAATTCTTGAAAATCTTATTCTTCAAATTCATACATACTTGGTTTTTCCCCGAATTTATTAGCACCTCTCCCGATAATGTTTCATAGAAATGTACCTCACTAATCACGTCGTATCCCTATTTTCGTTCTTCTATAACCATCTTAAAGATACGTATGATAATAACTAAACATGGTATTCTTCTCTTTAAAACAACTTACTCATCACGATGCTCCGATTGCACCATCATAGCACTTAGCTTTCAGTCTCATATTACAACAACCGGTTCTCAACTATTCCTCTCTTTGTTAGGAAGGCAATTAGCATTGGAAAATGATTTTCACGATATCGATGAAATTTAGACAATCTTAACAAGATTTCAAAATCTAACATCTGAACAAATAATGAGCTCTGAATAAAAGAGTAACAACACTCAGAAAACATCTGAACAAATAATGAGCTCTGAATAAAAGAGTCACAACACTCAGAAAATTTATAACTTGGAAGGAAGAATACAACAAGGATTATCCTTCCATGTCCTTAGAATTTATATTGTGATATTATAGAGAATATCCATTGAAAGCAACGGTTGCTGAATAATAACATCATACGAATGATACTTGTAAGATTTTCCCATTGAAAGAGTACTTTTATTTTCGAATAACTAAGGAAATTTGAAATAACATTCTCAACCAAAGGTTAATCATTGAGGTTTCAAAATGATGTTATTTTAAAGGAAGGAATTTTACTCAATGATTAACAAATAAGGACGTATATTTTTCTTCAATCACTTTATGATTTTAATTGGTTATTCTTTATATAGAAGAAAGAATA
Organism: Apium graveolens; assembly: GCF_009905375.1. Taxonomy (NCBI): domain Eukaryota; kingdom Viridiplantae; phylum Streptophyta; class Magnoliopsida; order Apiales; family Apiaceae; genus Apium; species Apium graveolens. The sequence continues at coordinate 221,268,453 of NC_133655.1, read as the reverse complement.
GAATATTTCAAAATATTTCATAAAACTAAATATGAATTCTTATTTGAGTGGGCGACGTAGTTAGGTCTCAATTAAATCATTCTTTGAAAATTTCATCAATCATTAGATTTTGCATATGTAATGCACTATGGAATAACAAAAATTTGATTGGAAGTGGAACTTAGCAAAATAATAACTAGTCCATAACAAGCAATATTATCAACCGGCTAAGAAAATGGCCAGCACAATTGGTTTGGCCCATAGCAACTAGCTAGGACAATTAGCTAGGCTTTCGTCGTATTAATTTAAATTTTAACTAGTTAGGACAATTAACTGGTCATTCATGAGAACATATGCAACTAGGCATATTTTAGTTTGTTTGAAAAAAATCTCAACATCGTAACCACTGAAGAAATTGTGGCTACCTGGATGATGATTTTGAAATAAAGAGTTTTTAATTTTTGCCGAGAAAGACAATTATAACTCTGAATCGAGTGGTCTTGGCATCGGAACAAACGATAGCCTCTTATCAAATATTTCTTTCCAAATAAAGGGTACACTCATAGGTGCCCTAGTTCACATACTTTATCAGATCTTTAAATAGAATTAAATCGGAATACCAATATCAAATTGATACCCTTACTATGATTTCAAAGTTCAATATATAATTTCATCCCGATTAGAGGAAAAGGATTCCCGAGGAATATATGGATATTAGATCATCCATGTTTTTAATAATTTGTTAAATATTTACAATCTTGACTGAGAAGAGTAAGTATGAAAGAAGAATCAAATGAAGATACTCATTATGAATATTAATCGATGAATTGAGGGAAAATTTATATATATAAATCTCTTGGATAATTGAAATGAAGTATAAATATCTCTGAGTTGAACAAGAAGATCATAATCTATGAATGAAAGTTCATGGATTAACTAAAAGAATTGAACAAGTCCTGATGCGGAGAAAGACTATTCAAGATGGTCACATCAGAAGTTCAAAGTAGGGAACGAAAAGGATTGCCTGATATGACTTATCAAGGTAATACGAATGATCAACAATTTGGAGGGAGTAACGTGACAGTGAGTAGGTGCAATAATATTTCACTGATTATCCTAACTCTCGTCATTATCCATCTGAGGATGATCCCACCTCTTCTTCTTCGTAATTCCATGTTTCAAATAGTTTCTCTTTCAACATTATTTTAAAATTGCTTACTAACTTGACTTTCACACGTATATATGTCATTCTGGTGTTTTACCTCGAAGACCTTACGCAGAAATATTTCAAAAACATCTGTTAAGCCGATAGTTATCTACTACACGCATCCGTTACTAACTATAAGTGGCCAGTTCCCCCTGGGAACAAATCAAAGAGATCTCTTAGGGATCTCAATGCAGTCCATTAGTTCAGTGGCATGTGTGTGTAATTGAACATACGTTACCGAATATATTAGAGGTCTACGTGTATATATACGTAGCCTCTGACATCATTTCTACCGAATAATTCCGCTCTAGACTCACTGGTCTATCCTTTTAAAAGGTTCTAAGATCAAACCATCGCTCGTTGTAATCTTATGCCATTTAATTATAAGCATGCTATCAATTCTCAATGCTCTCGATTTCTGAGCTAAACCATCATAACCTTACATGTTAAGCGCACTAATAATATCACATAGTGTACTCATCCTATGATGACATTCTTATATTACATTCAAATATTTCGTAATAGATTTAGAATCCTCAAGAATATATTGGACACTATCTCTTGGTGAGTTTGTGATTAATACGACATTCCCATCCTCATTGGTAAAATGACACTGTCAACTAGTTTGGGCCAATAACTTCAACTATATACTAATAATTAGACTTCATGATCCTCACATGTGATGCCCCTTCACGGGCAACCTTTAAAGAATTACGAGTAACAAGGCTCGTGTTATCAAAATTTACATATGGTGTTGGTAATATCGTCTTTACCCCAAATGCTCTAGAGACTCAGCTCCAAGTTCTACATCCATATCCTTGCCAAATCTAATATGATTCTAATTTTTCTCCTTATCATTCTAATAATCTCCAATGGTCCTATTAGTCATGCTTTAATACCTCAAATATACACTTATCCTAACCTACCCATTGGGGCTACATCCGGTAGTCCAATGATGAACTCTATATGAGCTCTTACGCAATCTCACATCTAGACAGATTCCTAACACTCTCGTCTCTAAGTACTACAACTTATTGCTCTGATACCATTTTTGTAATGCCCCCAAATTCGGGGTCATGAATCTGGGTCGTCATGCCATCATTCACTCATGTGTAACCTGGTATTGATTCAATAATCCAACAGACCCCAATCTCATACTCGCACACACAAGTTATAGCCTTAGAAATGACGTACAAAATGTAATCTTCTTTTATTACACTCAAATGTACTTTACAGGATCTCAAACAATTATTTATAATCTCTACATGAAGTTACAATAATTACGACTGATATCTTATATCTATTTGATAATCTAGCACACCTGAGACAAAGCTGCCAGGGATCCTCCCCATGACTGCAAGCGATTAAGTCCCACACCGGCATACTGGTTATCTATTGTGTTGTGTCATTTAAAAGACAGCAAGAGTGAGCTATAATGCCCAGCATAATAATGTACAGTATGAAAATGACTGTATGATAAACTCACGAAAAACATCATATTTGATAGTTACGTTTTATTCGAAAATAGTTTCCCTTGGTGATACACACCTTTTACGAAAATAATCCTTTGGTGGATTTTATTAACCTGCGAATACGTTAATAGTAAACCCAGCACCTAGGCTTGGGTTACGGTATTGCATCACAATTCCAATTGGAAGAATAGGACATTCGTTGGAGCCGCTGCATACGATGATCAGTCGTAATACGATAAACGTAACCTTTTCTACTAGTAGAAGGACAACACCTTCGTATCCTGGTTATCACCCTTGCCGCATACGGGCTATGTGTCCTCATTTCGGGTATACACACACTTCGCAGGTCCTTAGGTACATATTCTACCATCTCCTACGGTACAAGTAGTTTATCCAATACACAAAGTACTTGGATCCTACCCCTCCCTTGTCCTTTAGGAAATCCTATCATATCTCGAGAACTCGAACCACATCGAAGTTCCCCCAAGCGTTTTGCTTGTTGATAGGCATAGCTTTACTTTATATATATATATATATATATATGTACTTCCGAAAGTTTTCGGAGGTAGTACTAAGGATGTGAGTTGACCGTTGTCAACAGATAATTAATTAAGGGGAAAAAGTTTCTCCTTAAAACTATATTCAAAATATTAAATAAGTCGGGGTAATATTCTCCGACGATCTGAAATTACTCGAATGATTTTCCGAAATCAGAAAGTATGTTTTAAATCAGGATCTATGATTTTTAAATCATAAATAAACCCTTTAATGAATAATAAATAATTAAATGATAATTGATAAATAATTAAACCTCAAATGAGTTTACTCTCTAAAAGAATATTTAAAATAATATTCCTCAACTAGTTTATGTCTACGTAGTTAATAATCTTAAATGTTTAATCAGGTTTGAAATAAATAATCGTTGGAGTATACTACTCCCATAATAAAGGATTAGGTATATAGTATTCATTATTCGAACCATAAAATTTAGTTGAGGAAATATGATCTTTAGAAATCGTTTTAATAAAAGGTCGAGGTATTTTTAATGTCTCGTAAGTGGACGTTGAGTCCCTTTAAAACGTACTACTATGGACCTTTAATCATCCTATAATATCACCGTGATAATTTTTGGGTTTATATTTTATAAAACAAAACTGACAGACTCTCGGTCTTACGACTTATATATCACGCTCTACTATTGCGTTAATATTCTTAAATAAGCACCTCCGGAATACTTCCGGGTTTTCATCAATTTTACTGACCGATCCTCGGTCTAAAATATATACATGCCATGCTACTCGCTAGCGTTACGTTCTCAATTATAAACTCCTCCGGGATACCTCCGGGTTTTTATAAGCTTACACCGACCGACTCTCGGTCTAAATATAACATTTCGAACTCGGTATGAACATATACTAGAAATTATCAACAATTGAGTAATGTAATACATCTCAAACTTCGTAAAATAGTTTAAAGCAATTTCATGCATATATCACAGTTTTGTAAAATATTCACAACACAACAGTTCTTAAAAGGTAGGGCTTGAAAACTTGTCTGGGTATCTTGAGGTGGAGGATACTCTAGGTTCCGCTCGGAAATCTATAACCATAAACACAATTCATTTCGTTAGGTCCCGTTCTAATTTACGACGACTCGCACTCATGCGCTACTTATTATGCATCCTCTCAACTTATACTACCCTTATTATTCCTTTAAGTCCTTATTCACATCATGGTCGCTTCATTTTTCTAAGTATCTTAGGTTCATTCTCTTTATCGTCGTCGGCCCCGCTTATGGATTCTTACGGTTTCTACTCGCGCGGTCTCGGCTCCGATATTTTTATAAAATTTAGAAATCATTATTTTCACTTCAAATTTTTATGGTAGTTAAGAAACTCAATATGTTACTCTCTGTAAAAATATCATGATTTATGAACACTTTAAGTCAATCCTTTATAATTTTAAAGTTCGTAATTCGTAGCAGTTTTTTATCGCGTAAATCACTTTTAGTAAAACGGCCATAACTTTTGATCCGTAAATCGGAATCAAGCGATTCAAGCGCCTAAACGATTCTTATAACATTATATATCATAATAAAGGGTTATTTTTCAAGAAACTACAGTTTACAACTTCAGGACTTTCTGCAGAAACTTAAAGTACGATTTGTTGGTTTTAACGGAGTTACGTTTACGATCGGGGTTTCGTTTATGCCCTAACTCTTAATATAACCACCAACAATCATCATTTCATCATTAAAACACAAACTCCTCTCAAGAATATCATGTTCTTGAGGCAACAACAATCAACCTTAAATCTACTTAACTTAAACATCAAGATTTCAACAATACCACTTCTAAAACTAGGTTCACAACTACATACTAAATGGATCTTAAAAATGAATCTTAAATAAATTTGGGCCAAAATTTTTTACCTTTCTTGAAAGCTTGAGATGTGTTCTTGAGGATGATGGAGTCTTGGAAGTGCTTAGTATGATTTTTGGAACCTAAAACCACCACTGAAATCAAGAAACCCAAGAAGAGTTACTATTCATACTATTCACTAGTAACTTTCTTGATTTTATTTCACCCATCAAACCTTGATAAAAAAAGATGAAAGAATTTCTTACCTTAGTTTGATTGTTAGGAAGCTTGAGAATTAATGGGATGATTTTACCATGGCTAGATTTTGAAATTTGAATTTGGATTTCTCTCTTTTCTTCTTGAAGGCCGAATGGAAGAATAAAGGGTTGGGGGGTATTTATGCTTGCTTCTCTTGGTTGCTTCTAGGAAATGGGGTGGTGATATCTTCCACTTGATTTTTATTCTCCTAGGTTGAATCCTAGGTTTATTCCTTGTTGTAAATCTTGGGGACAAAATCCAAGTAGCTTGCTAGGTTACAAGCTAACTACATGTGTTAGCTTCCTTAGCACACTATTTTGGCTAGCTTGCTTGATCATCCTATGGTTAGCTTACTATTTGATGAAGTAACCATGGTTACTTTCTTACCATGGTTAGTTAGTGCATTACATTTATTTAATCGTCTACGCGTTCGCTCGGTCGCTTAAACATTTTCGAAATACTTCTCGTAAATGGTTTGCGACGTAATTCCTTTCATATTTATTCCTTATCTTTTGAATTATCATACTTAAATATAAATCCGTAGGGTTTTAAATTCGTAATTATATTATGATTCCCGTAATCCTCGATGATTCGTAAATATGGTTATTTTTCAAAGTTCGTTTCCTTCGAAAACTAATAGCGTTTACATACACTCATTTGGTACGTATAATCATGTTATCAATTCTGAAACTCATTTTCTCATGCACAATATAGTGTGGGCTAAAAAGTTTTTCCCCGTCCGTCAGGGTTACTATTCATTAAACATTTTACAAGGTGTCAATAATTCAAGTTATTATATTACTATTCATAAAGGTCTTTTACCGATGTCAAAAATTTGGGTTCTTACACTTAATTTTGAATATTTAGAGATTGTTATGATTGGTATAGTTCATGGGAAGCATGATTCATGTATATTTAGAGTTTGGTTGGATTGGTAATGAGTTTGAGTTGTAAATCTTGGTTATTGGATTAATGAACCTTAAGTATAGTAGTAGCTTTTGTTGTGATTGAATGAGTTGGAAAAATCATGAAGTTATGGACTGATGTAGTGAGGTTTGGATGGAGTTTGGTTGTAATGTTGGTTGTGAGTTGGTTTGTGATTGATTTGAAGTGGTTAAAACTTGGTAATCGCGTAAACATAGCCGTCGTAATGCCCGTTTTTATACAACTGCTTGTTCTTAATATTCGGGATAGTGAGCTAACTGTTAAATCTATAACTTTGCCATGCTTAGCTAGATTGTGTCGTAAGCTTCGTTTTGATATGTGGTTAGCTTGAATCCGATGTACGGTTTAGGAGAAACGACCGTTTTAAGTAACGGCGTTTCGCGAACGAAACATTTCCCCTCGCCTTACTTTGAAACCTTGGTTAAGGTCCTTAAATGACTATTTGGAGTATGAAATAATTAAGTAAGGTTAAAGGGTCAGTTGGTAGGGTATTCGCGAAAGCGCCGCCTTAAACTTCGTAACGGTTAAATTATTAAAAATGGTGGAGCCGAGGGTACTCGAGCGACTTATGTGAATCGTTAAACGCAAAAGCGAACGTTAGGGTCTAATTGGTTAAAGACTAGTTTCTTAAGCGACCGTGGTTTAATTCCAACTTATATGTTGTTTATAGGTTACCAGACTCGCCCCAGGCCTTCTACCACCCCCCAGCCGCTCAGACAAGTTTCCTACCCGTTATACTGTTGTTGTGATGTAAATATATTGATGCATTATCTTGAGATAAGTGCATGACTGTTATTAGCAAATCTTGCGATATATTGGAGCATGTTGATATGGTATATATATGCATGTTGTGAAATATTGATATTCTATTATCAATTCAAATGCTTATAAACTGCATAATACCTATATTAGAGATAAATAGTAGTCGCGTATACCCTTAGTATAGGGGATCCAAATGTGAACATTTTTCTAAACCGTGAGTCGATGTTCCCGAGTATAATATATATATATATATTTATATATATATAGTTTTCTATAACTATTAATCGAATAAGATATATATGATAGTTTTGAATAATAATCAAACTTATTTTCGATTATTCAAATAAAGATCGTACTTTCGTATAAGTATATCTTTGTTATTATTATTCGTTTCAATTATGAGTTTTTAAAACTTCTACTTTATTTATTTTTATAAAGATTATCCTTTATGGGAATATTATTTAAATAATAATATTCTGATATTTTTTAACATATTGGGACTGATTTATTTTATTAAATCAGCATTACTCCAAACATTCTTAAAAATGTTTTCGAGTCTTCAAAATGATTTTAAAAGTTAGAGCGGATCCCCAAACTCGTTTTCAAATTTAAGATATTCCTTTCGAAGGGGATTTGAATACTCGCTCAAAAATCTGAGGGATCCGGCTCTGTGGTGTATTTTATATTCGCAACGAGGTTGCTGTTTTGAGAAAACAATTTGATTACTTGCCCAACGTTCGGGAAGTAAGTCCATCTAATTGAGTCGGCATAAGCGACAGGCCGGGGTACGGTCTATGAAGGTGTAAGAGACCGGGTGACAGTCCATCCACGCGTGAGTGGCCGGGTAACGGTCTAGCGCGAGGTCCTAATGCGGTCAGGGTGATGACCGGCGAGGAATTCATCCATCTACAGTAGAAAAGGTTACTTATTGGTATCTTTGCCTGATCAACAAGATATCGGGTTTATGCCAAAATTCTCTTCGTTCCAAATTCATTGGGTATTATAACTCTATTTATACTTTTCAATACAGAGGGTTTCAAGGAATGTATGATATATATATAGGTGTATATATATATCGGGAACTAATGAAGTATCTAGTAACTTCATTTCTTTAAATGATATTTCAAAGGTTGAATCTATTCAAGTCTTATCTTGTAGTCTCATCTATGTGATGAACTTTTGAAACTGATTATACCTTGAACGGTGGTAGTTCAAGTAGTATTCGGAAAAGATAAAAGTATATTAGAGTATCTTGTAACTTCATCTTTTAACTTATATCTAGTAAATGATTATCTTATGTATGATAAAGATTTTCAGAATAATGTTGAGACAAGGTTAGATATATGAGATCACCTTGCAATGATATCTTTATACAGTTATAGAATGGAACTCTGTGTATATTATGCATGGAAGGGGATTTCTAAAATTTCAAAAAGTATATATACATATATACTGAATATTTTGCGACTTGGTCGCGTTAAGATATCAAACTTGGTTCATATCTGCTTGACCAAGACTTTCATGAGTATTATGATGAGAATGCTCATATATTGTTAATCATTACACATATTATTTTGGTGGGCTTGTTGCTCACCCTTGCTTTCTTCTTTCATCACACAACAACAGATAGACAAAATGAACATGACTAAGCTCCCACTTCGCAAGCGGAGAGGAAACGTTCCGCAGTTTTTTGTAGGCGTGGATGACGTTGTAGCTGAGGTAGGAACTACCAGTAGGCTAGGTTTTCAACTGTTGATGTATATTTACGAACTGTAATAATGGCAAGGAAAATGTAAATTTATTCATAAACCCTTTTTAAGGTGTAATGGTTTACAATTGTGGAATAAAATGACTTGTGTTATTTTTGGTATTCATCTCTGAGACTATAACTTGTGGTGTGTGTGTATATTGTGGGGTCACAGTACGCAGTAATTGGTTGTTTATTTAGATTAAGTGTTGTTAAGGGAAATGGAACTCGTGACAACCCGGATCCCCGACCCCGGATTTGGGGGTGTTACATTAGCAGTTTGTCTAACAACAATTGGCTCAATTTGTTCAGTTCCTTTTTCACTTTTATCATCTCCATAATATAAGTCCTCTTTCCAGTTTCCACTACTTAATAAATTCTGAGTTGTTCTACCAGAGTTAGTCCAAGTCCTGATAATCTCTTTTTCTTTTTCTAACTCAGTTTTTAGAGATTTATTCAATTTTAGCAATTCATCTCTAACATAAAAAACATCATCTCTTTCTTTCTGAGTTTGATGAAACATAACTAACTATTTTTCTAAATAATCATTCATTTTCTTAAAAACAAGATTTTCAGAAGTTAATCTTTCACATGTTAAAGTTTGATCTCTGTAGCTAATAAACATGGTTTTAAGATATAATCTCAACTCAGTAATATCATCAGTATGCAAGGCATAAGTTGTTTGAGGTACCTTTAATTCAGCAGTTTCAAGGCTGCCATCAGCATTTGCCATAAAAGCATAATTCACCTCATTTTCAGAATCTGAAGAGTCTGTCCAGCTTTTCTTCTTTGTGACAAGTGCCTTGCCTTTGTCACTCTTTCCTTTCTTGCATTCAGGAGATATGTGGCCTCTTTCACCACAATTGTAGCATTTGATATTTGAGTTGTCCCCTCTGTCAGACTTTGCACTTTTGCCTTCATACTTTCTGAACCCTTTCTTATCAATACTTCCACCTTTCTTGAAAAACTTCTTTCCCCTTCTGAATTTTCTGTAGGCTATCTTTGTGATACCCTTCACCATAAGAGCACACAATTTCATCATCTCTTCATCATCATCTATTTCAGGTAAACTTTCAGTTTCTGAATCATCATCATCAGAACTTGATGATTCTGAATCGGACTTTGTGATGAGAGCTTTTCCTTTGCCTTTCTTTGAGACAACCACTTTGGGGGATTCCTCCTTAGCCTTAAGAGCAACTATCATTGACTTTCTCCCATATCTCTTACTTCTTTGATCCATCTCAAGTTCATAAGTCTTGAGCATACCATAAATTTCATCAAGAGTAGTTTCATCAAGAGCATAGTTGTCTCTTATAGTAGTAGACTTCAAATCCCAACTTTCAGGAAGAGCTAAAAGGAATTTTAGATTTGAATCTTCAAGATCATATTTCTTGTCCACCAGTGACAGATCATTCAAGAGTTTGACAAACCTGTCATATAAGTCAGTTAATGACTCATCAGCTTTTGAGTCAAAGTGCTCATACTCTTGAGTGAGTATAGTCCTCCTGTTCTTCTTGATTGCATCAGTTCCTTGGCATCTTGTCTCCAAAGCATCCCATATCTCATTTGCAGTCTTGCAATGAATTACCCTGTTTGACATGACATTATCAATGACACTATGCAACAAATGCCTTACCTTTGCATCCTTGGCAATGGATGAGATATCTTCAGCTGTATACTCACTTTTCTCCTTTGGTATGGTCTTTGCTGGCTGATCTGCAACTACAACAGAGAGCTTGGTTGGCTTATGCGGACCTTCATTAATTCTGTCAAGGTATTCTGGATCAGTAGCTTCCAGAAACGTAACCATTTTCACTTTCCATATGGGATACTCAAAAGGTCTCAGTATGGGAACCCTAATAGTCTCATATCGACTGTGGATTTGAGTGTTTTTAGTTTCTTCAGTTTTGGTAGGCTTGGTTGGATTTTCTGCTTGTTCAGACATGATTGTTTGGATCTTTACTGTATGTGTGTTAACAGATAGACTCTTATACCAATTGTTAGGTAACACTGTTGAAGGGGGTTGAATACAGTGTAGAATACAATCAAATCAATTTTGAACACAAGTAACAGTAAACAAATATATTCGATATAATAAACTCTGTTACAATGGAACTGTTCTCTCTCACTGATGAACAAATATCACGAGAGCTGCTAGGTTACAATGTATGATCTTTTCGATAATGATAACACGTATAGTGTAAACCTATGTCTGTGTTTATATAGTACACAGTCACAAGATAACTTCTAATTGATATGGAATATAATTCTGTCTCCTAAAATATATCAATCAGATATCTTATACAAGTCTTCTTATCTTCTAACATTTTCCATGCATATCTTCTTTTGTATTAGTCTCGATCTTCTTTCCTGTAAATCAGCTTCCTTCCTTAACTGTTAATCCTCCCGTACTTAAAATTCTGATATCCATCTTCTGATATTTATCTTCTGATAATCTAAATTCTGATATCCTTAAGTTCTGACTTCCAGTAAGTACTGATATTTCCTGTTTGTTAAGATCTGAAAACTAAACATGAAACATATTAGACATGACATCTCAAATATATCTAACATATAATTTGATTAATAAAAATGTTGTGTAGGTTGATAATGTCTTACATAAGAATTATACATATTAATAAATAATCAAATCATATTTGATATACCTAAGACATTACACATTATTTAAAAATAAGAAAATAATGAAGACTATTATAATTACAAAATATACAAAAAAATTAAAAAAAATGACCCGGGTTATTAAGTTAGTTGATATTTATGCATAATTAATTTGCAATATATATAAGTAATACAGAGTCAAGTTCTATGGAGACCACGAAGACCACTTATGTTCTGCAACTAATATCTTCCATAAAAATATTGCAAAACGTATTATTTTGCGAAATATGTTCTACAAAGATCATTATTTTATTCAAAATCTTGAAAATTATACATGTACCGCATTTAGAACATTACAAAATGTTTTATTCTACGAAACATGTTTAGTTTGCAGAATATTTGTTCAAATTGCAGAACACACATATTATACTTATTAAACTTAAATGATCTTCAACAATTTAAATAAATTAGTGATATTCGTAAAACATACTTCACAAAATAATATATCTGATAATATTTGATTGCAGAGTATAGGTGGTCTCCGATGTCTCCGATAAAAATATGGTCTCCAGCTTTTCCAAGAGTAAGAAAAGAAATTATGGGCCTGTTTGGGTGATGCCAAATAAGTGGCTTATTGACTTATAAACCCGTAAGTACTTATCGACGAGTGTTTGTCGACCCAATTTATAAGTTCAATTTACAACTTATAAACTGATAAGTTGAATGTTAGTGATGACGTACTTTTTCTTAACTTATTTTGATTTTTCATTTTTTTTTAAATCTTAGTTTTGAAATATATATTTGTAAATGTTATTTAAATTTAAATTTCACGAATTAAGATAATTATATTTTAAAATTATTTATTTTAATTCATTTAACTACAAAAAGTTCTGACATATAAATAAATTATTCAAATACTTATATAGCTTATGAATTTTTCTTATACGTGTTTATTTATTTTAATATTTCCCGGACGGGCGCTGTATATATAGGTACATTATACATACATTTCACACAACATATATCATTTCCGCCTCAGCTCTGCTGCTTCTTCTTGGACCCAAATCTCTCTTTTTCTTCCTTCCTCCCCCCATACCTTAACCAACAAAACCCCACCCATTCACGTACCTCCTTTCTTTGGTCAAGGTTAGTTCTCTTTATTCGATCTGTATCCATCATTTCTTTTATATATATAATTCTTGTTTTTTTTTCTTTTTGGGGTTTTAGGTTTAGCTTCAATTTTCAATTAATGGACTGTTTGGATTGATTTTTATAGGTTTCTTCCAATTTGGTTTGTTTTTTATTGTTTGATTGATGTGGGTTTTGTTTTGTTTAATTTTTAGTTTTTGTTGTGATTGAGTCTTGATTTTCGTTGATTTGGTGTGATTGGTGAATTTGGGATTGCTGTGTATTGGTGTTTGTGATTGTGGATGTTGGTTTGATGATTTTTGATGTGGGGTATTTTTAGTGATTGTGAAATGTGTAGTCTTGAATGAGTTGATGAGTATTTTCGAGGAAAGAGTGGATTTTTAGAGTTGAGTATTGGTTGAGGATAGAGAAAATGGAATATTGTAGATGATGTTTTTTGTGTGAATTGAGTTTACGTCTTTAATATATGAGATTGAGGGAGTTTTTATTGCAGGGGGTTTTAGTGGGAATGGCGGGGACTGCAAGTGAAGAGTCTGGAGGTGGAAGGTCGTTAGAGGGAATATCAAGTGCGCAGCAACGTTGCCAATCAAGTGAAGCATTGGCAGAGTGGCGATCTTCTGAGCATGTGGAAAATGGATCACCTTCGACTTCACCTCCATACTGGGATACTGATGACGATGATGACTGTGGTATGTGCTTATTTTCCCTTATATAGTGTGTAAAGTACCTTTTAGGGTAATTGGTGGAAGCAATTTTAGTGAAAGAAAGTATATTTTCACGTTTCTTGGTGTATTTTTACCAATTGTAGAGACTAGGCTTCCATTTCTGGTGCATTTATGAGTATGTGTTAAAAAATTGTATTTTGGTTAAAACATATCATAATACTGGCATCTAACAGTTAACTCACAAAGTGTTTTGGTATTGATTTGGGATTATTGTCTTTACGTGTATTATATCAAGACAGGGGGCATATGTTTTTTCATTTAAGACATTGCTGATGTCAGTTACTATTCAATTAAGAAGCTTCCATGTTTTGCTTGGTCATTGATTGTCCTGGGGGGGGCAATTATATAGGAATGTGCTACATGATGAAGGAGAAACTTTTGATAGTATATTGGTGGTAGTATAGCCCCAAGAAAGTATTCAATTGTTAGCGATCAGGTAATCAGATGCTGACAAAATTGGAGAAGTTGTGATTTACATTGAAGTTTGTGTTTTTTTCTATTTGTGTTAAATGCCTAATTTTTCCTAATCACAAGAATCTTTCTATTGCGTAATTGTATCTTTTCGTACCTGTATAAGTACAATAAGTTAATAACTTCTTACGATTGAAAATCTTTCCATGTTTGTGGGTTACAAAATCCAAGCATACCATTGAGGATTGAAAACGACAGATGACAGTCCGTTTTCTCATGAATTTATAAAGTCCAACTTTATCTTATTAAATGTATATGCATTAGTGTTGCAATAGCATCATTGTTCTTAAAGTTCTTAAAACTCTATAAATTTTTTTCCAAACTGAATCAAATTGAATATTTTGTTACCTCTAAACATGCTCCATTTCCTGTATTCATCATACTTTATAAGTGGTTCTATTTTTAAATTACATCCCCTTATTGGTGACTAGGTATTTGCAATAGCCTATGTTTTGACATTATTCCTCAAATTATATAATTTTCTTAAGTTCTGTTCCAGAATTCTAATTTAGTTGAAAATTTTAAATTCCTTTGTTCTGGCTAGTAGCATAGCAGTTCTTTGTTTAAGTTCAAATTATTTAATATTGCTGCTGTGGTCATTCATCAGTTCCTTCACTGCATTGCAGGGCAAAAACCTTCTGAGTTGTATGGGAGGTATACATGGAAGATAGACAAGTTTTCTCAAATCAACAAGAGGGAACTTCGTAGTAATGCATTTGAGGTTGGCGGCTACAAATGGTAGGTCTTGTTTTTCACCTTAGTTACTGAAAAACATTTGTTTTCTCTATTTTCCTGTTCTACCTTCTTATATTGTATGTTATTATGACTTATTATTTTTGCGTACTGTAGATTAAAAATCTTATCTGTGTGCTGTGTAGATGGCTTCTTGGATGAACATAAAGCATGTATAAGTAATTTATTCTGGTGGCTTATTACGAATTAATGTTGGTAACTGAATGCATTGAATTGAATAAGAGATGAGTGGTTTTGTTACAAATTTTTACTATGCAACTCTTTTTTCATAATTGAGAATGTGTATGTAGTACGTGTTTGGCTTTTAAAGTGGGGAGGCCAGTGATTATTTCCTCAAAGTTAGAATTAGTTTGGGCATGCTGAAAATTTATGTCATACAACTCATGCACCCTGCTTTTGACATGTTTATATTTATGTCAGGTTTATACAATAGAAGTGGTATGGGATGCTATATTAAAGTTCTGTTATAAATTTTGCTTTAAATTTTTGATAAATCATCAAAGAAGGTTAAGAGTTACTACCTCAATTTCAATTTCTAATGGATCTATCTCAGAAAATAGTTAAACCTTCAATCATTTTGACAGGTATATCTTGATTTATCCTCAAGGCTGTGATGTCTGCAATCATCTCTCCTTGTTTCTTTGTGTTGCCAATCATGACAAGCTTCTTCCAGGTAATATTATAAGATGGAGTGTACACATAGTTGCTTGATAATGATTTTTTATGTCTTTGATTTAATCTATGATTTCTTATGCATTTAAACAGGATGGAGTCATTTTGCACAATTTACAATTGCAGTTGTGAACAAAGATCCAAAGAAGTCCAAGTATTCTGGTTAGTTGGTGCTTGCTTAGATATTCTGTAGGGTAAAGAGATTTATTTTTATTTCATGTTGTCCACGCTCTTAGACACTGTTTTTTTATTGCAGATACCTTACATCGGTTTTGGAAAAAGGAGCACGATTGGGGATGGAAAAAATTTATGGAGTTGTCAAAAGTTTTGGATGGGTTCATTGATGCGGATACTCTCATAATCAAAGCTCAAGTCCAAGTTATTAGGTTTGATACTGATTACTCATCTTTCCTACATTGCTTCTCACGCATATACTTGCTTGCTGCATTGCATTGCATTGTATGTGTTTTCAAATATTACATCTATCACATGCTTCAGAATTTAGAACTCTCTTAACTACTAGTATCATGAAATTCCTTTTTCGAGTTGCCTTCTGAAATAGTAAGATATGTTTTTGAATCATAAATACTTCTCACCTTTCTATTCTATCTTGAAACATCTTTTCCATTTTGATCTTACATTCTGATCTACTGTACTGTTCTGTTACGAACCTTGTTATCTGAAAGTATGTAGTCTCCACTGTGAATTCATCCTTATTAATGCTGCTAATCTACAGAAATTTGAAATTATGTTTTATGTATAGTGTAGTCTGGCGGTGCGTTTTTCTCTGTGGTCAAACTTGTGAAATAAGTAACTAGTCATTTTTGCATTATGCTAGATCACACTTTCTTTGTTAAAGCATATCACATATCGATTTCTAACTAAATTGGTGTTGGTAATTCAAGTATATAATAAATGTGAACTTTTTTTTAGCTTCTAATTTCTATTGATATCCTTTTCCCCGGGTTTATAATAATCAAGCTTATTAGGTTTTTTTATTTGTTACTTGGATGAACTTTTTCCTCTTTTTTATGAAGGTGGATTAATCTACCATGTTGAATATTATGTATTCCTCTCATATTGCTTTTTTGCAAGCAATGAGTGGTGGGACATTAAGGAGTTTAATGAAGGTGGGCAGTAATTTGAAATATATGCTAAAAGATGATAAACTTAAAAAAAATAGTAGGTTTTGTGTAGTTTTCTCATAATTAATGGTGTTTTATCTTTAAAATATTACTTTTATACTTTCTCTGTAGTACTTTCTAGTCCCTTTTTAATTTAAATTGAACACAAGACCAGAGCAAATTTACTGTCAACTACATTGCTTCCTCAGAAAAAGCAGTAATATGTAAAACCGGTTGATTTGCTTTACTGGTTCTGTTTTTTGTTAGCTGCTTAGTCGGGCAATAGTTTCTGTAGCAACGTAGATGCTATATATATTTGTTATACGATCTAACTTTTTAAACCTTTTTGCCTTGTATGTTCAAAACAGTCTTCTTGGAGATCTAGACTAGTTTTTGTTATTCGGTAATGCCTATAATGGACAAGGAAATGACTAGATGTCAGACTTCAAAAATATAAAATTAAAATTCTTTTTTAATCTATGAAAACCACCTTTCTTTCTATGTCCTTTTGTTTTTAATCATATTACAGCTATCTTCTGCTGCCTTCCGTTTTAGAGCTATGCCATAACTTCAGTCAGAAATCAAAGTTAAATGGAGATCTGACATTTTGATTCGGTTGATTGATTGTTCAAGTACGAATATATATTTTTCTGTCAAGCCAATCATTGTGATATATAATCTTAATTTTGTTCCACTTTCTTGTAGGGAAAGAGCTGACCGTCCCTTTCGCTGCCTCGATTGTCAGTATAGGAGAGAGCTTGTTCGTGTATATTTAACTAATGTAGAGCAAATTTGCCGACGTTTTGTGGAAGAAAGAAGAGGCAAGCTTGGGAAATTGATAGAGGATAAAGCTAGATGGTCAAGGTAAATAAATATAATTTTTTCTTTTCAACCATGCATGTAGTATGAACACACTTTTCCGAGGATGTGTTTCTGATGGTTTTTAGTTACCTTTTGTCTTTTGAAGTGGAATAATAAATGTACATTTATATTATTAAGTCAAGGGGATAAAATCTGCATGGCAATGTAAGCATGGAAGAATAATTGCACAAAGAGTGAGGAACTGAGACCTAGAAAGCATCTAACTGTAACTCAGTTATGTTTTTAGAAGACATCTTTTTTTTTTCCAAGTATATGATATACTTTTGCAATACATTAACTTCTATATTTGAAGTAGTTTTTTTCATTTGTGGGGGAGGGGAATAAAATATGGACCCATGTCATTCAAACTGATGACTTTGTCATGGCAGAGTAGGGGGGGGGGAGTAAGCATTTGAGCCCCTGAGCTTCTCAGGGGTAGGGTAGCCTTTGCCAACTGGCAATCCCTCAACCCTTAAGCAGTTTTTTTCTTCCTTTGATGGAAGAAAAAAGAAAAGCTACTTGCCATAATACAAATTGACCTTGTATAGAGAAGTCTCAAAAAGGATAAGTGAACTTCATACCTGTTCGTTATCACAAAAACCAGAGTTCAATACAAGAAAAATTAATCTATTTAACCTTTAAAGGTGCCCCATTCGACAGACTATTTCAATATTCTTATTTTTTTAAGATGGACAAATTTTACTCTAGCATTCCAGTTTGATTATAATAGTTGAAGCTGTCCATCCCTTGCGCATAGACCATTTGTTACATTTCTCATATTATAAAAACGAAAAGCAAAGTTTTGCAGCAAGTTTTAATGATTATGGAAGTATCAGGCTTCACTTATTTTTAGTGAAGGAGTAAGATGATCCGGTAAAGACACATTAAGGAGAGGCAACTAAATTTTCCATGTATTTAAACCTGTTTTAGAAATAATATACCAAAAATGTATTAGTTCCATGTAATTTGTTAATTTAAAATTCTCCTAAACTATGAAAGCCTAAAAATATGCTCTAATTTCTATATTTTTAATTTTAAAATCTTGTAGCAACCAACCATCAATATTATCCAAACAGTTGTAGTTTATTGGGGGAGGTATTTAATTACTACATTATTTTACTCTTTAAATGATATTGTATAAGTTCCGGACTTTCTGGTGGCCCCGCCCTACCTCCATTCCCAAGTAGTGCTTTTTACATGAACATGCAAAACTTAAAAGGAGTCGAGCTTATAGGGTTTGAAAGAGTCCATCTAGTTGTCTACAACTACATGGTACATGCACGCGCGGAAATCGCTTGATAAGAATCTTTATACATGTTATGTAATATGTACCTTGAAAGTATTAAGCTTCCTCACCCTCTCCTCCACCACGGCAGGGAATAAGGCCGGTGATAATCTTCGTCACCAAGTTTAACAAATGAATTACAAGCAATGGTATATTCTTACATCAGGTTAATACTCTTATCATTTAATCTCATCATTCAGTGCTGCTATGTGTATTTGGCCCTATCCATTTTTACATTTAGCACTCAGAATAGATGTAGCCACTGATGTTAAATTGCCCCACCCTCTTGTGGCCTAATAAGGTCTGTAAAATATTTAAGTGTCCATTCTTATCGGTACTAAAGTATGATTAGTTTAATTAGTCTTAAAGTTGAAGTCACATGAACAAGCTGACATGCTAATCTAGTGTTACATCTTTAATAAGATGCAATTTCATCTGGACTAATATCACATGTGAGCAAAATATGATTTCAGTTTTTAATGTTAAACCAGTGTTAGCCAGATTAGATATTCCCTTGGCCGAATGAACTGTTTTATTATTTGTGTGCTTTATTTTCTATAATATATTCCTTTTGGAGTACGTGATTGCAAGTCCCTATTGCTGTTATATGTTCTGAATGCTAATATGAAGTCTTTCAGCTTCCGTGCTTTCTGGCTTGGAATTGATCTCAATGCTAGGCGCCGCATGTCCAGGGAGAAAACAGAATTAGTTCTGAAAATTATTGTGAAACATTTCTTTATAGAAAAGGAAGTCACATCTACTTTGGTTATGGATTCCTTGCACAGTGGGTTGAAGGCCCTACAAGGTCCATCCAAGAAAGGGAAGGATAAATATTCGGCTGATGAAGAACAACCAGTACCCATTGTTCGTATTGAGAAAGACACATTTGTCTTGGTGGATGATGTCTTGCTACTACTTGAGAGGGCTGCCATGGAACCATTGCCACCAAATATTGAGAAAGGTCCTCAGAACCGAACCAAGGTATGCTATATATTTACAGTTTAATTAAACACTATTTTTTTCCTTTCTAGTAAACTGCAACACTGCAACTCCCTGGTCTAGTGATTACAGGGAAAATTATGCGATAAATTGTTGTGTCCTATAAAATGTGTATTAGATAATTGTTCATATAAAAATTAGAATCATCACATATAAAAACGTAATATATTACAAGTTAGAAAACTTGCATTTTGTATCATGATATTTATTACTGTTATATATTAAAAAATAACAGGATGGTCTAAAAAATGCCCAGAGTTCTAGGTTCCAGTGCCACAAGGTCGTTAGGTCAACCTAGAGCTATTGAAATACATGCGAGCGAATTATTGGCACCTGTCCGTACTGTCATTCTCGTTAAGAAAGATTACCCTCTTGTTAGTGTTATTCAGCATTTGTTGTACTGCTGCCTCTTCTCTGTAAGGTCCCCCCTCTCCCCACCCAGAGTAAGCCAATTCGGCCATTGAAATAACATTTCAAAGCTACTAATTTCCCCTATTATCACCCCACTTCTCCTTGCCCACTTATTATAATTTATAGCTAGCAGATTCGGCCTACTTAACTGTATACTTGATTTCTGCTGGCTTTTCTTTTCTCTGAAATAATTTTTTGATATTTTCATTTTTGAATTCAAAAAGTCTTATCTGTCTGTTTCCGGGAAGCATAAATGAGTCCTCAAATGTTGCTCAATCACACAGTATCTTACTCGCCCCATTATTTCATAATTTAGTCTTGTTTTATGTAGCGATGAGAACCTCAATCAGGTATTCGGTCCGAAAACAGAAAAAGCCTCTTTATATTTACCATTTTACCCCCTCCTGATTGGCGAGGCTTCAACTATATCTTAAATAGAGTTAAGGCTCCATTTGTTTGCTGGAAGTATTTTGCAGGAAAATGTTTTCCAGAAGTCGAACAAACGCAGAAAATATTTTCGTACGTTTGTTTGGTCTCTTGAAAATAAAATATTTTTTTAATGGAGGAAAATTCCTTTGAAAATTGCTATGAATTTGTGGAAAATGACTTCCCCTTTCAAAAAGGGGAAAGCATTTTGCAAAATGAACATTTTCTCACCATTTTTCATAATTTTATATAATGGCAAAATGGCAGAAAATATTTGTCTAAAAATTAGTATTCCAGATTTTTTTTTGGAAAATGTTTTGCGGGAAATTCTATTCCACTATTTTGCTATTATGAAAAATGTTCATTTTGACAAATTGTTTACCTCTTCTGTAAAGGGCAAGTCATTTTCCAAAAACCCATGTCTTTTCTCAAAGAAATTTCCTTTCTTGACCAAACAAACACAAGACAATCTAGAAATTATATTCCAGAAAGTTAAACAAACACAAAACACAGGAAAAACATTTTCCAGAGCCAAAAAATGCCAAAAAATCCAGAAAATATTTTCGTTGAAACAAACGTAGCCTAAATGACAAAAACTGTAAACAACCCCATGTTAGCAGTGTATTTTTTCTTATATGATTCACCTGATTGTTCGGTTATCCTTTTTTCATATATGTTGCATCAACATTAAGTTCATTTAGCACTCTTGTCTTCCCCTCCAGAGTAGGTCACGTCTTACGTGCGAAATACACTGCTTAAATTCTCAACTCTTTCACCTCTCACAAGTCAAGAACCCTCTATGAAGAATTACGAAAGTGGATTGTCTTGAGATAGCAAAATTTTGGTGAATATTCTGCTATTATTCTTGATTAGGTCTAATAGATAGCTTTTGGCAGTTGACCTATAACAAGCAAACAAAATATGCTCATATTTATTTATTTATTTTGTATGGGAAGCTTGTAACCTATATGTGGAGTTTGTGAGGTATCGAGCTCCCATGATCAATATTTTATTCTCTAGCTATCACGTCAGTATTCAGTACTGCTTTTCCAGCACACATGATGATTTTGTGCTTCTTGTTCTTTTTGTTGCAGGATGGTAGTTTGGGAGACGACTTCTCTAAAGATTCCATTGAGCGTGACGAAAGGCGGCTGACTGAACTTGGTCGTAGAACTATAGATATATTTGTCCTGGCTCATATTTTCAGGTAACTGGTAACTCGTATAATATTTGAGTTATGACTCGGTCTATATTAACATGGCTCCTTGGAAAATGTTTAGCTAATGAATATTTGGAAGTGTTGTCTTGATATTTTGATACTTGTCATTTTGTTCGCTACTATCTTGAACTGAACTGCTAGATTTGGATGATCCTGAGTGTTATCAGTATTATAACACTACTGGATATTGAGTTGCAACTGTTGTCGATTTACAACCTTCATGCAAGTGCACGTCCCATGACAAGTAGTATAATAATTCGATCTCACTGAGACTAGTTTTAAGTTTCTAATAACCAAACGCCGATCTTTTAATTCAGGTCAATGAAAATATAAAATAATTATGACTAGATCACAGATAAATACAAATAAATTCACGAGAACATTTAAACTACTAGGTACCTAGCTTCAACTATTGTTTATCCACAAGTGTTATTCTTTTAGTCTCTATGTTAGTACTCCAATATCTGGTCTAAGGTACCTACTAACCACAAGGAACTTTCTAATCTCAAGTGATTTAAATTCAACCAATTCCCATATTCATTGAAGTATTTGAACAGTATTAACACCAATGGTACTCTTTGTTACTTATTTTTCGAAACATTTCCAAATTCATCATCCAGCTCACCAATAGATTTTATGGATGGTAAATATTCTACTATATCATCATCACTCAATTTATAAATGCCATGTTAGCCTGCATTCTTTTTGATATTTTAGCATTAACACCTATATTTGTTTTCATATTTCAAGTTCCTTTATTTCTCTGTTGTTGCAGCAGTAAAATTGAAGTTGCGTATCAAGAGGCTGTTGCTTTGATTAGACAAGAGGAACTTATCCGTGAGGAAGAAGCAGCTTGGTTAGCTGAAAGTGAGCAGAAAATGAGACGCGGTATAGCTGAAAAGGACAAGAAATCCAAAAAAAAACAGGTTAGACATATACTTTTATGGTCACATTATGTAGAACGAACATGAATCTGGATTTTTATTTTTTTAATATTAGTTTATAACTAGATCTAGGTGATACAGTTTATATATTACCGTATAAACTGTCTGTTCTAGCTAGGGTTGTACTTGGTGTTGTGGTCAAGTGCTTACCTGTTGAATTGTTGCTCATTTGTTCAAATTCTGCGAACAGCCTCTCTATGAGTGAATATAAGGCTGCATAAATGTGAGCATTTGTGTAGAACCACTCAGTCAGTTGTAGGAACCTTGTGTATTGGGATACCACTTTATGTTCTTGTAGCTTAAAATTGTTGTTTCACTTTATTTGTATGTTAAAATAGTTATTGGTCAGTTTAGACTTATTAATATGGAACTCGTATACAAAAGTAAGAGAAGAAAAGTAACAAAACAGAGACGAGCGAGCAGTAAGATATATTTGTGAATGAATAGACACATGCAATATGGGATTTTATGGAAGTAAAGTACAAAAGTAAGAGAAGAAAAGTAATAAAACAGAGACGAGCACTAATATGATATTTGCGAATGAATAGGAGAGTAAAACACATGCAATATAAGATTTTAGGGAAGTAAAATAGATCCATCTATGTGCTAGCTTCTTCCTTATGCAAGGAATTGATGGGATTATATGGAAGTAAAGCAGATCCATCTATGTGCTAGCTTCTTCCTTTTGCAAGGAATTGGTTTCTACCCTTGTTTTCCATGCATTTTGGTGATTCCCTGTTTCAATCTACCGTTTTGTATAGCCAATATTTTCTGTATACATGCATGCGTATAGAAGCTAATTCGAAGCAACTAGGATGAAAGAGGAAAGAAAAGGCAAGGTAATATAACTACTTGGCTACATCAGACATTTGTTAGAGGTAATAATATTTTTGATGTAATCTATATCCAGGTTTTTATTTGGGTTTGGGGGACTAAATTATATGTAGCACTAGGAGCAGCTTTGCTGCCGTTGGGCTATTCTTGATTCTCCATCTTAGGCATAATTGATTTCTCTGATCACACATCACTCCCTTTGGACAATGTTCTTGTTCTAAGTTATAAGTGTTGATAATCTATCAAGACATCTTAATGCTGAGTCCTCTTTTTCAGCACTGCATTAAGAGGATAATTTTGAAACTGACCACACATTTGCGTAACACTGTTAGTTACACTGCTGCCTTTATCTTTAACTTGATTTGTGGGTTATGATTTCTGATATCTGAAGATACTCGATGAATCTCAACTGCTATCAATATATCTTCCTACATTTTTTAGTGGCGTGGGGCTTTTATACTTGTATTGTCAGGGCATGGTTATTATTTGGACGATATGAATACTAAGATTTCCCACTTTCATATCTTTCTGTGATACTCCTTTTGCTGAAATGGCAAGGAGGGCGTGCCAGGACCCATCCATTTTTACTTAAATTAAGTTATTCTTTCAACTTTTTTTTTGTTACACCAGGGGAAACAGAAGCGAAATAATCGCAAAGGTAAGGACAAGGGAAGGTATGACAAACCTGATATCGCAGTAGAAGATGAGCCCGAACATGGAAGAAATGACTTCATAGCTCAAGAGGCAGAACCTGTTGGAGAAACCTGTCCACTTGATGATGTTTCTGATGTCTCAGATTCAATGGATTGTCCTCCTAAACCACTTCAGGCTAATTCTGAAGATAGAGATTCCAGCGCGGTCAATTGGGATACTGACACATCAGAACTGCATTTAACCACAGAAGCCGATGGCAGTGGGATTTGTGGCATATCATTTATACAAAATGGACAAATAAAAAGTCCATCAGTAATGGATGATAGTTCATCTACATGTTCAACTGACTCGCTCCCATCAGTTATAGCAAATGGGCCTTGTAAAGTAACGTCACTTCTAAAGCAAAACAACCTAAAATCACCGTCAAGGTTACAAATTTCTCTTTTCTGTTGTACTGAATGTGGATGGAAGCCTAGAACTTCACTAAATTTTGTGCTTTAATTATTTCAGAGGAAAATATCAGAGGGTTAAAGCAATTGTAGAAGTAACTGGATGTGCCGTTGATACTAATATCCAGCCATCTAATGCTTCTTCTGATGCGGGGCATGTCATATATAAATCAGGGAAAGGCAAGATAGCTAAACCAGAGAAGGCCATTTCAAATTCATTACAGCAGCGAACGAAGTTGACTGAACAGGTGGCAAAGGTGGGATACCTACTTTTTAGTCATTAACTATTGTTTGTTTACAATTAATATTCGAATCATTTCTGTCATTAATACAAATATAATTAAGCAAACTATGATATCAGAAGTAACCAGAGTTAGTATAATTCAGTTTAGACTATGATATTAGTACCAGAAAAAGTGTAATTCAGTTAAGATCATTCTTCGTATATCCCTTTGCATCTTCATTGTAACTTCATAGTATTGATCCTTTTGATTCAAATTTATGTCACACATGTAATATCTATGAATATTATAAAAACTTTTCCTTATAATTTATAACCAGTTCTTTTAGTGTTAAGACTAAAAATATTCCTGCATGAAGAACGTATGAGGGCTAGATTAATCAGTATGTAGTGCATAAGTAAAAAGCAATTTGCAGCTGCTAGTTGTATTTTTATTTCATACAAATTTCCTTCGTCTTTTGGTTCCATCTGTAAGTATAATCTGTTAACTTTTAAATCTGACAGGAAGGATTCGCGTCCCTGCAAAGGAATTTGAATGTGACAGGGGAGGTTAGTGTTGAAAAACCTATCAACGTAAAGACAACAGGAATCCAGTCCTCTTTGAGGAGTCCAGCGAAGAATCCGTCATCTGCTGTTAAGCCAAAACTACAGTCAAAGACTGCTGCAGCCATAGACACTGTGTTGGCTAGGAAATCATCTTCTCCGAGTCTTGAAGATACTGATAGGTTGACCATTCCAGAAAATTTAGCTGAAACTATAGTCTCTAAAACAGCAATCCCAAGGCTTACTGAGAAGCCAGTCTCTCAACTAGTTCCCGACTCATCTGAAAAGTCAAAAATTGTGCAAATGTCAGCCACAACTGAAAACCCTGTATCCCAGCAGGTTCCAGTCAAAATTGAGAATCGTACTACAGTGCAGCCAGGCATTTCAAGGCCTTTGAGTGCACCCGTGATTTCAGGGCCCGAAATATGCACACCTGTTGTTCCCATGGTCCAAACAGCACAGTCTCTGTCCCGTTCAGTGAGTGCAGCAGGCCGTTTGGGCCCTGATCCCTCACCTGCAACTACTAGTCAAGTACCTCAATCATATCGAAATGCTATGATGGGAAGCCATGCTAGCAGTTCAGCAGGGTACACTCTTACTCAGTCACCAAATTCAGCAGTTACTTCGTCGCACTCGCAACCATCTTTGGTGATGTCTACACCAATGTATTTACCCCAGAGCTCCGAAAGGCTAGACACAAATTCGATCAGGTCAAACCTTTCGTTTGGAATGCTAAGTCATGATATGCTTCAGAATGGCCCTCCGTGGATGGACACCCTTAGAAGGGACAGCACCAGGACTAATTGCAATTCTCCAATACAGAACGGGCCTCGATGGATGGAGAACCATCAAAGGGATACCCACAGAAGCATAAACCGAGACCTCTCCTTGCATAGTGACATTCAAAACTTTGATGTAGCCAATTCTTTGCACAGCAGATCTCAAGGTCAGCCTCCTATTGGATATCCTGTTGGCATGTCAGGGCGTCAGAACCCTGGTGTATTGGCTGATGATTTTCCGCATTTGGACATCATCAACGACTTGCTGGATGATGAGATTATTATGGCAACTACAAGTTCTGGCTTTCGGACTTTTAGCGATGGTCCTTGTCCTCTGAACCAGCAGTTTACTTTCCCTGGTGATATTGGCCTTTCTGGTGATTTGGGGCCCTCTACAAGCTCCCACATAACTCAAAATTACCATGATGGGGAATATCATTATAATTACAGCTCTATTTCTGGTCAGTTCGACTCAAATATATTTCACCAAGCTAATTTACAACCTTACCCGGATGGACATACTGACGGGTTCATACCAAATCAATGGCAGATGGACAATTCTGATTTATCTTATCTAAGCATGAGAAGTTCAGAAAATGATGGTTTCTCGTATCACATTCCGGAGTATTCAAACTTGGTTAGCAGTGTGAACGGTTATACTGCATTCAGGCCTTCATAGTGGACATTGATAATCTTAACGGTAGTGGAGCTTGTGACGTATTAGCAAGCTTATGGCTCTGGTGTAATGAAAATGAATAATGTAATCCGAGGAAAAAGCTTTGTTTTTTTTTTTCGTTTTTCTTTTTCTAGATATGTAGAGGAACGAGGTTGTGACCTTTCCCGCATGAAACAAATTGTAAAGAATGATTTTCGTTGTAGCTTTACTATAAAGAGAAGATGGATTATAGACACAAAGAATTACCCTACATTTAATTTCTTGTTCTAAACAATTTGCGGAAGTTGTTTGTCATAACGATAAAGTTGGGAGTTGAAACATTCCAGAAAAAAAAATGTTAGATTGTTGAGTAACAAGTGAAATTTTGTGTAATCTTATATGGTAAGGGACTGAGATTCTATTTGCCTTTCCCCGTTTCTGTGCTTAAACAAAGCAAACAGAAGTATAATTTTGGTTAGAAAATAAGATTCTATTTATCTAAACATCTTTGTTGCTAAACTTGTTGAACTGTGATGTGCAAAAATGTGGGAAATAAAGTACAGTAATTAGCAAGAAAGATGTTTAGATAAAGTATGGTAACAATGCACCATTTGTTAGCGGAGACCAAACGGAAAGAGCTGGTTAATTAAGATGGTATATTCTGCTTGGAAGGCCTGGGGAAGGGTAATTAGTCGTCGCAGGCTATGGGCGCGACGGCAGGCGACTGTGAGGTGAGAGGCTACGTTCAAGTGAAGACCCGACCAACACAAATGTAATGAATACGACTGAAACTGAAGTCATCTTAAAATGTTACTGTACTCCTCTTGACCCCCCCCCCCCCCCCTCCTCACCCAAAAAAGAAGAGACTAGTTTCATTATTTACGTAATTTGCATAAATTAGTGACTAGGTTCCGTTGACCAGGGTAGGTAGTTAACTGCTTAACTTGTTTGATGGGGGGCATATCTTTGGTATAATTAGCATGTCAAAGTTGACATTTTTAACTCAAAAATCAAGATTATGAATATAAAATGTTGTAGTATCAAAGTAGGAGTAATTATGTTGTTAATGTGAAATGTTTCTTCGGGGACACGTTATGTTTAATTAAATAATGAGCATGGGTTGCTATGTTTGATGGTTGAGCAGTCGATTGAGATGAGTTCGTTCGACTCTTTTTATTAATCAAGATCTTTTATATTTTCATGCTTTCTTCTTGACTAAATGTAAACGCAAATATGTTGAACTTTTTTCATGAATCTTAAAATTAAATCCGTATTAGAATAGGAAATAATTTGATTCCAGCCCTAATTTGTTATGAGCAAATCCAATCGTGTTAACTAAAATTGTGGGTTATGTAAAAATTGCTGAATTAGGGGTTGATTATAATGTAAAAATATTATAGTAAGATCGGACAAACTTGACCAAAACTAGGAGGTAGATTACAATTTTCACCAACAGCTTTTCATGGTTGGAGTTTCATGATTTATACAAATTATGTATAATCATTATCAAGTAGTATAAATATATGTATATATAAAACAATAAAAAAAATGTATATAAAACAATAAAAATAAGCAAAAAGTATAATTTGATACAATGATGAACAAGGAATACAAATTCAAATAATTTCCACATCTACTACTATAAATTCTTGAATTTATTAGAAAGTAAACAAAATCGAAAATGCAATTAGTACTACACAAGCTCAAAATAAAATTTAAATTTACTGTATCTGTGATAATTCAAATTGAGAACAAGCTTGAACTTTATATCTAATAAATAACAAATGAAAGAATGAAGCTAATAAGCTTAACTTGACTAATCTTCAGCTTCAGTTAGCTGATTCTTTGTGAAAAGGTGGCGGTGGGGGATGGACGACGACAGTACCGGCAGCGAAGTTAAGTTCCAAGGTGCATCGACTTCCGCCGCCGCCGGGGATGTTGGTGCATGGTGAACTGCTAGAGGGTGGCACTGGACCTCTCTGCAGTGACTCCAGTAGCAGCGGACCTTCAAACTCACTTAGCCATTCCTTATATTCACTCAAAGGCCTCATAGCATTTCCACTTTTAATTATACTACCGTTACCAGCTAAAATTATCAGCACCACCCAAAGAATGCAAGTAGGGTTTTTGATATAATTATCCATTTGTGATTCCTGTGTTTGTATATGTGTGTGTTTGGTGTTTGTGATACTGTAACCTCTTGAGGGTTTAACGTAAGAGAGAGAGATATGTTTAACAATGTAGGATCATGTGCTAGTTATTTATAGGCACGTTTTGTACTTGAATTTGGTACAAAACTAAACACCTCCACAAAAAAGTCAATGATCATAATTTTAGAAACATAATGTTTACTTTTTTGAACCTATATTAAAAACTTACTGCATAATTACCATTTATAGTAAATGGTAATGATTTTAAATTTTTTTTATTTTCAAAAATTAATCATTATATATAATATACTTTGCAGATTTGATTTAAAATCATATTAATCTTTATTTGTTTAATATTTCAATCCCAAATTTTAATTTAATTTATTTGTCGGCAAAGTATTAGTACTGGGTGGTAATTATTACTATGATCTTTTGGTGTTGGTAATGTGGTATGCTTGTAGTTTAGCCAGGTCGAAGTCATTATAATTTGGGTGAAAATTCAAAAAAATTATTTTTAAATAACAATCGCCCAAATTATTCACACGAATTTTAAACTGTCCAAAATATTACTCTATTTTCAGTGGAGTAATATCTAAAATTTTAAAATTTTATTTTTATTTTTAAAAATAAAAAATAAAAGTAATACTCCACTGCGAAAGGGTATCAGGATTGATACTCCAGTGACAAAGGAGCCATGATACTCTACTGACAATTAAAAGCGGCGTATCATCGTGATACTCCATTATCAGTGGAGTATCTGATGGATATTTTTGACACCTTTTTTTAAAATGGGTATTTTGGGCAAAGGGACATCTAAAAATAGGTATTTTGGTCATTTTTTCTTATAATTCAAATTATTTTAGACTCCTCCAAATAGTACTTTTGACTCTATTTTCAAAAAATGCTCAAAATTTGACTCAAATTTTCTCCATTTAACTAATATATTATATTTAATAAATTAAATATTAATAAATCTTTTAAAGTAAATCTAGTTAGCATTCCGTCTAATCATTTTTAATTAATTAATCAATTAATCGTGTCTCAAACAACTAATTCTAATATATATTTTTTAGAAGAAATTAGCGAAACCACAATGGAATTCATTAATCACTCCTAGTGAATAATTACCATACCATTTACGGTCATGATTTAAAATTTCCTATTTTAAAAAATTAATTATTATAAGATACTTTGCAGATATGATTTTAAAATCATATTAATTTCTCGTATGTTTATTTGTTTAATATTTTAATACGGATCTCACTTCAGTTTTTTTGTCGGCAAAGTAGGAGTACTAAGTGATAATTGCATAAATAAATTATATCTTTTGGTGTTTGAAGTCTACGGATTACAAAAAGCCCGTCAGATCGGGTTTTATTCGGACTTTAAAAAACCCGATTTTCTTGAAAAAGGATCAGAATAGGCTTTTTTAAAAAATCGGGCCGGACCGGGCTGAGCTTCCTAAGAAATATAAGACCCTTTTTAGGCTCGCGGCCCGGGCCGAACCGGGCTTTATCCGGCCTTTTTATTTTATATTAAAAAAATATTTTTAATATTTTATAACTCGAATTATGAGTAGTTTAAAGACTATAGAAAATAATATCTTGATATATCATATGTAGTAGTTTAGACATCGAAATAAATAATTACTTTTTAATATAATATGTAAATAATCATATATACCTTAATTGCTTCTAATATTATAATATAAATTTTAAAAATCATAAAAAGTATTGTATATTTTCAAATTTTATATAAAAAATTCCCTTTTTTAATTGGGCTTTTCAAAAAACCCGGGTTTTTATCCGGGTCAAATCGGATTTTTATCCGGGCTTTTTGGGCTTCGGGCCGGATCGGATTTTCGAGAAAAAAAGCTCATTTAAGGCTCGCGGGCCGAACCGGACCGGGCTTTTTCCGGATCTGATTTTTTGGGGTTTTTTCCGGATCGGATTTCGGGTTTCAAATTTTTTAACACTTCTATTCGAGTCTGTGGTACTTCATGTTATTTTAGGCTAGCAATCATTACTTAGTACTTGATTTTATTTTAAAAAATATTCGTAATTTGATTCGGATCGTATCAATATAATCAATATATTATATTTAATAAGTTAACATTATCATATTTTTTAAGTATATATCTTCTTAATATTTGGTCTAATCATTTTAATTAATAACTTATAATTTAAGTTTTATAAATTTGTTTTGTAGCTGGGTTTATTTCGATCTATCTACTATTCTTCATTTCATTAATTATTTTTTTAAAATATAATAATACTACAAAAACCACTGCTGCTAAATATATGATAAATATAAAAATATAAATTAACACCAAAGAGAAGCCAAATAAAAATAAGTCAAGGCAGAAAAATAACACTTGGTAACAAATAAATAATAGTTCTGAATATATAAAAGAATCACAAAGTATCTGAGTCATCACAAGTTAACTTGCTCAGAGCCTCAGAGAGCTCTTTTGAAATGTTGGATCGATAACGTGTTCCCCCGGTGCCTCAATTAAAGGATAAAAAATTGTAGCTGGTTTATGAAACCGGGACACAGATATTTCTATTAAAAAATATATATGTATATTTTAATTTCTGAAAAATTCTTCGAGTTTGATAGAAGATTTTCAAGAATTAAACGAACAAATATTGCAAATACATAACTAAATAAAGAAATACAGCCGCCTGGTTGAGATATAATTTACAATATCATGTATTTGGTTATTTTAGAGTTTTTAATATTATTTATTTTCAAAAAATCAATTTTATATTATTAAAAAAATTGTTCATTAATTTATTTTTATAATAAATGTTACATTTAATTGTTTATATAAAAATAAAAATAATAAAAAAAAAATTTATTTCCCTGAATCTACCCACCTTCCTACTTGAGGTAGTAAAAATTCATCTATTGGGTTTGAAGAATTTTTTTCCTTAAAGCTTGGAACTGGCAAAACACATACACCAAACGACACCTTAATCATATGAATGATAATCGAATTTTTAAGTATATATTATTCAACAATTATAACTGATTTACAATTTTAAAAGATATAAAGACATTTTTATTTTCATAGTTCTTTCAGCACCAAAATAGAACAAAGTAAATTGTGATCCACTAACGTGTACCCTGCAGCACTTAAGAAATTTCTTCCCCATGATAAATTTTACTATGTGTGTGTAAATTAATTATATTATTCAGGAAGAAGAGATTACGGGAGTGATGTTTGTCAAACAAAGAAATTGTTCCTATTTTTCCTTTGACTCGATGCTTGCTTCCTTTTTCATTTTCTTGTGTTTAATCTGACTTTGTCCAAAGAAAACCAATCAATTGTTGGGTTTCCGTTGAAGAGTATGACCTAAATGTTAGCTTGTTTAATACTTCCACCATCCCAGTAACAGCACGAGTGTAAATAAAACATAACTTAATGATTTATTAAATATTATATTATATATATAGGGGATCAATCCATGAAAGACTTCTCTATATAGAGATCTGTAGAAAATCATTATTTAAAAAATATAAATACATAATTTATTTCATTTTTCATCATATATAGTTACAAATTTTAATCACCGAATTAATGATGAAATTGCACAATTTTTTTATTTAAAAAATAATTGTAATTTGATGAAATAGTTTAACGTGATTTTGTAGTAGAATCACAAAAAAAAATCACACTTATCCAAAATTATTTTATAATAGAATCAAATTTAAAATCATTTTTTTTCAAATTTTAATTGTTAAACTTTTTATTATATTTACATATATAATTATTATTCTACATTAAAAATAAATTTGATAAAATTTTATAATAAAATCAAGTGTTCTATGGTTAGAGGGTTTTTTCTTAAAAAAAGACATATGTATAACTTACGTGACAAAACTAGGACGACTTGATTGGAATTGAAAAATTGTGCGATAAGATACATGAATACTATGACATATTGACATATAGCGCGGGTTGAGTTGATCATCCAATAATCAATACCTTATTTTTATCCACCTTTCTTATAGGTTAAATTGCTTTATTTACCTACATACTCTGATCTCGGTAGGTGTGTATATATACGGAGGGCAGTTCAAATAAAAATTTTCTTAAAATAAAAATTAAAAATTAAAAACTAAAGTCTAATTCATTAAAATTTAGATTTCTCCCTTTTATTAGCCCACTTCGTATCATGATATAATACATATAATATATACACACAAAACTAATCAGTTACTCATTTACTTTTCCAATCTTCTATCATCGATTCATCATAATTAAACGCAAATTACTAAAAGTTTATCATAAATCGTTGATTTACACAAATTATTTACCAACTCTTCTTGAGATTAAACAGAAATCACTATTTTATATTAAACATATTACTGAAATATCAGATTAATGAATTATATAGAATTGCTCTCTCTTCGCATACAACAAAACCCTCTCGAAGAAACCCTAGATTTTCTAAACTTTCTAAACCTCGATACTTCATTATTCTGATTAATTCATCCTTTTAATTTTGATTTATCTTCATTGGAATTTACGCCATTTATTAGGAGCCAGACAAATTATTATCAAATTCTTGCAATTCGCTTCATTCTTTATCGATCGATACCTTCAATTGCGTGTTTTGTTGATCCAATCGAAATCTACATCTAGGGTTTCAGATCTTATTTTTACTCATCAGATCTGACGGTGTGGTTTAGAGTTACTGTTACCACTAATTGCAAATCAAGACTAGAAAAGAAAATAACACTATACAAAAGCATATTTTTGGGTCATAAATTCATAAAATGGATGACGAGTTCCGCGCTATAGGTGAGTCCCTGTGAACACAACCATGGGCTAATGTATGAATTATATACTCAAATTCATGATGATTAAGTTCTTATATTACATATTTTAATGTATCATTATTTATCAATTCTAACCTGTAACACACATTTACGTGCACACACAAACCGAGGGTCTTTGCTGAAATCAGTCTATTCATTTATTTGAGTGAGGTAAGACTGCATACAATATTACCTCCCTACAATTTAAACATTGTTCATATATCCAATTGAATCTTTTAGTTAATTCTTAGAACCATTTTTACATTTAGATATATTAGTATCAAGACCTCGTCAAGATCCCTACCACAATTTAATAATTTCAAGAATGTCTCACGTTCAAGAATGCAAAGAAAATGTACTATTCTTTTTTCAAGATATCCCAACATTTTTAGTAATTTTTTTCGAAAATATTTCAATAGTTTCCAAAACTAATCGGAAATTCGCTTAATTCCTTTCAACGTATCTTATCCGATAAATAATTTATTGACAAGACAACAACTTCTCATATTTTTTTCCTCAATTAACCCTGAACTTAACAACATTATATTGCATATTTCTTTTAAGACCGTGTATCCATAATAAAGAATCTCGCACGATTTAAGATGGTCACGTAAATTAACATCTTTTGTAACTATTTTTTAAAATTCAGCCCATTAAATTTCTTCAATTTTTCCGCATGAGCGGTTATCAGTACAATCATATTTGACAATAATCTTGTCCAATATTTCTTAAATGGAACGGTTTAAGAATTAAAGCCCAGTAATGAATTAAAAATTAGAATGAAGAAATATTATGGATTTTTTTTTAAAAAATCAACTCCAAAACAAGAACTATCCATACAATAATTATCTGACAAACATAATAAAATTAAACATATTAAGATTAACTGAATAAAGATGACGTGAATGCCATTAAAAAAACTACAGTTATTTCTCTTGTTACACACGTATTAACCTTCAAATCTAATATCATAAACTAGAATGGAGGTAGTGGTGTGTATTCAGTTAACCAAAATCGAAACCGAGTTTTTTTTCGGTTAACCGAAACCGAAATTGTAAAAAACTCCTACTGAAAACCGAACCAAATTATATTCGATTTTAACCGAAACCGAACTAAATAATTCGGTTATAACCGGAAACTGGATTTTAAAACCGAACTTAATAAAAAATTCTAGAAAATCAGAAATTGCACAAAAGAAAAATAAATAAAGTTTACAGTAACTCGGTCAGCAAATTCAAACATCAAGAACTAACATATTTAAATTTACATGCCAACATTCAAGTTCACAGGCCAACACTTGGCTAATATAATTGACAGAATGAGTCTAAAATAGGAAATGCTTTGCTGCATTACTCTATAACTCTCTTTTCATGCTGCTGAGTGCTGACTGTTGTTGCTACATGTTGCCTAGTGCCTACTGCTCCGACGCTCCATTTAAATTAATGGAAATTTACATAAGTAACATGTTGAAAAGTTTGATACGTTCAGCATTAAAATAAATGACTACAGTAAAATCTTGATACCGAATACCATTACTTCCTTAAGCTAACTCACTTAAGCTCATTGCCACCATTAAGCATGAATCGCAACGAGATATGATTACTTACTTACAAATCGAAGAACTATAAACACCATTAATTTCAATTATTTTTCTCTTAATGGAAAATGTATATATCAACGTATCAAAAATCGAGATAATTTCAACAATAAAAGACTAATACCCAAAAATCTTATTAGCACATAACATTATCATACATTTGCAACACAATTCTTTAATATAACATTTTCTCATGCACATTTGGTCAAACACATTGCAAGCAACACGATGAGTAAAAACTACTGGGAGGAAGTGAGTAAACAAACAAGACTAAACTTACTGACAATCTTTCAGAAATCGAAATTGAGCATAAATGAAAATTATATCAATAAATATGTTCAATACATATATAATATATTAATACATATATACTTCAAATACATACTCAAAACACTCAAATTTACAATTCACAAATTCATACATATATCACCAATTCAAAATCGAATTGACACAAAATTACTATCATCGTTCTCAATCAAAAACATCACAAAAGATTATCAATTTATAATATCCCAAAATTGAATCGAATTAATTACCTCGAAAAATCAAATGAATCGATGTACTTGCATTTGCAGATTTGATTAATGAAGATTGTTCGTTTCGATGAATTGAATCGATGAACTAGAGTGATGAATCGTATGCTAAATTGCTGAGTTGCTGAGAGGCTGAGACAGAGAGGGAAAGATGGAAGTTGGGAGATGTATGTAATAAACTAATAATGATATGTATATTTGTATATTAAATTATGATATTTTGTACACTATATAGAACTTCGGTTATTTATTCGGTTTTTTGGTTAACCACGGTTAAAAAATGAATTACCGAAAAACCGAATTTCAGGAATTCTACTACCGAAAATCGAACCGAATTTTACAATTTGGTTAACAGAACCGAAATTTTGGTTATTCGGTTTTGTTTTCGGTTAACCGAACCGAATGCACCCCTTAAATGGAGGATAAATCTAATGATCATGAAATAGTAACCTGAAAACAATAAGTAGCAAAAGTAAATAAACCTACGTTTAAGTAAAGTACTAATTACGTAGCATTTTGAAAAAAAACAGGGCTATGCAAGAAATCATGAACCAAAAATAAGTTAGTATCCGGGCCGTGGTAATCATAAAATCATTTAATCACATGCTTTTAATTTGAACAAATACCATTTATAAGAATTATAGAGACCAGTGGTATCATATATATATATAAATATTAAAAGTTTGGTTGTTGGTCCTTGGTCACTTAATTTAATGATGATAACCATTAGATATTATTTTAAAAATTATTATTCAAGTTATATAAGATCGAATCATACAAGAAACATATTATTAGAATTGTAATTTATAATATATAATGATAAAAATGACCATGCATCGCACAGGTGATATACTAGTGTGTATATATATATATGTGTGTTAAGAATAAAAAATAATGATATTAACTGTTTAAAACATGGCAACAAGACATCTAGTAAACTCCACCAATCAGATGAAGTCTTAACAGGCTAAACAAAACACCACACATATATAAAAATAATCCTAAAAAATAGCCGAAATTATAAAACAACTAGTAATATAGCCCGTGCTTCACACACACAAGGAATTCTACTAATATACAAAATTATTTTGAAAATAAATTATTAGTGTTAAGTTTCAATGTTAGATATATTTGATAATGTCATGGCTAATATGTTTTATGTTTAGATTTCAGATCTTATTTGAACAGAACAAATCAGTACTTAACTGATCAGTACTTATACTGGAAGTCAGAACTTAAGGTACTGGAAGTCAGAACTTAAGGGATATCAGTACTTATGTTATCAGGAGATAGATATCAGAACTTAAGTGCTGAAGGACGATCAGATAAGGACAGTAGCTGATTAAAGTTAAGAAGATCAAGATAAACATAAGAAGAGATATGCATGAAGAAGGAATTCCGTGAAGAATGGAATACTTGGAATAGAAGATATCTGATTGATATATTTTAGGAAGCAGAATTATATTCCATATCAATTAGCGAATATCTTGTAACTGTGTAGTATATAAACACAGAAATAGAGTTTACACTAGAGGTGTTATCATTATTGAGAATATTATTTATTATAACTCTAGAAGCTCTCGTGATATTTTGTTCATCACTGAGAGATAACAGTTCCAGATTGTAACAGAGTTTATTGTTTAAATAAAGTTTGTTTTCTGTTACATAAGTTCTTGAAGTTTGATTTGATTGTAATAAACACTGTATTCACCCCCTCTACAGTGAAAGTGTGACCTAACAAGTGGTATCAGAGCTATCTGTTAACACACATACAGTTAAAGATCCAAACACAATCATGTCTGACACAGAAACTCCAACTAAGCCTACCAAAACTGAGGAATCATCAAAGATATCAACTCAGAGTCGATATGAGACTATCAGAGTTCCCATATTGAGACCATCTGAATATCCCATATGGAAGGTAAGGATGACCATGTTTCTGGAAGCAACAGATCCAGAATACCTTGATAGAATCAGGGAAGGGCCTCACAAACCTACCAAGCTCGCTGTTGTAGTTGCAGGTGAAGCAGCAATGACCGTACCAAAGGAAAAGACTGATTACACTGCTGAAGATATAGCATCTATTGCTAAGGATGCCAAGGTACGTCACTTATTGCATAGTGCCATTGATAATGTAATGTCAAACAGGGTAATCAACTGCAAGACTGCTAAGGAGATATGGGATGCACTGGAGACAAGGTGTCAAGGAACTGAAACAGTTAAGAAGAACAGGAAGACAATACTCACTCAAGAGTATGAACACTTTGACTCTAGGACTAATGAGTCATTGACTGATGTATATGATAGATTTGTCAAACTCTTGAATGACTTGTCATTAGTAAATAAGGAGTATGATCTTGAAGATACAAACCTCAAATTCCTGTTAGCTCTTCCTGAATGTTGGGATTTGAAGGCAACAACAATAAGAGACAACTACAATCTTGATGAAACAACTCTTGATGAAATCTATGGAATGCTCAAGACCCATGAACTTGAGATGGAACAAAGAAGCAAGAGAAAAGGAGGAAAGTCAAGGACAGTTGCTCTCAAGGTTGAAGAGGAATCCCCCAAACCACCTTCCTCAAAGAAAGATAAGGGTAAAGCTCTTATCATAAAATCTGATACTGAGTCATCAAGTTCTGAGAGTGATGATGACTCAGATTCTGAAAGCTTGCCTGAAACTGATGCTGATGAGGAGATGATGAAGCTGTGTGCTCTTATGGTGAAAGGAATCACAAAGATTGCATACAGGAAGTTCAGGAAGGGAAAGATGTTTTCCAGGAAAGGCATAAGTTCTGATAAGAAGAATTTCAGAAGATCTGAAGGAAAAGGAGGAAAGTCTGACAGAGGAGATTACGCTAATGTTAAATGTTATAATTGTGGTGAGAAAGGCCACATATCTCCTGATTGCAAGAAGACCAAGAATGACAAAGGCAAAGCTCTTGTCACAAAGCAGAAAAGCTGGACAGACACCTCAGACTCTGAAAGTGAGGAGAACTATGCATTGATGGCAAATGCTGATAAATCAAGTTCTGAGAGCAGTTCTGAAGCTGCTGAAACAAAGGTACCTCAGACTACTTATGCTTTTCATACTGATGATATTGATGAGTTGAGAAGATATCTTAAAACCATGTTTGTTAGTTATAGAGATCAAACTTTAACATGTGAAAGATTAACTTCTGAAAATCTTGCTTTTAAGAAAAGAAATGATTTCTTAGAAAAAGAGTTAGTCATGTTTCATCAAACTCAGCAGGATAGAGATAATGCTTTTTATATTAGGGATGAAGTGCTAAAAATGAATGAATCTCTAAAAACTGAGTTAGAAAAGGAGAGAGAGATTATCAGAACTTGGACTAACTCTGGCAAAACAACTCAAAATTTGCTAAGCAGTGGAAACTGGAAAGAGGGTTTAGGCTATGGAGTAAATGAAAAAGGAACTGTAGAAATTAAGCCTGTTGATAAGCAAAAGCCGAAGTTAAAACCTGTTAAGTTTGTAACTGAAAAATCCGAAAATGAGAAATCAGAAGTTAAAAAGGAATTAGCTTCTGACAAACTAAAACAGGAAAAGACAGCTGAAGTTAACATAGGCTTAATGACGAAGAAGCAGCTTAAGCATAAGCTGAAAGATGTTAAGGATGCAAACAAGGTAAAATCACCTAGGAAAAACAGGAATGGAAAGGAAGGTGTGAATAAAAGCAATAACTATAAATCTGTTCCTGATGCTCCTAGGAAAGCATGTCATAACTGTGGAAGTTCTAACCATCTGGCTTCTTTTTGCAGGAAGAATAAGAATATTAACTCCTTATATACAAAGTCAGGAGTTAAGAGTCAGTCTGTTAGATACAAACCACAAAATCCTTGTTTTCATTGTGGTAGTTTATGGCATTCCATTTATACTTGTAAGGAATATCATAGTTTGTACTATGATTATTATCAAATAAAACCTTCTTTAAAGAAAGTTTCTGTTGTTCCTTCTAGTATAAGGTCTGATAAGAAAACTGTTAACATAAAATCTGATGTTAAATCCGCTGTAAATGTTAACAAACCTAAAAAGGCCAAAGGATCCAAGCAAGTCTGGGTCCTTAAAACTAATAATTAGTGGTCTTTTTGATTGCAGGGCAACAGGAAAAATATTCTAGTTCTGGACAGTGGATGTTCAGGACATATGACTGGAAATAAGGCCCTGCTATCAGACTTTGTGGAGAAAGCTGGCCCAGGTGTTTCTTATGGAGATGGCAACATTGGAAAAACCTTGGGATATGGCAATATCAATCTTGGGAATGTCATTATTAAAGATGTAGCTCTGGTCTCAGGACTTAAACACAACTTACTGAGTATAAGTCAAATCTGTGACAGAGGTTATCATGTTGATTTCTTTGCAGAACATTGTGAAATAGTTAGTAAATCTAAAGGAAAAATTGTTCTGAAGGGATTCAGGCGTGGTAACATTTATGAAGCTAAGCTTTCAACAAGTTCTGATGGTTCTGCAATCTGTTTAGTGAGTAGAGCCTCAACTGAAGAAAGCTGGAATTGGCACAAGAAACTCTCTCATTTAAACTTCAACAAGATAAATGAACTGATCAAGAAAGATCTTGTGAGAGGACTGCCAAAATCAGTGTTTGTTCCTGATGGTCTTT
Source organism: Apium graveolens (assembly GCF_009905375.1). Taxonomy (NCBI): domain Eukaryota; kingdom Viridiplantae; phylum Streptophyta; class Magnoliopsida; order Apiales; family Apiaceae; genus Apium; species Apium graveolens. The sequence continues at coordinate 221,228,167 of NC_133655.1, read as the reverse complement.
GTGACTCATGTCAGAAGGCTAAACAAAGAAAATCTTCGTTCAAGAGCAAGACTGAATCATCAATTCTTGAGCCTTACTATCTACTTCATGTTGATCTATTTGGTCCAGTGAATGTCATGTCTATTGCAAAGAAGAAATATGCGTTGGTCATAGTAGATGAGTTCACCAGATACACATGGGTGTATTTCTTGCACACAAAAAGTGAAACTGCATCTATCCTGATTGATCATGTCAAACATCTGGATAAATTGATCAAAGATTCTGTGAAAATTTTGAGGAGTGATAATGGCACTGAATTCAAGAATTTGATAATGGAAGAGTTCTGCAAAAATCATGGAATAAAGCAGGAATTTTCTGCTCCTGGAACTCCACAGCAAAATGGAGTTGTTGAAAGGAAGAATAGAACTCTAATTGAAGCTGCACGAACAATGCTTGAAGAAGCAAAGCTTCCAACCTATTTCTGGGCTGAAGCTGTGCAGACTGCTTGTTTTACTCAAAATGCAACACTCATTAACAAGCATGGAAAAACACCATATGAGATGGTGAAGAACAAGAAGCCAAATCTCAAATACTTTCATGTATTTGGATGTAAGTGTTTTGTTCTCAAGACTCATCCTGAACAGCTATCCAAGTTTGATCTAAAAGCTGATGAGGGAATCTTTGTAGGATATCCACTTTCTACAAAAGCCTTCAGAGTCTATAATTTGAGAACAAAAGTGGTCATGGAATCTATCAATGTCTCTTTTGATGACAAGAAGATCACTGGACTTGAAGATTGCATTGATCATAATAAGCTGAGATTTGAAAATGAAGATTCATATTCTGATACCTCAAGTCCTGACAGTCTAAGTCCTGATACTGTAAATTCTGATGGATTAAACTCTGATGTTATTGAAACTGTGGTGACTACGTCAAAGGAAGATGCACCACTGCAGGGGGAGCATACTCAAGATTTTATCACATCTCAAGAAGCATCAGAACATACATCTGGCTCGTCAAATTCTGATTCGTCAAGTTCTGATAAGCCAAGTACTGACAGTGCTGAAAATCTAAATACTGAAGGATCCAACTCAGAGAGCATAGTTTCAGGGGGAGCATCAGAAAATGAAATCGAAGACAACATGAATTATGGGGGAGCATCCAGTTCTAGAGAAAATCTTCCATCTGCAAGGAAGTGGACAAAATCACATACACCTGATTTAATAATTGGAAATCCTGAGGCAGGTGTCAGAACTAGAACAGGTACTTCGAATGAATGTCTTTACAATTCTTTTCTCTCTCAGACTGAGCCAAAGAAAGTGGAAGAAGCTCTTCAAGATGCTGATTGGGTGCAAGCAATGCAGGAAGAGTTGAATGAATTTGAAAGAAACAAAGTCTGGACCTTAGTGCCAAGACCCAAGAATAGATCGGTTGTTGGTACAAAGTGGGTATTCAGAAACAAAACTGACAGTGATGGCATAATTGTAAGGAACAAGGCAAGGCTGGTTGCAAAAGGATATTCTCAACAGGAGGGAATTGACTATGATGAAACATTTGCTCCAGTTGCTAGGTTAGAAGCCATAAGGATATTCATGGCTTATGCTGCTCACAAAAAGTTTACTGTCTTTCAAATGGATGTGAAAAGTGCTTTTCTCAATGGAGAATTGGAAGAGGAAGTATATGTTGAACAACCTCCAGGCTTTGTAGATTCCAAACATCCAGATTATGTCTACAGGCTTGATAAAGCACTTTATGGACTTAAGCAAGCTCCTAGAGCATGGTATGAGACTTTAGCTCAGTTTCTTCTGGAAAGTGGATTCAACAGAGGAACTATTGACAAAACATTGTTCTATCTCAACCATGGCAAGGACTTACTTTTGATCCAGATTTATGTTGATGATATCATTTTTGGGTCTCCAAATGACAAACTTTGCAAAAAGTTTGCCAATCTAATGCAGTCAAGATATCAGATGAGTATGATGGGAGAACTTAGTTATTTTCTGGGCCTTCAAGTCAAGCAGGGTGAAGAAGGAACTTTTATTTGTCAATCTAAGTACACCAGAAACTTGCTGAAAAAATTTGGAATGCAAGACTGTTCAAGTGCATCCACTCCCATGGCCACTGCAACAAAACTGGATAAGGATACTGGTAATTCAGTAGATATTACTGATTACAGAGGTATGATTGGCTCACTTCTCTATCTAACTGCTAGTAGACCAGATATCATGTTTGCTACCTGTCTTTGTGCAAGATTTCAAGCAGATCCAAGAGAACCTCACTTAACAGCTGTAAAAAGAATCTTTAAGTATCTTAAAGGAACAGCTGATCTAGGATTATGGTATCCTAGAGAATCAGATTTTAAATTAATAGGTTACTCAGATGCAGATTTTGCAGGTTGCAAAATTGACAGGAAAAGCACAAGTGGAAGCTGCCAATTTCTTGGAGGCAGATTGGTTTCTTGGTATAGCAAGAAACAAAAGTCAATTTCCACATCAACTGCAGAAGCAGAGTATATTGCTGCAGGAAGCTGCTGTGCACAGATTCTCTGGATGAAGAATCAGTTACTGGATTATGGGTTAACATATTTCAAAATCCCTATTTACTGTGATAATCAAAGTGCTATTGCTATGACAGGTAATCCAGTTCAACACTCTATGACAAAGCACATCAGCATCAGGTACCATTTCATCAGGGAACATGTGGATGAAGGTACAGTGGAATTGCATTTTGTTCCCACAGATCAACAAGTAGCAGATATCTTCACAAAACCACTGTGTGAAGCTACCTTTTCAAATTTGGTAAATGAACTTGGAATGATTTCAGGTTCTTTCTCTAAATCTGCTTAAACTTGTTCTATGTTATCAGACTTTATGATCAGTATTTACAGAATTAATCTCTTTGTATATTATGTGCATTAATTGATAAATGTCTTCAAGTACTGACTGTTGTCTGATATATGTGTCTAAACTCTGATAAGTGATATGTCTGTTTCAGTAACTATTCTATCCTATGAGGATAACTGTGCTAGATACTGACCTACTAGTCTTCAATAAACAAATGATCCCATGAAAGAAGTAGTTATTTCTGTGGAAATCTTATGACACAAGCAAATTCTGATAACTGAGCTTAGTTAAGTTTACTTTGTATATCTTATTACTAAGTCACAAATTAGAATAATGCTACTCATCTGTTTAAGTTCTGATTCTAGTAAAACTGCTGAATGTACTAAGTGCTGATAAACCTCACTTATCAAAAGAAGAAGAACAAAAATCAAAGAATAATATCAGGTACTCCTTTGAGATCTAGAGTAAAAATGTGAAAGGGACGACCCAAGTGCATTGCTGGTATTAAGTAAATATGCATTAGAAAAGCAAAATATTTTCTTGGTGACTTTTCACACTCTATGATTACTGGAGAAATACTCTGATAATAGCATAAATTCTAATAAACAGTCGTGACTCACTTACACTGAGAAGCCTCTGTAAAATAGAATTTCAAAAGATGCATAAAATTAGCACAAAAACAGTAGAGGTGAACTCATGCATGAACTCATTTATCAGTAGGTTTCAGGATAATGACAGATCTTTAGCAAAATTTTAATTATGACTTACTTCTAAGATGTACTGAAGTAGATCAGACTTTACTCTTTGTCTGTTATTTAGCTTAATGCACACAAACATCACTCCATATGAATGATGAAATTTCTGTGGTGGTCTATGTTATTTTAGATAAACAGTCATTGTGTCACTTCTGCACAAATTCTGAGGACAAGTTCTAGTTACACGTTCTGATGATTAATTTCTGACGTTCATAACTAAGAACTTGTATGAGTATTTACTAAGATAGATATTCCTTGTTCGAGTTAAGACATTATGTTCTGATGACTGTTAAGTTCTGGTATAGGTCTAAGTTCTGATTTTTCAGTCTAACCCTTTACTTAACTTATCTGTGAGTAAAATTTGGTAACAGTCTCAGATTAATTTCGAAATGTTGAAGTGGAAGATTAATAGTCTATGGTTAAAACATAATGACACTCGTTCTTGAACAGTTCACTCTTGTTCCATGTGCACATTCCTTTTCCAATGACTGTTATTCTTTTTCAAAGTCTAGGGAGACGAGGTAGATTTAATTCTACCTGTCTGCATTCAATATCTTCGCGTCTCCTTGCATTCTCTTGCCTATATACACAGCCACTTCACATTAGTCTTTTCATCACACTTGTATCACAAATTCAGTCTTGTTTTTCATTTACTATCACAAATGGCTGAATTTGGCTGGTTCTACAATTACGGTGATGAGACTGTGCATGTCTTTTTGAATGGAATTCCAACTCCCTACCCTATCACCAACATCCCTCACAATCTCTGGATTCAATTTCCAGAGGTTATCAAACGTGATCTGGTGGCCGTTCGAAGAGACCTTCACCTTCGTCGTATCCGTCAGCAAGAGCGAATCATTCGACTCGCCATCTTGTTTGTCGAAGATAGGAAGAGGAAGATGACTTAATCTCGTCTTCTTCCTGTTCTTCTTCATCCTCAGCTTTGTCAGGCTTCTTAGCTAGGACTAAAGCTGTTGACGTTAGGATTAGAAGCTTAGGGAAAATCTTGTATTGATGTAATTTCTATTTCATTTATGTATTGACTTGATATATTAATGAAAATTGTTTTTACTTCAAGATTTTGTCTCTGAGTTATTTTATCTTGTGTTGTTAAATCCTGCTTGATATTCTGATGACCATTTAAATTTTGTCTTAAGTTCTGATTTAAGTTCTGATTCTTTGTCAGCACTTATTCATCGAAATTATCTCGGTCATTTTTAACATGATTCATTTTCAGAATATTAATGTTGCAGTGCAAAATAACCAATCAGTGATAACGGGTTAAAATTTGAATTGTTTCCCTTGATAAATGGAACAGTTTTTCCTTGAAACTCGGCAAATGGGTAAGTATTGATTACTGTTTTCTCGAGCCCAGTAACTATCCGTTATTACTGCATGTCTGACAGGTGTCCAACGGTAATATTTCTTTTGTATAAGTACAGCAGAGAGAAGATTTCTTTAATCTTTTTAATTTCTTCATCTTCTATCTCTCTTCTTACTTTTACTCTCCTTCACTTTACTATTTCCGTTGTTTTCATACAGATATTATCTCAAACACCTAACAGGCATACTTGAATTTCAATATTTTTCACATGGCACCAAAGGATTTAATCATTGATGGAGCAAAGTTTGTTCCAAACAACTATGCTGCAATTCTTGATCATGCTGACGCTCCATCTGAATTGCATTTTGTGCAAGATCTTCTTGCACATAGTGAGGTTGGGTACGCCTTAACTCAGCCTGAATTATTTTCAAGTCAACAAGTTCTGCGGTTCTGGAGGACTGGAATTTTTGATGATGGTGGTAAATGAGGAACTCCCAGTATTATCTTCCAAGTGGGTGATTCTTCCTATGTAGTCACTCCTGGTACAGTACGAAGAGCATTACATCTTCCAGAAGATTGTACCTTCTCTATACCAGAGGAATCAGAACTTCGGGGGTTAATGACTGATTTGGGATATGAACAGAGTCTGACGAAACTTGGACAGTTGAAACGGGCTCATATCAGAAGAGAATGGAGTTTCTTCTTCGATTGCATCACCAAGGCTTTTGGGAACAAATGTTCTAATTATGATGCTATCCCAATTCTGAGTCAGCACATCGGGTATGCTATTATCCATCAAACTCATTTTGATTTTGCAACTGGAATAATTGGTTTTATTGGGGATAGGATGACAGAGGATCGAGATGTTGTTTATTTTGCTAGATTCTGTCAACTTATTTATACGTCTTGTACTGCTGAACCCCAGTTAGTCAGCACTCAAACCCCACCTTTTAAGGTTGCAAAAAGGTACTTTAACGACCTGATAAATGCTGATACAAAGAAATCAATGGTGAGACAATTACAGATCTCCTCAGTCTGTGAAACAGATTCTGGTAAATGCTGATCCAGCTACTTACAAATCTGTTTACTCAAATGTTCAACCAACTCACCATAACCAAAATCCATCAACCTCAGTCCCTACCTCTCATTCTACTCAACCTACCCTCAGAACTTATCTCAAATCATATCTCTCCACTTCACAGACTGCTCAACCTTCTTCTTCAGCACCTACTGTGAAGCCTACATCCTCTAAGCCAAAGAGAACAAAGACTGTTCCTCAAACATCTCAGAAGAAGAGGAGGATTACTTTGAGAGATGAAACAGATTCTGAAGATCAGGTTCCTTCTTCAGAACCTATGATTTATGAAGCTGAGAAGGCAACTTCTCAGAAGGATTCTGCAATTGGGGGTTCTAGGCTTCTCAAGAGGCTTAGACGTATGACTGTTCCTGCAACTCCCAAGGAATCCAAATCAACAAGGAAGTACAAGAAACAGAGGGCACAGAGGCCAGTTTCAGATGATGAGGAGGAAGCAGCTAAGGAAGGGGATCAGGAATCTCTGATCTCACAAGACAAGGAATTTGCTCCAGTCACTTCTTCTCCATCAACTCCATTTCAGGAACCTGTATCTGACAAGGCTAATTTACCTTCTTTATCTCTTGTTGATCCAGGCACAAGTGCTGAAATTGATATTCAGAACTTGGTTGTGCCTGAAATACTTTTCTTAGAAGCTCCAACAGCAAATAATCCTTCCACAACACCTGTTACTGATGCTGTTCAAACTCCTGAGTTATCACTAACACCTTCTCTGCATCAAGATGATGATCAGATTTTAGGTGAGCATCAGGATATGGCTGTTGATCAGAACTTAGTATCAGATCAGCAATTAGAGGATGTTGAAGCCTCCATTGCTACTCATACAGTTGTCTTATCAGAAGATACTGATTCTTTAAGTTCTGATGCTGCAAATGTTGGAGATACTGGTGATGCTGCAAATGTTGGAGATACTGGTGAAGCTGCTACAACTGTAGATGCTGATGCAGCAGGTCCTTCAGGACATACTCCTCCACTGACTCTTCCTAAGTCTGAACTGCTAAAGGAGTTTGTTATCAGGGATGCACCAGTACCTTGGAGTGAAACTCCTGCAGGACAGGAGTGGACTAAGGAATGGAACTCAGTTTCATGTGTTCCAAATGCTTTACATCTTGCTGAGCACTTGACTAAAGCTGATGAAATGTTAAATTCTGATGATTTTAAAACCCAGCTTAGAGTCACTGCATTGAGTACTAAACATCTACAAGGTCTTCATTCCAACACTCATGCAGAGCTACACAAGATTCAGGAGAACTTTATTAAACAGGAACAAGTTTGGAAACTTGATAAGAAAAAGTTCTTCCAACCTACCATTGACAGGGTTGCTTATATTGAGAAAACTCAAGAGAAGCAACAAGGTCAGATTGATCAAATTCTGACAAATCAAGCTTCTCAGCAATCGCAACTTACTGAAATCCAGACCTCAGTGGAACTACTTATCTCTCTTTTATTACCTGCTGATGCCAAAAAGGGGGAGAAGGTAATTAAGTCCAAATGCAAAACCAACAAGTCACTGCAAGGACAGGATGATGGAAAAGATGACCAAGGAAACTCTGGAATGGGTAGTGGTCATAGTCAAGGTAGAAGATTTACATCAAGACAAGCTAGTCACAGAACAAGTTCTGATACTGGGAAAAGAATAAGTTCTGCTGCTGGTAAAAGGATAAGTTCTGATGAACTTCTAGATCTTGATGAGGAAATGTCAAGACAGTTATTTCTTCAAGAAAATCCAGGGATGGACTTGGAAAGTTTAAAGGAAGAAGAAGCCAGACTTAAATCAGAGAAAGTCTCATCTAAATCTGAAGCTTCTGGTAAAAAGTTACTTCCAAAACCTAAAGGCATTGTGATCAAAGAGAGGATACATACTGAAGAAACTTTGGCTAGATCACAACCACAGATAGATCCAAGATCCAAGGGTAAAGAAAAGGTTGGTGAACCTATCAAGCCTTATGTACCTCCTGAGGAAGAAGAAATTACTGATGGAAAACATAATCTTGCTCTGACTTCAAGAAAAATTCTTAAAACAACCTCTGACATGGCTCAAGTTGTTCAGAGTCAAGAAATTGTAAGTTCTGATATTCAGAAGAAGCAAGTAACCTCTGACAGTGCTCAAGTTAACTTGATATCGGAAGATAAATCTAAAACACTCCTACCAGGATTCACTAAAGCAAAACAGACTCAATCTTTGAAGACTACTTTAAGTGGTTTTGAAGCAAGAGTAGTTACTGGAAAGGAAGCTAGAGATAAAACTGGATTGGGAAGTGCTGATGAAAGAAGAGTACACAACACTACTGATGATCCAACTTCCTTGAGTGAACCAGGTATTGGAGCAACTCCTGAGAGATTGAATCAACTAGAATCTGTACAGATGGTTTACCATACCTACTTGAAAGAATACATCATGTTGTATTTCATGACAGATGGTAGGGTTTATCATATAAGACAAAATGCCATTCCATTGAAGTATTTTGAAGAATTGGAGCATGTATTATTCTTACTTCAAGTGGATGACAGAATAACAGAGACTGCTGCAAACTACTTAAAGGAACAGATTCAGAGACAGAAAAGACTTTATTCTGTTAAGTCTGACAGCAGATATGTTCCAAAGTACAGAAATCACAATGGTGATATTGTTGATATGAAGCCTAATACTGCACAGATCAGAACATATCTTGGTATTAAGGGGCTTGAATTCAATCTAGAGTCTAACAAAGCTTATGTCATAAGACTAGATCGGGAGTTGAGAAAAGCAAAGATTAATGATCTCAGAGCTGCAATATTTCAAACTGGTGAAGATACTGCAGAGCTTAAAGATGTCAAACGGAGAATGATTGATGAACTCAGATATGCTGAGAAATGTTTGTTGAAGAATTATCTCAGAACAACTCCTGACATCAGAGAGATTGGAAAATGATGAAGCCAAGTCGAAGATCTACAACTGCTTAAATTCTGATATTTATACAGGTTGAAGTTGTTATCAGAAGTTGAATTGGTAAAAACTTTAAGGACTGTAAGTTGTAGTTATCTTGTCTATTTCTCATGCATTTGTACTTAATGTTTTTGACATCATCAAATATCTGTTAAACTTGTATATTTTGTTAATTTACAAGTTGGGGGAGATTGTTAGATATATTTGATAATGTCATGGCTAATATGTTTTATGTTTAGATTTCAGATCTTATTTGAACAGAACAAATCAGTACTTAACTGATCAGTACTTATACTGGAAGTCAGAACTTAAGGTACTGGAAGTCAGAACTTAAGGGATATCAGTACTTATGTTATCAGGAGATAGATATCAGAACTTAAGTGCTGAAGGACGATCAGATAAGGACAGTAGCTGATTAAAGTTAAGAAGATCAAGATAAACATAAGAAGAGATATGCATGAAGAAGGAATTCCGTGAAGAATGGAATACTTGGAATAGAAGATATCTGATTGATATATTTTAGGAAGCAGAATTATATTCCATATCAATTAGCGAATATCTTGTAACTGTGTAGTATATAAACACAGAAATAGAGTTTACACTAGAGGTGTTATCATTATTGAGAATATTATTTATTATAACTCTAGAAGCTCTCGTGATATTTTGTTCATCACTGAGAGATAACAGTTCCAGATTGTAACAGAGTTTATTATTTAAATAAAGTTTGTTTTCTGTTACATAAGTTCTTGAAGTTTGATTTGATTGTAATAAACACTGTATTCACCCCCTCTACAGTGAAAGTGTGACCTAACATTCAATATTACGGTTTTTAATATTAGCTAAATTATATAAAATGATATAACGCGGTAATGATATCAAAAATACGTGATTTTAACAAAAAAATATATGAAGAAATCATTAAAAGGATGACTTGCATTAAATTTTTTAAAAACTAAAAATTAACTTAAACATTGAAAAAATCACATTAAAATATACGAAAACTGATTGTGTTGGTAATTTCATTTTTATACACAATACTAATTTAAATCTTATTGTCACATTTATTGTCAAATAATAGAAATAGATATTTTGAATAGCATATAATTTATTTATTTTAAGTACAAAGTTAAAATAAAATATCCAAATATGTTAACAACACGTTACTATGTAACAATATAAACTTTTGTCCCTCATAGAGATGAGACCGTGTCTATTGTTAAAAAATTGAACTTACTTGATTTTTTTAAAATTTGGATATAAATTTTAAAGTAAATTGAATTTACTTTTTAATGAAGTATTTTTTTAGTTTATTCACTTCAGTAGTATACATAATTGCTAGCATAAATAGAATCATTTTATTAGGAGAGTATTCCTGTAACGCTCCCAAATCCGGGGTCAGAGGGTTTGGTCGTCACAATGAAACCTCAATCTAAAACAACATGTTTAGTAATAAACAAATGTCAGCAAAAGATATTTAGCATCTATGACCCCAAATTAAGCCAAGATCTTTTAAGGTTACAGTTCTAGAAACAAGAATTCTAAATTCCACAAATAAATTTTTCTTTTTCTTTTAAAACTCTTTCTCAACAAATTCCCAAAACACAAAACTAAACCCACTAGTATAATTTTGAAAAGAAGTATACTAGTCCAACTACGCGATAACACAAGTAATATATATATTGCATTACATAATATAACTTACTCTAATTCCGCATACACTGGACCAACCATCTTTATAATAGCATCTTCTTTGCTTTCTCGACTTTCTCGGCTAAACAGTGCAAGTTAATCCTCACTGGAAGGTTAAAATAAAAAAACAGGCAAGTATGAGCGAAAGAAATGATCTTTATGACATATAAATGATATTTTGATATAAAAACCGATATCAGCAATAGAGCAACACAATTAAAATCATAATTGCTGAATCAGAAAATTTTCCAAGGAATCCCAGAACTGGTTCCTCATTTATATTCAAAACCTTTTTGATATTTTTGAGCGAAAATAATTCAGCAATGCTTTGAATCTTGACGAGAATAAACTTGTAAAACCATGTGTACGGAAATATCGTAAACAACAACATGAAACAGTAATTATGGACTGAATCATAAACTTTATATCCAATTTACTCAAAACCCCAATCATGATATCAACACTTATTTTTCTGTCACGTCAAATTATGACTCTGTTTGAGATTGCTGTTAAAAATTGCTGTGCTGTTAGAAAAAGTGCTGCTGAAAAAAGTGCTGTTGTAAAAATCAGATGACTGTTTGGTAATTTTTTTGATTCGTATATGTTTTGATGCAAAAAATTAAAAATATTGATGCTTTTGGTAAGGTTTGATGGTGAAATCAGCATCTGCTTTCCGCAACAGCTGAAAATCAGCTTTTTCTAAAAGCATGGGGGGACTTGCTTTCTCTAACAGCAGCTTTTAAGCCAAAAGCACTTTTCAGAAAAGCAGCTTTTAAATTTTACCAAACAGTTTTTTAACTGCTTTTCAGCGAAAAGCTGCTGTTCCTGTCTGCAACAGCAATACCAAACACACCCTATATATCAATACTAACTTAGATGCTCACAACATACCAGCGCTAAAGTATGGAAGTCAACATCAATCATATATATTAATACCACCTTTGATATTTAACAGCAAATTAAGTATCAACCTCAATCAGAAATTGAATTTCACATTTTATCCAAAACAAAAACACTTGATAAATCATTTATTATATGATTATCAAAAACAATATAATAATTTAGATTGGAATCCTCGAACGACGGTGTGTTGTCGCCGGTAATCAGCCGCGGAGCAACACCGGTATGCCGAAGCATATCCAACTAAACAAAGGGGTACCCAAGACACATATTGGCCTAACAAGGTATCATAAACAAGTAAAATACATAGCTCACACTGGACCTCCGCCACGACCTCTTACGCAACCATCCAATCTTAAAACATTTTATTGAAAGGGGTCATAATAATCGACACCCTTATAAATTTTATTCCCCCATTCACTTGGGCATGGATACTCGCAATAAAATCATCTTTCTCAAAAACTAAAACATTTATAAATCCAGTGACTCGATAACTAAAAACACTTAACTGTTCTGAACATAGAATATTAGAAGAGTACTTGCATAAACAAAATCAATCACTTTGATATGTAAAATATTTAACTATTCTGGAATTAGAATAATATAGAGAAACTTGCATAATAGGGTTCAAAATAAACATCACTTGATCGATAAGTGAAGATAGGGATACTTGCCTTTGGTGTTTAGCAGTTAGTCACACTCGCAATAACACAATTATTCTGTCATTCTACCTCAAGACATCACCATCATTTACTTTGCTAATTCTCTGGTCTGCTGCTCATGTTGTTGGTACAAGCCTAATATGCAATACCATTCCATTTCACTCTTTATCTAACGTCTGGTTCTGATCGTCTCGAACGACCCGCATCTAAAATTAAAATATAGTAATTTAATCATCTAAGCGATAATTATCCGACAAATTTCGCGTCAAAACTCTATCGTCTACCCATACGATAGCCCGCAAATAAAGATAACAGTCAAACACAAGACTTTTGACCCACGTACGCACGTAATTCACATAATATATAACACATAACACATAGAAATATTTCAATGATATGAAAACTAACGACCTATTTATATAACAAACTTATTCATATCCAATAAATGGATAGGAAATCTATCAAAAACTCGGCAGCATTTCTTCTATTTATTAGACTAACCACCTATTTCCAATCTCAATAAACAATCCAATATATAGTAAAAATCGGCCTTGACTTGCTATAAACACATAGAAAATCCTTCCTTGACTTGCAGTAAACACATAAGAAAATCTGCCTTGACTTGCAGTAAACATATAAGAAAATCTTCTTTGACTTGCAGTAACATATAAGAAAATCTGTCTTGACTTGCAGTAAACACATAAGAAAATATGCCTTGATTTGTAGTAAATACATAAGAAAATCTGCCTTAACTTGCAGTAAACTTATAAGATATTCTTTCAGCAAAATTACAAATTTAATAAATATAAAACATGTTTAATCATCTATACAAGATTTACCAATTTAAGTAGTCTGATAATCAATTATCATATCTAACTTACTACCTAAACCAATCCAAACTGAAACCAATAAGCTAACATATAATTACCCGGCATCAACCAAGAAATAATCATACCACACATAACAATCCCAACTTAACAAATGTCCAAAATTAGACTCCAAATAAACGCCCTAATTCATACGAACACTCATATAGTAACTAACTCCCTAATTCATTTAGAAAAAACAACTTTTATACGACTACTGACATGTATCAAGTAAAAACTCATACAATTATCTATGTTCAAACATGAAATAAGTTAATGCAAATAGCAAGCTACCACCACGACAAGAATTCACTTATCAATTATATGCAATTAGCTTAATATAAACTCATACTATGCACTAATAAAGAAAGAAACTAGTCACTGGTTCAAATAGTCCTCACTCTTTGATTTTTAATAAATTGAAAATTTATTGATTTTACATGAAATATTTATGACACTAATGATGATTATTACTCCAATTTACTATCAAGATTTCAGATACAAATCCAATATTTAAAGCAGTAAAACGGGTCTAGAACAAGACACATAAACCTGACCAGAATATTTACAATTCTAATATTAATATTGGACACATTAAAACATACACGCAGACTAACTCAAAAAAGAACGGCGTTAAAACTACACAATGATATAAGTCATCTCAAACACATCGCTATATATTCTCATAAGCACATATTCATTCAAGTAATTATTATGTGTTCTTATATCTTACTAAAGTTATAATAATCGAAATCAACCATTAACCAAATATATTCATTCTCATTTAATATTAAGTGCAAACAAAAGTTTTGTAAATAATTAAACATATAAAAACACATAACAAGTAACTTGGCTGCTCGATTTCATGGAAACTAAGTTCGCCTCCGGATTTTTAATAAATTCATAAAGAGGTCTGTTGTAGTGAAATTTAGTGGAGACTTAACTGACTCACATATCTAGATACCATAAAAATTTCAGATGAAAGAAAGGTGTTTAGAGTCCTTGAACGGAGTCATCAATATGGCCAACACACCCTGTCCAGAAAATCTGCGCACCTTGCACTAAATAAATTTTATCTCAACTTGTACAAGTTTGGTAGTAACCAAATTTTCCAGACATATAATTCAAACATAAATTAATAATTCTTATGTTTTAATCATCAAGCAATTAGGTCCCTAAACATCTCAAAATAATCATCCAAAACAGGACAGTTTCCTTGCCAATGTTGAATTTTCTTCACTTAAACTTTATTAACAACTTTAATCAATTCTTAGAAATTAATTAAACCCATAATCTTTATTAATCAAATCATAAAATAATTAGCATTCAAACCATATAATCAATTAATCCGAAATAATCACAGGAAATTCATTCGAACTTTTCACAAATTTATCAAATTAATATGAAAAAATTCCAAATCAATTATCGAATTAAGCAGTAATACAGCAACAGTCACAATATCACAACTATACACACACACATATATAATTATGCCGGAAAAACATGCGGAACCGGCAAGACGACAACAGTACAACAGCAACATCACACACATCACCCGACTGATAGACACACACGTATTCACATATATGTATACACGACTGAGAAATCAAGAATCGAACAAGACGGCGGTACCTGAGACACATCCGCGGCTTTCCGGAAAAACCAACGACGCAAAGAACACAGAGAAACAAGGAAGAAACGGGGAGGAGGGAGAGGGAAGAGAACAGGGGAGGGGTAGAAAATCGCGAGAGAGGTTGAGAGAGAACCCGAGAGATCGATTATGAAGGAAGGAAGAACAGGGCCTGTTGGTTTCTGATTATAACTGAGAGGCATTTTTGTCTTTTAGTAATTAAAACTGAATTTTTACTTATGTAATTTAAATGTTGAAAATCCTGGAAACAAACTTGAAAAATATAAAACTGCTCTGAAATATTTCGTAATAGTTCAAATTTAGTTTTAAAATATAGAATATGAAATTACCTTTCTTCCCATATTTTTAAAATAATTTATGAGCGTACGGTTCATTTATACGAATTTTACAAGATAATGCTAAAAATAGAAATAAAGCCCATTAAATCATTTTAAAATACCTCAACCTCAAAATAAATCCCACTATCATTTTTAAAATGTCTCTAAGGGTATTTTAGAGATAATAAAACAAGTTTTACGATTCAATCATATACAAATGATTTACTAAAAATATTTAAAAATCCATTAAACCCCATTTTTCACACAATAAATTATTAAAATATTTTGACCACAAAGTCACTCATTTATTAATCAAATAACACATAATCACATCTCTCAATTAATAAAATCTCATACTCACCAAATTTCTATTTAATCCTTTATTCAAAATTCCGTTTTATAATCACTGATCACACTTCAAATCTTATACTGACTCGGCAAACTGTAATACTTTATTTTTAAACATTTACTCACTAATTCATATAAATATCATAAAATTCAAATAACTCATATAATATTATTCACTTAACACGTAACATAATAGTCTTTATATACTATTTTTGAATATTTTCACAATTCACTCGTTACATGGGAGAATCTAGATAAAACCAAATATATTTTTGAAAATTGTAAAAGTAATTAAATACTCTCACAACAATGACAAATATCGATATCATAATTATCAATTAACACATAAATCATTTAAAGACACGAATTCATCAAAGAGGAATAAAATATCCACAAATTTATTCCCTCCAAATTGAAACAATCACATAAAATCATCCAGATACTAATAATATTAATTCCTAGAAATTACTGGATATCACAATCTACCCCCTTAAAAGGATTCCGTCCTCCGAATCAGCAGAAGAAAGTACTAGGAATCTTCTGGACAACTTTCCAATCTTGCATACATAACTTCTCTCAAAATTTCAAATAACATTGAAATTTCTTGTACCACACAGTTATCACAGAAACTTCACTCCGCACCATTGTTCCTTCCACATACCATTTGACCAATTTCTCAATAGAATCACTTTTATTGATAGAGAGAAAGAAGAATAGAAAAAAAGATAAAGAAAAAGAAAAAGAAAGAAAAAGATATATAGATAAATAGATAGAGAAATAAGGAAGCAGACTGACTGCGTTATACGTCATTCATATTTTAATCGCATTATAATCCACTATTGCTATGGGTAACCCCATCACATAGCCTTAATTTGACTTAACCAGGATAACTCAGCTCAACTTGATTGACATACCTTCTTATATTTGAGATAATAAAGTCATGAAATTTCAAAGAGAAAAGAATTTCATATCATAACGGGTGTCGCACCATTGTGGTAACCAAAATCTGAATTTTTGAGAAAGTATTGTTGAAATGAAAGAATAACTGAGAGATCAATATGATCAAAAGAACTCGGTGTTGCGTGTCCAGATCAAGACACTACAAAAGGTAATTAACCTCCTTATTATATACAACACACACAAGTGATGGCGTCCCATCAAACTTCTATCACACAAAAAAATGGTCCTTGTGTTCCCTATAATTAGGGTTGTTCATCTCAGTTTAAAGTAAAGCATATGAAAGGAATTCTAAATCATATGAATAATCAAGGGTTTTTGATAAATGACTTGTTAATGCAATCCTTGGATCAAAACTAAAAAGGTTTCAAAGCTGATATTTCTGGAGAAAATAAAATCCAGAAAACAAGATTCTGGCAAAAAATGCCTAGGTGGTGTCGTATCACCAATAAACTATCCACCATATGAGAAATATGGAAATTTCAATATTACAGCTTGACAGAGCTATCAAAACCTGAAAATAGACTTCATGACAGCCTCTGGGACATTACATGATTGAAAACGGGTGTTAAGGAATATATCCTCCAATAGATACTCTTTTTGAGAGATGTCAAAAGAAGTTGTAGAAAGAGAAGGTATTGCCAAGGTCTTAATACTTATCTTCTATTTGAACTCTTCTGTTGACTCGTCATCCGATTCTAGACACTTTTTCACCTTCTAAGGATATTAATATTCTACATCATCGGCGATTCTTAGTAGCCTCGGAAGATTCCACAATAGACGTTTGCAGCTGCTAGGAGTTCTATCCAGCTCAGCACAACTATCACAAACAAACACGCCTATCTTAAATTAATCATTGGTACTACATCCAATAGTCCAATACGAACTCGATAAGAGCTCAGGCGTCCTTACATAACTATACACACTCTTACACATTCTCGTTTCTAGTTTACTATAACCTCAGCTCCGATACCAACCTGTAACGCCCCCAAATACGGGGTCAGAGAATTTGGTCGTCACAATGAAACCTCAATCCAAAACAACATGTTTAATAATAAACAAATGTCAGCAAAAGATATTTAGCATCTATGACCCCAAATTAATCCAAGATATTTTAAGGTTACAATTTTAGAAACAAGAATTCTAAATTTCACAAATAAAATTTTCTCTTTCTTTTAAAACTCTTTCTCAACAAATTCCCAAAATTCAAAACTAAACCCACTAGTATAACTTCGAAAAAATATATACTAGTCCAACTAGTCCAACTACTCTTGACCCATTTATGCACATAATTCACAAAATATATAAACACATAACACGTAGAAATGTTTCAATGATATGAAAACTAACGACCTATTTATATAACAAACTTATTTATATCCAATAAATGGATATGAAATCTATCAAAAATCCGGCAGCATTTCCTCTGTATATCGGACTATCTACCTGTTTCCAATCTCAATCAACAATCCAATATATATTAAAAATTAGCCTGGACTTGTTGTAAACACATAGGAAATCCTTCCTTGACTTGCAGTAAACACATAAGAAAATCTGGTTTGACTTGCAGTAAACATATAAGAAAATCTGCATTGACTTACAGTAAACACATAAGAAAATCTGCCTTGACTTGCAGTAAATACATAAGAAAATCTGCCTTGACTTCATGTAAACATATAAGATAATCTTTCAGCAGAATTACAAATTTACTAAATATAAAACATGTGTAATCATCTATACAAGATTAACCAATTTAACTAGTCTAATAATCAATTACCATATCTGACTTACTACCTAAACCAATCCAAACTGAAACCAATAAGCTAACATATAATTACTCGACATCAACCAAGATATAATCACACCACACATAACAATCCCAACTTAATAAATGTCCAAAATTAGACTTCAAATAAACTCCCTAATTCATACGAACGCTCATATAGTAACTAACACCCTAATTCTTTTAGCAAAATAACTTTTATACGACTACCGACATGTATCAAGTAAAAACTCATACAGTTATCTATGTTCAAACATGAAATAAGCTAATGCAAATAGCAAGCTACCAGCACGACAAGAATTCACTAATCAATAATATGCAATTAGCCAAATATAAACTCACACTATGCACTAATAAAGAAAGAAACTAGACACTAGTTCAAGTAGTTCTCACTCTTTGATTTTTAATAAATTGAAAATTTATTAATTTTACATGAAATTTTTATGACATTCATGATGAATATTACTCCAATTTACTATAAAGATTTCAGAAATAAATC
This sequence comes from Apium graveolens, assembly GCF_009905375.1. Taxonomy (NCBI): domain Eukaryota; kingdom Viridiplantae; phylum Streptophyta; class Magnoliopsida; order Apiales; family Apiaceae; genus Apium; species Apium graveolens. The sequence continues at coordinate 221,209,575 of NC_133655.1, read as the reverse complement.
CAATATTTAAAGCAGTAAAACGGGCCTAGAACAAGACACACAAACCTGACCAGAATATTTACAATTCTAATATTAATACTGGACACAGTAAAACATAGAAGCAGACAAACTCACAAAAGAACGGCGTTAAGACTACACAACCATATAAGTCATCTCAAACACATCGCTATATATTCTCATAAACACATAATCATTCAAGTAATAATGATGTGTGTTTATATCTTACTAAAGTTATAATAATCAAAATCAACCATTAACCAAATATATTCATCCTCATTTAATATCAAGTGCAAACAAAAGTTTTGTAAATAATTAAACATATAAAAACACATAACAAGTGACTTGGCTGCTCGATTTCACAGAAACTAAGTTCGCCTCCGGATTTTTAATAAATTCATAAATAGGTCTCTTGTAGTGAAATTTGGTGGAGACTTAACTGACTCACATATCTAGCTACCATAAAAAATTTAGATGAAATCAAGGTGTTTAGAGCCCATGAACAGGGTTGTCAATATAGCCAACAGACCCTGTCCAGAAATTCTGCGCACCTTGCACCGAATAAACTAGCTTTATCCCCGAGCAATGCACCTAATATCATATAAATATTTTATATGAATTTTTAATATTGAAATAAATTAATTTAGTTTTTTGAAAAAATTATAAAATGACATCTCTAACTCTATGTAGTTGCTAAAACTTATTCTATTAATATTAATATTTTTTATTTTAGTTGTCATATTATTTTTTGATTAAAATTTTATATCTTTCTAATTTTAAAATTATTAAATTTATACATATTCACCTAATAAATTTATTATATCATATACAATTAAATTTTTATTTTTGTACTGTACACCAATTATGCATAGGATATAATACAATATTAAGATAATGATAGGAAAATGAGAATTTATAATTATCATAAATAAGTTGATAATATTATTTTTATTAATATTAATTTGGATTTATTTACTTTACTTGCTTTACTCATAAAATTTATATTTTTTGTAGTTTCTAATTAATTAAAATCTTATATTTTTTACTATAATTTCAGATGGTGAATATTGTAAATTTTAATTTATTTTTTTTAATTTTTTATATTAAAAACTTTTTATTAAAAAATTTTGGGTAAATTTTGGTGTGACTTCCGATTAAACGTGAATTCTTATTTTATAGAGTATGTCTACTACTTTTGTTATATAACTTATCCTTTTTATTAATTTTTCATTTCAATGACGTCTATGTATATAAAACATTTAAAATTTTGCTTATACTGTTTTCACACCTAATATGTTTTTTGATTTATTTTTTATTTTTTAGTTATTTTTTAATGTAATGTTTGTTTGTTGTAATATATGATGTATTAATTAATTAATATAAGTTATTTGTGCATTTTAAAGTTTTTTTTTGTTATGTATTTGTTTGTTTGTATCTTTAATTTTTTGAAATCTATTTGCAATGCAATGGATATCTTATAAATATTTTATAAGAACTATTAATGTAGAATTAAATTAATTTATTTTTTTGGAAAAATTATAAAATGACACCTCTAACTCTATTTAGTTGCTAAAACTTATTTTATTATTTTTTTTATTTTAGTTGTTGTATTGTTTTTTACTTAAAATTTCATATTTTTCTAATTTTAAAATTATTAAATTTGTACATTTCACTTAATAAATTTATTATACCATATACAAATAAATATTTATTTTTGTACTTTACGCCAATTATGAATAAGATATAATACAATATTAAGATAATGATAGAAAATATGAGAATTTATAAATTATCATAAATAAGTTGATAATATTATTTTTATTAGTATTAATTTGGATTTATTTACTTTACTTGCTTTACTCATTAAATTTATATTTTTTGTAATTTATTAAAATTTTATATTGTTGATTATAATTTTCAGATGGTGAGTATTGTAAATTTTAATTTAGTTTTTCTAAATTTTATATTAAAAACTTTTTAATAAAAAGATTTTGGGTGAATTTTGGTGTGACTTCCAATTTTTTTTAATTTTTTTTACAACTTAATGTTTATTGTGATCTTAATATTTCTTTTTTTCAGTTGATAAGTATTAGGATTTTTTTGCAAATATAGTACATATATGGGTTTTTGGTGGTGTTTGTTTTTTGGTGTTTGTTTGTTTCTTTCTTTTTTTCAGTTCATAAGTATTAAGAATTTTTAATCTTGACCTTGACGATCATACCAGCTAAGATCCCTTACTCCAATTATATATAGGATATAATTTATCTCAACTTGTACAAGTCGGGTAGTGACCAAATTTTGCAGACATATAATTCAAACATAAACCCATAATTCATATGTTTTGATTATCAAGCAATTAGGTCTCTAAACGTCTCAAAATAATCATCCAAAACAGGACAATTTCCTTGCCAATGCTAAATTTTCTGCACTTAAACTTTATTAACAACTTTAAATAATTATTAGAAATTAATTAAACTCAAAATCTCTATTAATCAAATTTTCAAATACTTAGCATGCAAACCATATAATCAATTAATTCGAAATAATCACAGGAAATTCATTTAAACTTTTCACAAATTTATCAAACTAATACGAACAAATTCCAAATCAATTATCGAATTAAGCAGTAATACAACAATAGTCATAATATCATACCTACACACACGCGTATAATCCTGCCGGAAAACAAGGTGGAACCGGAAAATACAAGGCGGTAACAGTACAGATAACCATTTGCTACCAATGGAGAATTGCTATATACACACATGTATACACATATATGTATACACGACTAAAAAATCAAGAATCGAATAAGACGGCGGTTCCCGAGACACATCCGCGGCTCGCCAGAAAAAAAAAACCAACGGCGGAAAGAACACAGAGAACCAAGGAAGAAACGGGTAGGAGGGAGAGGGAAGAGAACATGGGAGGGGAAGAGAATCGCGAGAGAGATTGAGAGAGAACCCGAGAGAGACAAAGAAGGTCCGAGAGATCGATTGTGAAGGCAAGAAGAACATGGTCTGCTGGTTTTTGATTATAAAGCCCAAAGGCATTTTTATCTTTTAGTAATTAAAACTGAATTTTTACTTATGTAATTTAAATGCTGAAAATCCTGGAAACGAACTTGAAAATATAAACCTGCTCTGAAATATTTCATAATAGTTTGAATTTTATTTTTAAAGTATATAATATGAAACTACCTTTCTTCCCATATTTTTAAAATAATTTTTAAGCGTACAGTTCATTTATACGGATTATACAAGATAATGCTCAAAAATAGAAATAAAGCTCATTAAATCATTTTAAAATACTCCAACCTCAAAATAAATCCAACTATCATTTTTAAAATACCACAATTATCAATTAACACATAAATCATTTAAAGAAACAAATTTATCAAAGAGGAATAAAATATCCATAATTTTATTCCCTCCGAATTGAAACAATCACATAAAATCATCCATATATTAATAATATTAATTCTTAGAAATTAATGAATATCACAATTCCCATTCAATATTTTTAATTTAATTCATTAAAAGTTAAAACATTTCAAAAGCTCCATACCTTTGTTTGGGCATTCTTCAAATTTAAAGTGTGAAGGTGAATAACAGATCAACCTCCAAGTTAATTCCTAAAATAAAATATTATGACTCTAAATGTATGCTCAAATTCTTTATCATTTTTAGTTAGTTTCTAACTATTTTATCTGTCCTTTTGAACTTTAGTTAGTTTATAGTTTTCTTTACCTGTTTCTAGCTATTTTATCTATCCTTTTAGACTTGAATTAATTTATAGTTTTTTTACCTGATGCTCGTGGTATGAATTTAACTCTTTGCAATATACGGTGTGTATCCTTTTTCTGTCATCTAAACATATAATGGATTGTCAAAAAATAAATAAAAAGACTATTAAAATGTTTAAATACTGGATGTCAACACCTTTTACACCTTAAACATGCCATCTAGTAGTGGTCATCTCTGCCTGAGATAATCCTCATACAAAAATCAACTTCATAAACCTGTGCTAGAGCATTTTGAGCAGTAATTTTATTTTAGCTATAAAGTTTAAGTGTATTGAAATAAAAGAATTTTTACATAGAGGAGGTTGAAACCTCAAAATTCTAAAGACATGCCTTTAAAAATTAAAGTAGACTGCAACTACAGAAGAAAATAACATTTTAAAATTACTTAAATATCCATTTATCAACTCTCTAAATTTGGACACCTATTACATTCTAGAATAAACCACTTCAAAGAAAGTAATCTACATTTTAGTATCCGAGCACCTTGTATGGCCAGGTGATCGGGGCTGTTAAATTCACCACTGTGGACCATTGCGTTGATTCCATATCAAGTAAGCAATAATAAAAAATGAGAACTTGAATTGTATCAAATATGATAGGAGCCTTCAAAAGTCATCGTGTGAACATGAATTCAAGAAATAAATGATTGACAGTTTTACTCCCACTGTTATAAAGATAACTAGTAGAATTTGCGATGTCAAACTGCCTTAATCTCGTTAGACTGCTGAGCTAATGCACAAAAGAGTAGTGTGGCAGCCTTAATTTATGCTAAACACTTGATGTCCAGGGAATGAAGTTACCTTCATATCGTATAGAATTCCAGAGATCAGTAATAGTAATTGCTGAAGATGCTAGACCATTCAATCGTATGTCATCAAATTTATGGAGATTTAAGGGCGTTTGGTGTTTAAAACTTTCCCTTTAGAGTATCATATAATGGTAATATATGTGCAAACTCTAGCCTGAAGAGGAGAGTAATTATGAGAATGTAGCGGTGGTTGGCGTTCTTGAGTGAGATATAATAGGATTTGTAAGGCTGTTAAAAATGACTTGATTATTATTCTAGGGTTTAAACCGAAGAGATGTGTGCTGACAATTACCAATGCTATAAGTTATTTAACGTTTAGAAATATACCTAAGACCCAATACTTTTTTCAGGATCACATTTATTTGATTCTCTTTGTCACACGTTCAACTTCCTTGGTTTGTCCAGTCTTAGCAGCTACCTCAATGTACTTGGAAGTGAATGTGAGGATCCTCACTGAAATAATCCAAATAAGTATTTTTAAGCTACAAAAATAACTAAACTCTATCAATGCCAAGTGGAGTCTGATACGCTACTAATGGACGTCTCAATTACTTGCTCGAGACTGGATTGTTATTTTCTTTTCTACCGAAAACTACTACCTAACACGTCAAAAACGTTATTGATACATGGATGAAATGCAAATCTTTATCTTTATTCCATCAGTTCTTTAATGACATTTTGTAGTCCTACATTACGTTATTTCATGATGCTTATTTTTCATTATTCTAAATGTAATAACCCCAAAATTTTCAACTTTTTGTAACCCTTGTGAATAGTGTTTTAGCTGAATGAGAAAACTTTTCACGCCACACTATGTAGGGGTTCTGTTATGGATATTCTGAGATATTATTAGTACTCTATGAAGTATATAAGTGTATGTAAAGATCGTCAGAATCCAATTCCGAACACTTTGGTTTTTCCCGGAAATCCACAAGATACGGAGAGAATTGAGTATAAGGTAACAGGATAAAAAGGATTTAAATTAAAGGATTATAATAGAGGATCATAAAAAGGAATATAATGTATTGAGAAAGGTTAAGGGAACCTAAGTAATAAGATCCCGGGTATGATCCTTCAAACGATAAACGAGAACGAAAGTTAAGCGAACCGTATAACAGATCAGCGGTCATTAGGCAAACGATTAGGAAGTTAATCAAAGGGATTAGTGGGAATGATGTCATCCAACCAATAGAAAGAGGACAAGGAAGGGAGGATGACATCATGAGGGTGACACAAGCATGACAAGGGAAGGAAGGAGGTGTGGTTGAATGAGAACCACACAAATTCAAGGGCAAGAAGGTAATTGACTAAAGCAAATACAAAAGCCAAGCAACCAAGCTAAGTAAATTCATTCTTCATCAAAAATCAAAAAGAACCAAGGCATTAGTTCTTCATTGCTCACGGCTTTTCACTATTCAAAAGGCAAGAAAAATTCAAAATCAAAGATCCAAGCTTCCTAAATTGGTAAGATAATTCCCTAACCATCTTCATGCTTAGTTAGGACTATATCATGAGTTTAAGCCATTAATTCCTTCTCAATATTCTTCATTTAATCAAAGAAGAAGACTATGAATAGTGTTTTCAAGTTTTTTAACTTGAAGTTTTCTTGTTTTTCTTGAAGATCCAAGCTTTCCTAAGACTTCTCAAAGCTTCTTAAGGCTTCCTAGCTCCTCCCACCACTTCAAGGAAGGTATACCATCTCCAAACCCTAGATCCCTATGTATTATAAGATGATTTTAATTAGTAGGATGATATTGTAGCTTGTTGTGGTGATTTAGAGTTTGGGATCTGGAATGGTAGTGAAATGGAATGGTAATGTTGTGGTTTTGATTAAAAGAACTTAAGTATGATTAAAGTTAAGTTTAGGCATAAGTATGATTGATTAAATTGAATTGGTTGGGGTTGTTATGATGGGATAAGGATGGATGTTGGTTGTATGTTGGATTTGAGGTTGGTTTGTGGTTGGTTTTGAATGGCTTAAAATTGGGAAATCGCGTAAATATAGCCGTCGTAACGTCCGATTTTCTTTGGACTGTTTTTGTGCATAGCATTAGGACCCGAGAATCCCCTGCTAGATTATGACCACTGCCATGATTAGATAGCTCATGTTACGAGCTTCGTTTTGATATATAGTTCGTTCGATTCCGATGCACGGTTTAGGAGAAACGACCGTTTCAAGTAACGGCGTTTCGCGAACGAAACTTTTTCCCTCGCCTTACTTTGAAACATAGGTTAAAGACCAAAAAGGGTTAATTAATGTATGAAACATTTATGGTAAGTGTGTTAGGCAGTTGGTAAGACACTCGCGAAGGAATCGCTTTAAAACTCGTAAAGGTTAAATTATTAAAAATGGTGGAGCCGAGGGTACCCGAGTGACTTAAGCAAATCAGGTAAGCGCAAAACAAGCGTTAGAGTCTAAGTTAGTTAAAGTATAGATTTACAAGTGATTTTGGTTTAATTCCAACTTACTTGTTGTTTATAGGTTACCAGACTCGTCCCGAGCCTTTATCACCCCAAGTCGCTCAGGCAAGTTTCTACCTGTTATAACTGTTGTTGTGATGAATATACTTGTATTTGCATTATCTTGCGATAGATGCATGTTGGTTATATTAGCAAATGATTGCAATATATTGAAGCATGCTGCTATGGTATATATATGCATGCCTGTTTCGCATTCTTTCCATATATATATCTGTTGGTTCAGTTGATAATACCTATGCTAGAGGATAGCGGTAACTTGCATATACCCTTAGTATAGGGACCCAAAGGTGAAAATATTTTCTAAAACCGGGAGTCGAGGATCCCGAGTAGATTTTGTATATATGGATATTGATATATATATATTATATATATATATATGGTTATAGTTTTCCAAACTATTAATCGAATAAGGTTTATTCGATTACTTTAACTTTATTTTATTATTGAATATTATTTCAAATATTATTCGAAGGCGTATGACTCCTTTATTTGTTTATCTGAATATTATTTGAATATTCATTCGAGGCTTATGACACTTCTATATTATTATTGAATATTATTTGAATATTCATTCGAGGGCTTATGACTCTTTTATATTATTAGTGAATATTATTGAATATTCATTTGAGGATCTATGACTCCGATTATTTGCTGAAATATATTCTTATTTTATTAAAGAATAAGGTGTTAATAATCAAACTTATTTTCGATTATTCAAATAAAGATAATACTTTCATATAAGTATATATTTGGTTATTTAATACTCGTTTCAAGTATAAGTTTTAATACTTCTACTTCAATTATTTTTATAAAGATTATTCTTTAGTGGGAATATTATTTAAATATAACATTCAGTACATTTTCTAAATATACTGGGGACTGATTTACTTCATTAAATCAGTTTTACTCCAAACACTCTTTAAAGTGTTTTCGAGTCTTAAAATGATTTTCAAAAGTTAGAGCGGATCCCAAAACTATTTTTATATTTAAGATCTTCCTTTTAAAAGGGGATTTAAATACTCGCTCAAAACATGGGGATCCAGCTCGGTGGTGTGTTTTATATTCGCAACAAGGTTGCTGTCTTGGTAAAAGAGTTTTTGATTACTTACCCAATATTCGGGAAGTAAAATTCTTGGAACAAGTTAATCCATTAACAGGCATCGCCTGGGAAATATCGGTGAGTTTTCCTTTCCAACTAGATACGACTTCTTGTGGAGCCGTATCAACAAGTTTCTACTTGGGGAAAGGGGGAAACGAGCTTTACGTTTCAGAGTCATGGATTTCATCTGAACTAGGAGTGGCGTAAGTGGTCGAGTAGCGCCGGCCCAGCCTTATTATATTGGCCCAAATGGCCTGGAAGTTCCGCTAAGGCGGTCCATTCCTTAGGAGTTCAGTGTTCGGTTGACAAGTAAATCCGACAGGTTCTCCTCTACATGTAGAAAATGGTGGGGTTGTACTACTACGACTGATCATCGTAAGTGGTCTTCCTGGCGCGGTAAACTCCCGTAATGAGTTCATCATCCATTTGGATAATTCTGCAACACTACCCGTAGCATTTCGATCGAAAGGCTACTAATGGGTGGTTGCCGAAGCATTGACAGGGTCAAACATTTTTATTGGTGTATCCATTGAATGAAGTATCTCGTAACTTCATCTCTTTTCAAAATATTTCAAAGATCAAATATTTTCAAGTTTTATTTGTGGTCTCATCTGTGGGATGACCTCGTAAATCTTATAATACTTTGAACGGTGATAGTTCAAGTAGCTTTATAAATGATATAAGTGTGGGGAAGTATTGGTAACTTCATTCCGTTTTTAACTTATATCTAGTAAGTAATTATCTTACACACGATAAAGATTCTAGTAAGTATCCATTTAGATACTTGTATTATTGTTATCACTACATATTATCTTGCGAGCTGTAAGGCTCACTCTTGCTTTATTTCTTCATCACACAACAACAGTTAGGAGAGATGGCCAGACTCCAGCAGACCCAGCGCAAGCGCGTGGGAAGCGTCCCGCGTCTTCCCGATGATGTTGTAGCTGCTATAGCTGCAGAGGTAGATCCATTGTAGTTCAGACCATCTACTTTTGAGAATCAAATTATGTATAATTATAACTTGTGGCAGATAATGGCAATTAACTGTAAATTATCAAGTAATCATTTTGGGTTGTAATAATTTTAAATTGTGGATTCAAAGACTTGTACTTATTTCAATTTCATCTCTGAGACTATAACGGGTTGTGGTGTGTGTTAGTGTGGGGTCACAGCATGAGGTTATTTATTATTAATTAAGTGAAGTGATATTGTGGAAAGAAAGACCGTGACAACCCGGATCCCCGACCCCAGATCTGGGGGTGTTACAGAAATGGTATCAGAGCCAAGCGTTATAAACCTCAGAGATGATGCGTCGATATAATAACAAACTCACAAAGATAATAAGAACTCTTGCCAAGTTCATGGTCGGACTACTTAAAGTAGTGCTGACAGTTAAAACCCTTACGGGAACCCTTATAAGTATCATGATAGTAACTTAGCTCGTTTAATGTGTAGGCGCCTGAGATAGAGGACCCTGAGATGTTCGAGCGTGAGCATGATGAGGCATTGCTAGATGTTGAGGATCAGGAGGAGCCTGAGATGGAGGAGGATGAGGAGGACCCCTCAGAGGAGCCTGAGATGGAGGTCATTGCTGTTTCAGATGAGGAGGACCCCTCAGAGGAGTCAGAGACAGAGGTTATTGCTATTCCAGATGAGGAGGACCCGGATGAGGTCCCAGTAGCTGAGGAGCGTGTTGGACCTATGGTAGTGTATGCCGGTATCCCTTTACCCACACTTCCGGTGGTCAGAGCCCCTACCCCTCCACCACTATCTTGGATTCCTGATGATGACAGCTCAGAGACCCATACTTCCGAGCCTAGGCAGACCGAGGAGGCACCCTCAGCGGCTCCGGATTCACCACCCCTTGACCCTGCCCACAGGCAGTCTTTGTTAGCTCATGGATATGTTCAGGATGTATTGAGGACCCGAGTGGCTGTTGCCGAGGGCCGACTAGATGAGGCCAGGAGGGAGTTGGATGCAGAGAGGGCGGGTAGGCGTACCCGATCTTATGAGACTAGGGCTTCTATACCCCGATCCTTGAGGAGGGAGCTTACGGGGATAGAGCTCACAGCCCGAGCGAGGCTCAGATCGCTCCAGGGGGACAGGCATGGTAGGATCTCCAGGCGGCAGGCCGACTATATCTTCCGTCGTGCGATGGAAAGGGTTTGGGAGCTGACCCGCTCCGGTGTGTGATTCAGGATTGACGATGGAATAGTCTAGTTGTCTAGTTAGCCGAGGCCTTAGTAAGAGCCAATTTTCCGGGATAGTTGACTTGTATATAGCATCCCTTTTTCTGACTAGACAGATAGACTCTTGTGTATCACTTTTGGGACAGATGACTGTAGCACTGTTGTACTTTTGACCAGATCAAACTATGTATTCTCGCATTATGTATATATTTGTTTCCTTTCGGTTCAGTTCCATAGTGACGGGATCACTGTTTTTATCATTATTATTACTGCACTTCGTATTAGAACTTTCTTAAAATAATAGAATTGCGATATACGTTCTCCCCATTATAAGAGCTGTGCAAGGCACAATGTTGTATATGATTGTGACCTAACGTTGAATTTTCCCAATGATTGTTTTTATTATTATCAGAATCATGCCGCCAAGAAAGATTGGAACTAGGGCGAACCCTGGATCTGAGGACCAGGGAAGCCATAATCAGGACAATAGAAACCAAGAACACAGTGAAGAGGAAGATGAGGATTATGTGGAACAGGATGACTCCCTGTATGAAGAGGAAGAGGAAACATATGATGTTGAGGGATTTGAGATAGAGGCTGAAGAAGGAGAAACCGAGGTTGAGCAACCAGTACCAAACCCAGGCATGGATCCCATGAGCCAGTTCATGCAACTCCTAAGGCAGAATTTGGAACGTCAACCCAACCCACCCCCTCAAGGAAGTAACAATGCTGTGGCAAACTCTTTCAGGGCTTTTAAGTCCCTTAAGCCCCCCGAGTTCCACGGATCAGCCGACCCAGTTGAGGCAAGGGCATGGTTAAAGGAGATGGAGAAATCTTTTGAGATTTTGAGTATCGATGAGGCACAGAAAACTGTATTTGCTACCTACCTTCTAAAAGGAGAAGCTAACTACTGGTGGGAGGCCAAGAAAAACATGGAGACAGATGCTATTATAACCTGGGAGAGATTTAGTCAGTTGTTTCTGGGAAAGTATTTCCCGAGGTTTATGGAAAACCAGATGGAGCTCAAGTTCTTGGAGCTAAAGCAGAATAACTTGTCTGTAGCAGAGTACGAAGCGAAATTTACTGAGTTATCAAGGTTTGTGCCGGAGTTTGTGAGCACCGAGGAAAAGAAAGCTAGGAGGTTTCAGCAGGGACTGAAACCATGGATTCAGAATAGGGTGGCAATCCTTGAGCTTACGGACTATGCCAGTCTGGTGCAAAAGGCAACGATTGTAGAAGTCGGAAGTGAACAGATGCAGAAGGAAAGAGAGAAGAAAGGAATAAAGAGGAAAAGTATGAGCATGGGTGGAGGTTCCGCAGGAAGGAGCTTCCCAACTAGATTTAATCGAGGAGCAGTGTCCCTGCCAGGAAGGAACACTGGGTTTAAGCGACCAATGAGTGTGAGTGTGAGCCAGGGCGGCCAGAAGTCAAGAATGTCCTATTCCAACCAGTCTCGACCCCCATTGCCAGCCTGTAACATATGTGGAAGGAATCACACTGGGGAGTGTAAAGGAAAGCCAGTAACCTGATTTAAGTGTGGGCAAGTGGGCCACTATTCTCACAAATGCCCTTCGTCAGCCCCTGCCATCATTCCAACCACCACTTGTCATCAGTGCGGACGCCCAGGTCATTGGAAGAGAGAATGCCCAATGAACAAACCAGCAGCTTCGGGAGCAAGCAGGGCTGCTTCTAATAAGCCACCTACTGCGAGGACTTTCAACATGACAGTCCAGGATGCTATGAAAGATTCAGATGTGATAGCAGGTACCCTTTCTCTAAATTCAGTCAGTGCAAATGTTTTATTTGATTCGGGAGCAACTAAATCTTTTATATCAAGGGACTTTGCGCGTAAGTTAAGACTTAAGGCTAAACCCTTGATAGAACCCTTACAAGTAGAAATAGCCAATCATGAAATTATTCCTGTTAACCAGATTCACCCCGCCTGTGAGATAGGCATAGGGGAGCAATCTTTCAGTGTTGATCTGATTCCTTTTAAATTAGGGGAGTTTGATGTGGTTTTGGGAATGGACTGGCTATCTAGCAACGATGCTCAGATAGACTGTAAAGGGAAGAAAGTTAAGTTAAATGTCCCAGGGAAGAAAGAAGTTATATTTAGAGGAAAGAGGCAGACGCAGAAGTTTTTGACTATGGCCCAGGCCAAAAGGATGCTACGAAAAGGAAGTGAGGCTTACCTAGCCTATGTGGTGGACAAGCAGAAGGAGGTGCCCAACTTACAAGATATTCCAGTAGTCAACGAATTTGAAGATGTATTCCCACAAGACCTTCCGGGATTACCACCCGATAGAGTGATTGAATTTGCTATTGAGTTGGCCCCAGGGACGGCGCCAGTTTCAAAAGCACCTTACCGGTTAGCCCCGTTAAAAATGAAGGAATTAGCTATCCAATTGCAGGAACTCTTGGATAAGGGTATGATAAGACCCAGTGTGTCTCCGTGGGGAGCACCAGTTTTATTTGATAAGAAGAAAGATGGGAGCATGAGGTTGTGCATCGACTATAGAGAGTTGAACAAGCTAACCATAAAGAACAGGTACCCATTACCTAGAATAGACGATCTGTTCGACCAGCTAAAGGATGCTGTTTATTTTTCCAAGATCGACCTGAGAACTGGATATCACCAACTAAAGATTAAACCCGAAGATATTTCCAAGACAGCGTTCCGTACCAGGTATGGGCATTATGAGTTCTTGGTAATGTCCTTTGGATTAACCAACGCCCCAGCGGCTTTCATGGATTTAATGAATAGAGTATTTAAGAAGTACTTGGACAAGTGTGTGATAGTTTTTATCGATGATATTTTGATCTACTCAAGGACTGAGGCAGAACATGCAGAGCATTTGAGGATAGCTCTAGGAATACTCAGAGAGGAGCAGTTATATGCCAAATTCTCGAAGTGTGAATTCTGGCGGAATGAAGTACAGTTTTTAGGACATGTGATCAATAAAGAAGGAGTATTGGTCGACCCCTCCAAGATAGAGGCGGTCTCAAATTGGGAAAGGCCAACCACACCCACAGAGGTAAGGAGTTTCATAGGATTGGCCGGCTACTATCGTAGATTCGTACAGGACTTTGCGAAGATCGCAGCCCCTTTGACACGACTTACTCGTAAGACAGAGAAGTTTGAATGGACGGAGGAATGCGAGAACAGTTTTTAGGAATTAAAGAAAAGGTTGATAACGGCTCCGGTATTAGCATTGCCGGACGGAAAAGGAGATTTTGTGATATATAGTGACGCGTCGCACAAAGGATTAGGATGTGTGCTTATGCAGCACGGTAAAGTTATTGCGTATGCGTCGAGACAACTGAAGGAATACGAGGTTAGATATCCTACTCATGACCTTGAGCTCGCGGCAATAGTATTTGCTTTAAAAATTTGGAGGCACTACTTGTATGGAGAGAAGTGCGAGATTTTCACAGACCATAAGAGCCTCAAGTACATATTTACGCAGAAAGAGCTCAACATGCGCCAGAGGAGATGGTTAGAACTAATCAAGGACTATGATTGTGAGATTCTCTATCATCCAGGGAAAGCCAATGTGGTGGCTGATGCCCTTAGTAGAAAGGAAAGACTCAGAATGATAACGACTTCGGAAGAGTTGATAAGGGATTTTGAGAAAATGGAAATAGAAGTAAAGGTAACCGGAACCGGAACTGAAAAGCTTTTTGAGATCTCAATGCAGCCAGAGTTATTGGAAAAGATCAGATTGTGCCAGGAGAAAATAATGAATGAAGGCAGAGAGTCAATGACTAGAGAGGAGATCCATACTGAGAAAGATGATAAAGGGATAATGAGGTACTCCTACCGAATTTGGGTTCCGAATGTTCAAGAACTTAAAGATGAGATTTTGGATGAAAGCCATAATTCAAGGTATTCCATTCACCCAGGAAGTACCAAGATGTATAGGGATTTGAAGGAATATTACTGGTGGCCCAACATGAAGAGGGACGTAGCAGAATGGGTAAGCAAGTGTTTGACTTGCCAAAGAGTAAAGGCGGAGCACCAGAGACCCAGTGGACTTTTACGACCCCTGGAGATTCCCGAATGGAAATGGGAACAGATAGCGATGGATTTTGTTGTAGGCTTGCCAAGGACGAAAGCCAATCACAACGCCATTTGGGTAATTATAGACCGACTGACAAAGTCAGCTCATTTCATTCCTATCAATGAGAGATACACAGTCGATAGACTGGTGGACATTTACCTTAAGGAAATAGTGACGCGACATGGAGTCCCAGCGTCCATTGTCTCAGACCGAGACCCCAGGTTCAACTCCAGATTTTGGAGGAGCTTTCAGGAATGTGCGGGGACCAAGTTAAATATGAGTACCGCGTACCATCCCCAAACGGATGGACAGAGTGAAAGGACCATCCAGACACTAGAGGATATGTTGAGAGTCTGTGCAATAGACTTTAAAGGAAGTTGGGATGATCACTTGCCGTTGATCGAGTTTTCTTATAATAATAGCTTTCATGCTAGCATCGAAATGCCGCCTTATGAGGCTCTGTACGGAAGAAGGTGTCGATCTCCCTTATACTGGGATGAAGTAGGAGAGCGGAAGATGCTCGGACCCGAAGTGGTCCAAAGGACCAAAGACATAGTGGATCTTATCAGAGGGCGACTTGTAGCAGCCCAAGACAGACAAAAGAAATACGCAGACCTAGCCCGAAAGGACAAGGAATATGAAGTAGGGGACTTAGTACTGTTGAAAGTATCCCCTTGGAAGGGATTAATGAGGTTCGGAAAGAAAGGAAAACTAAGCCCAAGATACATTGGACCTTTTGAGATATTAAGACGGATTGGAAAGTTAGCTTACGAGCTAGCCCTACCCCCTAATTTGCAACAAGTTCATAATGTGTTCCATGTGTCAATGCTAAGGAGGTATCATCGGGATGCCAGGCACATAGTGGAGTACGAGCAGGTGGATATGCAGCCAGATCTAACTTACGTGGAGAAGCCAGTAAGGATTATGGATAAGAAGGAGCAGGTGCTTCGGAACAAAGTGATCAAGCTAGTCAGAGTACTATGGCAGAATCATAATGTGGAAGAAACAACTTGGGAACTAGAGAGCACAATGCTAGAAAAGTACCCCCATTTATTTTCTGTTTGATTCCGAGACGGAATCCTTTTAAGGAGGGGAGACTGTAATAACCCCAAAATTTTCAACTTTTTGTAACCCTTGTGAATAGTGTTTTAGCTGAATGAAGAAACTTTTCATGCCACACTATGTAGGGGTTCTGTTATGGATATTCTGGGATATTATTAGTACTCTATGAAGTATATAAGTGTATGTAAAGATCGTCAGAATCCAATTCCGAACACTTTGGTTTTTCCCGGAAATCCACAAGATACGGAGAGAATTGAGTATAAGGTAACAGGATAAAAAGGATTTAAATTAAAGGATTATAATAGAGGATCATAAAAAGTAATATAATGTATTGAGAAAGGTTAAGGGAACCTAAGTAATAAGATCCTGGGTATGATCCTTCAAACGATAAACGAGAACGAAAGTTAAGCAAACCGTATAACAGATCAGCGGTCATTAGGCAAACGATTAGGAAGTTAATCAAAGGGATTAGGGGGAATGATGTCATCCAACCAATAGAAAGAGGATAAGGAAGGGAGGATGACATCATGAGGATGACATAAGCATGACATGGGAAGGAAGGAGGTGTGGTAGCTTTGTAACCACACAATTTCAAGGGCAAGAAAGTAATTGACTAAATCAAATACAAAACAAGTCAACCAAGCCAAGTAAAAATCATTCTCATCAAAAATCAAAAGCAACCAAGGCATGAGTTCTTCATTTGCTCTCGGCTTTTAGCATTTTTAAAGGCATAGAATTTCAAAACTCAAGATCCAAGCCTCCTAAATTGGTAAGATAATTCCCTAATCATCTTCATGCTTAGTTAGGACTATATCATGAGTTTAAGCCATTAATTCTTTCTCAATCTTCTTCATTTAATCAAAGAAGAAGACAATGAATAGTGTTTTCAAGTTTTTAACTTGAACTTTTTCTTGTTTTTCTTGAAGATCCAAGCATTCTTAAGACTTCTCAAAGCTTCTTAAGGCTTCCTAGCTCCACCCACCACTTCAAGGAAGGTATACCATCTCCAAACCCTAGATTCCTATATATTATAAGATGATTTTGATTAGTGGGTTGATATTGTAGTTTGTTGTTATGATTTAGAGTTTGGGATTTGGAATGGTAGTGAAATGGAATGGTAATTGTTGTGGTTTTGATTTAAAGGAACTTAAGTATGATTAAAGTTAAGTTTAAGCATAAGTATGAATGATTAAATTGAATTGGTTGGGGTTGTTATGATGTGATAAGGATGGATGTTTGTTGTGTGTTGGATTTGAGGTTGGTTTGTGGTTGGTTTTGTATGGTTTAAAATTGGGAAATCGCGTAAACATAGCCGTCGTAACGTCCGATTTTCTTTGGACTGTTTTTGTGCATAGCATTAGGACCCGAGAACCCCCTGCTAGATTATGACCACTTCCATGTTTAGATAGCTCATGTTACGAGCTTCGTTTTGATATGTAGTTCGTTCGATTCCGATGCACGGTTTAGGAGAAACGACCGTTTCAAGTAACGGCGTTTCGCGAACGAAACTTTTTCCCTCGCCTTACTTTGAAACATAGGTTAAAGACCAAAAAGGGTTAATTAATGTATGAAACATTTATGGTAAGTGTGTTAGGCAGTTGGTAAGACACTCGCGAAGGAATCGCTTTAAAACTCGTAAAGGTTAAATTATTAAAAATGGTGGAGCCGAGGGTACCCGAGTGACTTAAGCGAATCGGTGAGCGCAAAACAAGCGTTAGAGTCTAAGTTAGTTAAAGTATAGATTTACAAGTGATTTTGGTTTAATTCCAACTTACTTGTTGTTTATAGGTTACCAGACTCGTCCCGAGCCTTTCTCACCCCCAAGTCGCTCAGGCAAGTATTCTATCCGTTATACTGTTGTTGTGATGTATACACTTGTATATGCATTATCTTGCGATAGATGCATGATGTTTATATTAGCAAATGTTGCAATATATTGAAGCATGCTGCTATGGTATATATATGCATGCCTGTTTCATATTCTTTCCATATATAATTGTTGATTCAGTTGATAATACCTATGCTAGAGGATAGCGGTAACTTGCATATACCCTTAGTATAGGGACCCAAAGGTGAAAATATTTTCTAAAACCGGGAGTCGAGGATCCCTAGTAGATTTTGTATATATGGATATGGATATATATATATATTTATATATATATATATGGTTATAGTTTTCCAAACTATTAATCGAATAAGGTTTATTCGATTACTTTAACTTTATTTTATTATTGAATATTATTTCGAATATTATTCGAAGGCGTATGACTCCTTTTATTTGTTTATCTGAATATTATTTGAATATTCATTCGAGGGCTTATGACTCTTCTATATTATTTATTGAATATTATTTGAATATTCATTCGAGGGCTTATGACTCTTTTATATTATTAGTGAATATTATTGAATATTCATTTGAGGATCTATGACTCCGATTATTTGCTAAAATATATTCTTTATTTTATTAAAGAATAAGGTGTTAATAATCAAACTTATTTTCGATTATTCAAATAAAGATAATACTTTCATATAAGTATATCTTTGGTTATTTAATACTCGTTTCAAGTATAAGTTTTAATACTTCTACTTCAATTATTTTTATAAAGATTATTCTTTATGGGAATATTATTTAAATATTAACATTCAGTCATTTTCTAAATATTCTGGGGACTGATTTACTTCATTAAATCAGTTTTACTCCAAACACTCTTTAAAGTGTTTTCGAGTCTTTAAAATGATTTTCAAAAGTTAGAGCGGATCCCAAAACTATTTTTATATTTAAGATCTTCCTTTTAAAAAGGGGATTTAAATACTCGCTCAAAACATGGGGGATCCAGCTCGGTGGTGTGTTTTATATTTGCAACAAGGTTGCTGTCTTGGTAAAAGAGTTTTTGATTACTTACCCAATATTCGGGAAGTAAAATTCTTGGAACAAGTTAATCCATTAACAGGCATCGCCTGGGAAATATCGGTGAGTTTTCCTTTCCAACTAGATACGACTTCTTGTTGGAGCCGTATCAACAAGTTTCTACTTGGGGAAAGGGGGAAACGAGCTTTACGTTTCAGAGTCATGGATTTCATCTGAACTAGGAGTGGCGTAAGTGGTCGAGTAGCGCCGGCCCAGCCTTATTATATTGGCCCAAATGGCCTGGAAGTTCCGCTAAGGCGGTCCATTCCTTAGGAGTTCAGTGTTCGGTTGACAAGTAAATCCGACAGGTTCTCCTCTACATGTAGAAAATGGTGGGGTTGTACTACTACGACTGATCATCGTAAGTGGTCTTCCTGGCGCGGTAAACTCCCGTAATGAGTTCATCATCCATTTGGATAATTCTGCAACACTACCCGTAGCATTTCGATCGAAAGGCTACTAATGGGTGGTTGCCGAAGCATTGACAGGGTCAAACATTTTTATTGGTGTATCCATTGAATGAAGTATCTCGTAACTTCATCTCTTTTCAAAATATTTCAAAGATCAAATATTTTCAAGTTTTATTTGTGGTCTCATCTATGGGATGACCTCGTAAATCTTATAATACTTTGAACGGTGATAGTTCAAGTAGCTTTATAAATGATATAAGTGTGGGGAAGTATTGGTAACTTCATTCCTTGTTTTCACTTATATCTAGTAAGTAATTATCTTACACACGATAAAGATTCTAGTAAGTATCCATTTAGATACTTGTATTATTGTTATCACTACATATTATCTTGCGAGCTGTAAGGCTCACTCTTGCTTTATTTCTTCATCACACAACAACAGTTAGGAGAGATGGCCAGACTCCAGCAGACCCAGCGCAAGCGCGTGGGAAGCGTCCCGCGTCTTCCCGATGATGTTGTAGCTGCTATAGCTGCAGAGGTAGATCCATTGTAGTTCAGACCATCTACTTTTGAGAATCAAATTATGTATAATTATAACTTGTGGCAGATAATGGCAATTAACTGTAAATTATCAAGTAATCATTTTGGGTTGTAATAATTTTAAATTGTGGATTCAAAGACTTGTACTTATTTCAATTTCATCTCTGAGACTATAACGGGTTGTGGTGTGTGTTAGTGTGGGGTCACAGCATGAGGTTATTTATTATTAATTAAGTGAAGTGATATTGTGGAAAGAAAGACCGTGACAACCCGGATCCCCGACCCCGGATCTGGGGGTGTTACACCTTTTGCCTGGGAGCAACCCAGCCTCTCACTCAAATTATCACTCCCTTCCCTCAATCCTAGAAGTGATTGTACAGTAACCATGTCTTCTACACTTGGAATTGAATAAGTTATATGTGTATAGACCATCAACGGATAGGGAGTATCCGTTGAAGTGGAAACTGATGATATCAATGGATAACTGCTGTTAAGCTTATCCATCGAAGAACAACCACTTGTCAACGGATGAGAGATATCCGTTGAAGAAGGAAAAGATGTAGATATTGAAAGTGACATAATTGTTGAATCTGTGTGACTTGATTTTAAGTGAGGTGACACAGATTCTTCAACTAAGTCTGAAAGAATTGGCTGATGATCCAACAAGTCATCTAACAGATGATGATCACCAAAATTTGAGTGGGGCTCCTCCCTGAGTTTTAAAGAGGGAGAATAAGGAATTGATGTGAATATCATATCCACATCCAGAGATGGTGATGGAGAATTTGGTGATTGTTGTGTGTCTATTATGAGAGAATGGGGTTGTGACTCCACATTTGCTGGAGCCACATCAAGCTGAATTTGAGAAGGCAAAGATACAGGTGGATGTATCTGTGCAGTTTGTGCCCCCTATATGGAAACTAGGGTTTTAGCCTTCTTTCTTCTTGAAAAAGCTTTGACAGGTGAATGTGTGGCTTCAGTGTCCCTCCCTCTTTTTTTCTGTGTGCCTGGTTAGGGACTATTTTCAATAGCTGCATCCTTTTGGGAGGATGCAACTAGGATTGTGTTTGACTCCTTTTGAACCACCACAGTCTTTTGAGAAACTATGGCTTGGCTGGCTTGGGTACCACTCACCTCTCCCACCTTATCGTGGGGGGTTTCTTTAGGTTCACCCCTCCCCTCACCACTCACACCCTATTCACTCCCTTCAGGGTTTTTGGTAGTTGTTACAACTGTTGTCTTTTGAGAAACAATAGAGGTGGTTTTCTTTGACTTGTGTTTTGGAATTTTAGGTTTGGTGGCTTTGGTAGGAATCTGTTGGGACAAAGACACATATTCCATTGCCACACTAGAAGGCAAAGAAACAATGGGGGATGAAGATGTAGGAGTTGCAGAAGTGTTTACCTCACTTACCTGAGGTGCATTCATTATTGGTAAATATACCAATGGCAACTGGCTCTTGAGGTTAATTCTTAAAAGGTCTGCAAGGACCCTTTTCTCTTGTGCCCAGCATTTAAATTTATTGCTCTCATTAGTTATGACCAAACCTTCAGCAACATGGTTAGCCGATAACATAAAGAATCTAGCATAGTAGATGTTATTAGGTCTATTAGCTTTGTTACCTAACCTGGAACCTAATTCTAGCATGACATAGTTGCTAAAATTAAAGTACCTATCAGAAACTAGCATATAGAGCATATTAACAAGAGATGAAGTTATGGCATCAAAATTGCTAATCTTCCCAGAGAAAACCTTGATAAAGGCATCTCCAAGAAAACTCTATTCTTTCCTAAGGCCCTTTCTTCTAAAGCTCCCTAAACTAGCAGAATCAAAAGAATAGCCTATAGAATCTAACATAGCAGATACATCATTATTAGTGTGTGGTGTCATGGCATTATTCTCAGGTAACTTAAAGCATGACTGTTTATCATCACAGTTAATACAGTAATCCTTACCTTTGAGAGAGAAAGCAATGGTCATATCTGTGGAGTTGAACTCTGCAGTTGTCCAAATCTCCTCAAATACCTCACAATAGATAGTTGGGGCTTCCAGCATTGCATAGCTTAGTTTGCAGTTCTTGATGAAGTCCATCATCTTGTGATAATCTGAATGGGCTTCATTCTTTTTCACCAAGGCTACGAAATTGTTCTTTTCATAAACAAAGCCAGACTGAGACATAATCTTGACTACTGGTGCCATTGTAGTGAGTAGAGGTTTCAGAGAAAAGATTGAGAGTTTTGGGAAAGAAAGAGAGTAAAAATTGCAAGAAAGCGTAAAATGAAAATAGGAATTCAATGGGATTTTATACTTTCTCGAATTAAAACATAAATAAAATGATTAAATGATACTTTTAAATAAATTACAACCGTTTTTAAAGAAAGAAAACTGTAGAAATTCTGAAAACTGCCTTTAATACAAATACATACAACAGTGTATATTTGTATCAATGGTTAAGTAAACAAATCAACGGTTGTGACTCACTTAAAGTAACTGATGTGACACTTCAACGGATGAGGTAAATAGTTATCCGTTGAAGGTTAACACTGTTCTATCCGTTGAAGGATAAAATTACCAGAAATGTATTTGTCTTTCAACGGATGATGAACATCCGTTGATAGAACAATTTTGGCTTTCAACGGATAGGGAATATCCATTGATAGAATAATCTTAACTTAAAGCCAATTTTGTTCTTGCTACAAATTTATTTCAGGCTTCAAACCAGATTATAGTGAGGATATGAATTTATGAATAATTAAGCATACCTAGCTCACTTACTAATCTTGTGAATGTTGATTCATCAAGTGGCTTGGTAAATATGTCTGCAATCTCCTTTTCACTTGGAACAAAATGAAGTTCCACTGTACATTTCATCACATGTTCCCTTATGAAGTGGTACTTGATGTCAATGTACTTGGTTCTTGAGTGCTGCACTGGATTTTCAGTAATGGCAATGGCACTTGTGTTGTCACAGAATATAGGAATTTTGTCAACAGTTAGTCCATAGTCAAATAGTTGATTCCTCATCCATAATATCTGTGCACAGCAACTACCAGCATCAATGTACTCAGCTTCAGCTGTTGATGTTAAAACAAAATTTTGCTTCTTGCTAAACCATGACACAAGCTTATTCCCTAGAAATTGACAGGTGCCAGTTGTGCTTTTCCTGTCTATTTTGCAACCTGTATAATATGCATCTGAGTAGCCAATTAGATCAAAACCAGACTCTCTAGGGTACCAAATTCCTAGATTTGGAGTCCCTTTGAGATATCTGAAAATCCTTTTAATAGCCACTAAGTGAGACTCTTTAGGGTCAGCTTGAAATCTGGCACAGAGACATGTAGAAAACATTATATCAGGTCTACTAGAAGTTAAATATAAAAGTGAACCAACCATGCCTCTATAACTTGAAATGTCTACAGACTTTTCAGCCTTATTTAATTCAAGCTTGGTGGCAGTGGTCATGGGAGTTTTTGCAGATGAACCGTCCATTAAGTCAAACTTCTTTAAAAGATCATAAATATATTTAGTTTGACTAATGAAAATTCCACCACTAACTTGTTTAACTTGTAAACCAAGAAAATAATTTAGCTCTCCCATCATGCTCATTTCATTTTTACTTTGCATTAACTTAGCACACTTTTTACAAAGCTTATCATCTGTAGATCCAAATATAATATCATCTACATAAATTTGAACAAGTATTATAGAGCCATTAACATTTCTAAAGAAAAGAGTTTTGTCAACAGTACCTCTTGTGAAGTGATTATCTAGAAGAAATTTTGACAAAGTCTCATACCAGGCTCTAGGTGCTTGCTTTAGTCCATAGAGTGCTTTCAACAGATAATACACATAGTCTGGAAAATTTGGATCTTCAAATCCTGGAGGTTGGCTTACATAAACTTCTTCCTCCAATTCCCCATTCAGAAATGCACTCTTAACATCCATTTGATAGACCTTAAAATTTGCATGGGCTGCATAGGCTAGAAAGATTCTGATGGCTTCAAGTCTGGCAACTGGAGCAAATATCTCATCAAAATCTATTCCCTCTTGTTGAGAATAGCCTTTAGCAACCAATCTGGCTTTATTCCTTATGACAATGCCATTTTCATCCATCTTGTTTCTGAATACCCATTTTGTGTCAAAAGAACTCTTGTTCTTTGGCTTGGGTTCCGACTTCCATACTTTGTTCCTTTCAAATTGGTTTAGCTCCTCTTGCATTGCTAAAATCCAATCTGGATCCAATAGAGCTTCTTCCACTCTCTTAGGTTCCTCCTATGATAGAAAGCTACTATACAGACATTCATCTTAAGTAGCCGTTCTAGTCTGCACTTTAGATGTAGCATCACCAATGATTAGTTCAAAAGGGTGATTATTGGTCCATTTCCTTTGAGGTGGTAGATTAGCTCTAGATGAGGTTGCCTCAGTATTGTCATGATGTGAGATAGAATGTTGATTGGTTGAAACTCCCCCTGAGTTGCTGAGCCTTTGAAAGGAATTGGGAGTTCTATAAACTGATGAAGTGAAATGACTATCCGTCGATAGACTGTGATCAACGGATGCTTCATTATGAACTTCAAAGGATGATGCACTTTGTCGTTCAACGGATGCTGCATTGCTTCTATCAACGGAAGCTGAATTATGACTTTCAACGGATGCAGCATTATGTGCATTATCCAAGGGCAAATTTTGAATTCTTTTTGTGGTGCCTTCTTCATCATTCTCATCTTCACTATCATCATAATATATCTCAATGTTGTCAAATTTGAGTCCTTCATGATGTCCCTCATCTGTTAGTCCATCAATCTTTTTATCATCAAACACAACATGTACAGATTCCATGACAATGTTGTTTCTTAGATTGTAGACTCTATATGATTTTCCAGCAGAATAACCAACAAATATTCCTTCATCAGCCTTTGCATCAAACTTCCCTTTGTGATCAGGTTGATTCCCTAGAATGTAACATTTGCAACCCAAGACATGCAGAAAGTTTAAAGTTGGTTTTCTTCTCTTGAACAATTGATAGGGAGTCATGCCTTTTGCCTGATTAATTAGAGAAATATTCTGAGTGTAACATGCACAGTTAACAGCCTCAGCCCAAAAGTATGTTGGGAGTTTTGACTCTTCAAGCATTGTTCTTGCAGCTTCAATTAGTGATCTGTTCTTCCTTTCCACCACACCATTTTGTTGTGGAGTCCCCGGAGCTGAGAACTCATGCATGATCCCATATTCTTTACAGAACAACTTCATGGTTGTATTCTTGAACTCAGTTCCATTGTCACTCCTGATATTCCTTACTTTGAAATCTGGATGATTGTTGACTTGCTTGATATGGTTGATGATGATTTCACTAGCTTCATCCTTTGATCCAAGGAAATAAACCCATGAAAACTTTGAGAAATCATCTACAATCACTAGGCAATATCTTTTCCTTGAAATTGACAATACATTGACTGGTCCAAAAAGATCCATGTATAGCAGTTGTAATGGTTCATCAATTGCAGATTCAAGCTTCTTACTGAATGATGCTTTCTTTTGCTTTTCTTTCTGACAAGCATCACATAGTCCATCCCTTGTGAATTCCACTAGAGGAATTCCTCTAACTAAGTCATTTTTGACTAGATCATTCATTGTCTTGAAATTCAAATGGGATAGCTTTTTATGCCATAGCCAACTTTCATCTGGACTTGCTTTGCTGAGAAGACAAATGATTGATTCTGAATCTGTAGAGTTGAAGTCAGCTAAGTACACATTCCCTTTTCTAACTCCAGTTAGAACCACTTTGTTATCCTTCTTACTTGTGATAACACAGGCTTCAGAATTGAAGGAAACAGTATTCCCTCTGTCGCATAGTTGACTGATGATCAATAGATTGTGTTTGAGACCATCAACTAATGCAACTTCATCAATAATGACATTTTCTTTTGAAATCAAGCCATATCCCATAGTGAACCCTTTGATGTCATCTCCAAAGGTTATGCTAGGGCCATCTCTCTCCTTGAACTCTGTGAGCAGGGTGAAATCTCCTGTCATGTGTCTTGAATAGTCACTGTCTAAGTACCATAGATTCCTTCTTTTTCCCTGCACACAACAAAATCAATCAAGTTGATTTTGGTACCCAAGTTTCCTTGGGTCCAGCCCTGTTAGTATTTTTCCTAGACTTGATTCCTCCTGCATCTTTTGACTTAGGTAATTTTGGGTCAACCTTGATCTCAAATGTAGTTGGTTGAAGTGTAGGGTTAGTCACAGAATCATTTAGCACATTTGATTGAATTTGATAAGGCATGGATTGTGCAAACATATTATTCCACATAGGCATGTTGTATGGCATCTGAGGCATACTGAATGCAGAAAAATAAGGATTATTAACATATGGCATGTTTGCAAAATGTGCATGAGGATTCTGATGAGACATAACAGGCATAGCTTGCAGAGGTGACATAGACATGTTAGGCATGGAGGGAGTTAAAGGCATGGGAGCATTCTTAGCAGATTTGTAGTTATCATATAGATGATTAAAACTTTTACAATGCACACAGCTTTTTCTAGGAGCATACTTATTAGGTGTGTAATTATTGTGTTTATTAATCCCTACCTTCCCATTTCTATTAGATTTTCTTTTAGTTTCCTTTTTATCCTCAACCAATTTAAGCATATTTTTCAGCTGATCTAAAGTCATGTGTCCTATATTCACCTTACTGGCATCATTGGATGTGCTAGCTCCTTCTTTGACAAAGTTCTTGAAAGTTGAACCATCCTTCTTATTGAGATTTTTCTTTTTAGAATCACTTGCCTGTTTTAATTGATGAGCCTTCAACGGATGCTCTTTTTCTTCCTTCAACGGATAACTTTCATTATCCGTTGATTCCACATCCGTTGACAATCCATCAATTAATTCTAACTCCTTTTTGTTTTTCTTCCAGGCATTCTCACAGAATGATTCAATTCCCTGAACCTTGACAATCTGGGCACTAACATCCCTAGATGTTTTCCAGGCCTTGATTACCTCTTGCTCACTTTCTAACTGTTTAGAAAGAATTTCTACTTTCTTAACAGCTTCTTCTAGTTCACTTTCAACAGTCAAGCATTTAATTTTAATCTTTTCAAGCTCAATTACCTGATTCTCTAACACAACATTCCTATCACTTAAAAACAAATTATTTTATTTGATTCTTGTGTTTTCTTTAGCTAGTGATTTAAGGGAAACATGTAAATGATATAATTCATTGGACATATCATTTATGGCTTCATTGCATTCAATATTAAAAAGCTGAGAAAGATCAGTAGTAATTACCTGGTTGCTTGATGAACTGGTTTCATTTTCATCAGAATTAGCCATCAGGGCTAGGTTGACATGTTCCATATCATCATCTTCATTGACTCCATCTGCTGCCCAATCATCTTGAGTCAGAAAAGCTCTTTCCTTTTGTTTGAGCAAATCAAAATACTTATTTTTGTAATCAACTTGCTCAAATTTCTTCTTATCAGAGGTTGGCTTCCTACACTCATTGGCAAAGTGTCCACTAATGCCACAGTTATAACATTTGAACTTAGATTTGTCCACCATGTTTTTGTTTGACTTAGTGAATTTTATATTTCTCCTGAATTTCATCTTTGCAAACCTCTTGGACAGAAAAGCCAGATGTTCATCAACATCATCAGAGTCATCTTGACTGGAATTGTCTTCATCCTCAGCTACTTGCTCCTTTCCCTTCCTTGATTCTGATTTGCTTGTGCCAATTTTGAGACTTGGCATTGTCTTTTCCTCATTCCTGGCTTCAATCTTCACATTGTCAGCTACAAGTGCAACTGGTCCTCCTTTTCTCTTTCCCTTTTCCAACAGCTCATCATGCTCCATCTCAAGTTCATATGTCTTCAAAATTCCATATAATCTTTCAAGTGTGAAGTCCTTAGAATCTTGAGAATTTCTTAGAGAAATAGTCATAGGCTTCAATTCCTTTGGTAGAGACCTCATAAAATTTTAAATTGGAGTCCTTAACTTGGTACACTCTGCCATACAGCTTCAATCCATTCAATAGTTTCTGAAATCTGTTGAAGGTGTCATTCAATGATTCTCCTTCTTCAAAATGAAAATATTCATACTGTTGAATGAGAAGCTGCATTTTGTTTTCTCTAACTTGCTCATTACCTTCACAAATAAGTTGTACAGTATCCCAAATTTCCCTAGCAGTTTGGCTGTTAATGACATTGTCAAACATATCTTGATCTAGGCCATTAAACAGAATGTTCATGGCTTTCTTTTCCTTGTGAACCTCTTCAATATCTTCAACAGTCCATTTTGCTTTTGGCTTGGGAATAGACTGTCCAACAGCAACTGTTGCAGTAGCAGTTGTGGTCACCTTGTGAGGGATGTGAGGACCATTTTCAATGCAGTTGATGTAGCTTTCATCTTGAGAGAGAAGATGTAAATGCATCTTCACTTTCCAGTGATGATAGTTATCTCTTTCCAGGATTGGAATCTTTACACCCATATCTTTCTTACTCATGATGTTAGCAGAATAGATCTTTAAACTCTTTATATGTTAAGAGCTTGCTTTGATACCAATTATTATTCCCAGTGGACTAACAATGAGATTTATAGAAGGGGGGTTGAATGTAAATCTCAAAACTTTTTCAAGTTTTGAGCAGTTTCTAAGACTAAGTGTTTTGATGAACAAATGTGTGCGAATTGCTTTAAGCTAATACAGACAGATATATATTCAAGCACAAATGTAAAGAACACAAAAAACTTAAAAACTTTTCTGGTGGATATGTTGTTCCACCAGAGATGTGTTATTTCAGAAAATCTCTGATTCAAAGAATTAAATCACAGCTACGTCCTAGTACAAACTAGATGATTTTCTCTCTGAATTTTTCTAAACAGTTCTGGAAAATTCACACTCTAATTACAAGCTGCTACTTGGTTTATATATCACCAAGTTTACAAGTGAAGATAAAACTGTAAAATACAATTAAAAGATTCTTCACATGTTTCTTCTTCATTTCTCTATCCAATGTAATTTAATTTTAGCTGTGAATCTTTGAATACTTCCTTGTTAGCACCAGAATGGAAATGCTGCATTTTCTTGATTCCTCCTAGAGGCTGCCACATTCCAGTTTGTCTCTGTCAACCCATGTGCCTCTGTCAGCTTATGAATTGTCACTGTCAACTGCTATTTGACCTAAGCATCCGTTGAAGCGTTCATCCGTTGATGCTTTATCCGTTGAAGCTTTATCCGTTGATGTATTAGCAGTTGAAGCTTTATCCATTGAAGCACTCATCCGTTGATGGATGTTATCCGTTGAAGCTTTAGAGACATCCGTTGAAGCTTTGTTTCTCATCCGTTGAAGGCCTTTAATATCAGTTGATACTACTTCACTTATACAAAATTACAGGGCATGAAATATTTACAATTAGTCCTCCTATTTGCATATCCACTAGTAGTCAACATGACTGATAATTTCCCACAACATCTTAGAATTACAACTTAAATACAGAGAATGAAATGTGCTACAATACTAAACTTATTTCTAAGTAAAGCTAATCCTTCAACGGATAGCCAAAATGGTCTTATCCGTTGAGGCTACAAACACTAGATTTCTACTTAAGTGTTTTGTTTAACTTGTCATCAAACTAATACACATATTTGTAACACGTGATCATGGGGTCGTAACAGATTTGCTATGGAATTCTTTAGTTAGTTGTTTAATACCATAGTGTGTGATGATTATATGATATCTAGTATTGGTTGTGCTTATTCGTCTTATGTACGTCGTGAACATATAAGATAGGGTGTTAATCTCTTGTGAAGCGATGGTGGATCTTGAGGTTTAGAACTTGCCATGCTAGCATATGTTCATGTATGTGTATGCATGATTAGTGGGTATCTCTAACCATTTTACTTGCCCTGTGCAATCATAAGGAATAACTTGTACTTAAATCGTTATGTTGTCAAATTCTATAGACATATAGGGTATCAACATAATTGATGCTTATTCAACTTCTATCTTAATTGTGGATGCTTGGTAGAATGGTATTAGTACAATGAAAGTTGGCTTTTATCTGTTTCGTGTTGTTCCATTAATATCATCAATGTTACATGCTAAGGGTAATAACAAAAACTATTGGAGGAAGTAGTAATGAAGTTGTGATCTCATGTGTGTTTTAATATTGTTAATTCAAGTGTCAATTAAGTGCTTAATTCTCGTAGTTAATTGTAGTTAAAAATTGTTAAGTGTTAATTAATATTGTTAATTATTGTCTTGACATTGAGAAGTAATTATACATTGGTTAGTGAGTGTTAATTGAACATAATTAGTCTGAGTCTCTGTGGGAACGAACTAGAAAGTATTATATATTACTTGTGAACGCGTATACTTGCGTGTATTATTAGCGCATGTTTTCGCCCTAACTGTCGGCTCACCAAAGATTATATTCTTCCTTATATGGATCAACCTGAAATTTTGGCACATCCTCTTGTAGATTATTCTTTCATTGAAAAATGTCATTGGGACATATTTGTTTCTGATCACACGTCGAATATTTTTACTTAGTCGTAATCTTATTTAACCTCATTGATGCTTTTTATGAAGAAAATTCATGATGAACAAGTTCAAAGAAGGTCAATCAGTTTATATCCACATCGCATGGCTCGAAAAGGTTATGCAAACCTTGAAAATGAATAGGTTAGTTCTATTGAAACAACAAATTTATTTTTGTTTTCTTGCTGACTTTCTAAATATGTTTATGTTATTACTAAGGTGATTATCTATATGTCAATGAAGTTAGAATCTCATCCAGATATAGAGGAGGTAGATCGATCAGATACCTGGATTGAGGCAAGGAAGGACAAAGATGGAAATTTTTTAAATGATGTAGTTGCAGAAAAGGCCAAGGAAATTATAAGTTATTGATTTTTAAATGATGCAGTTGTTATAATATATTTATTTGATGGTGCTTTATGTTGGCTTTTTAATCTAAACTCAAGATATTTATTTGTTTCTTTTGTTTACATAATTCTATCTTCCCGTTGATGTGTTAGTTTGTAATCACGATTTAGACGTGGTCATTACATATACAGCAATTTAGTAGGAGCATTAGAGAATAACTTAGTGTTTGATTGTTTGTAGGAGTTCAGTTGATCAGTTCCTATTTTATAGGACATTTCATTTTTATTAGTGGTAGTAGTATTCCAATCAGCAATAATATGAGTAAGGCAACTTGGCCAGACTATGTTTTACTCTCTAGTTACATACATACATTGATTCATACTGTATGCTATTTAAGTTTGTACCAATACTTTGAACCTTTTTTTTGCTAAACTATTGACAAACTTTGCTAAATTGTAAGTACTACATTTTTACATGCCTGGACATATTAGATATTTTATATACGAATAGCTAAGATTAAAAAATGATAATCTTAATTTTGTAGGAAAAACTGAAGGAGGAGGTTAAGGAAGGAAAAATTGCAGTGGAAGGTGTTAATGATGTTTTAACGATGGCGCTTGGCAAGCCTGAGCACGGAGGAAGGGTGCGTGGTCAAGGATCCCATATGAAACAATCAGTTTATTTTCTTTAGAAATATTTGGTCAAGTGTAAGTTTTCAAATATGTAGTTGGTGATGTGAGACGTTAAGTAAACTTTGGATATTTGGTAGAAGTTCTTATGCGCTGATCAGATTGTAGGATTTGGTTTTTGTTGAATTTTTTTTAAGTATTGTGAATGTTGAAGTCTATGGATGTATTTCTATTTAGTTGGCTTGGATTGTGTTCCTAGATTGATAAGTTGCGGATTGATGGATTGAATGATATGGATTTAGTTTTATATGGATTTGTGATTGGTAAAATTATAGTTTTAAATTTTCGCAGGCGGTGGTGTGCATGAACTGTGAATTTGGTATGCAAAAATTTTACACTTCAACAGATAATGGTGATTCAAAGAAAAAATAACCATTGTACAGCACATATTCAAACAACAGCCACCTTAAGTAATGCATTATCAACATAGTTGCCTTATGCTAGATAATCTAATAGGTAAAAATTATAAGCCATTGTGCTAATAATATTCAAGTAACTGGTAAAAATTAGACAGTGTTGTCTCAAAATATAAAGAACAATGTGAGTACTATATAGAGAATTGTCCGAATAGTTTTGAGATAACAGTGAACACCTACTGCATATTCAAAACAATTGTTTAAAATCATGTACATAACGCTTGATTTGAACAAAATTGTTGTTTTAATACCATCCATACAACGATGTTGAACAAAAGCCATTGTCACAAAGAAACTAGAATAAGGGCTTTTCTTGAAAACTGTTGTTGTTATGTTTTCAGAAAATAATGAAATTGAAATTACCATTGTCTCAATAGACATAAAATTTTAAGAATAAAATTAGATACTCTTAGTTGACATAAATTTACCGTTGTGTAGAACTAAAACAGTTGTTTTACTCTGTTTCAATAAGGGTTCTTATTTCCAATTCTGTTGTTTGTCTTGAACTCTAAATTGAATACTCTTAGTTGACACAAATTTACCGTTGTGTAGAACTAAAACTGTTGTTTTACTCTGTTTTCAACAATAGTTCTTGTTTTTAATTCCGTTGTGTATCTTGAACTGTAACAAGTCTTGCATAACTGTTGTGCTATCTTGTTCTAACAAAGGTTGAAAAACCGATGTCTTACTTCATATCAGACGAGTGCTGGGTATTCAACGAAAAATTTTGAAGTCAGGCAATGGTGTAAAACTGTTGTGTCAAAGCAAATTGGCCTAATTGCGATGAAAAATATTCAAAGGGAATTGGAGCCCACCTTTGATAAAATAAAACATAAATTTACGACGCAACTATACATCGTAAATTAGTAACTTATGACGGAATACACTATCGCATGTTAGGAATTGGGACCTATTTACGATGGAATATGCGATGAACAACCGTCATAAGTGTGTATTTTTAGAAGAGCCAAATACCGATTTTCAGTTTCCAGCCATTTTCGGCTTCCAATTTGAATTTTAAACTTGTATAATGCAATCACAAACTCACCACAAACTCGAAACTTTTTTTTGGGTAAATGAGGATTAAAAAGAGAAGGATATACAAAGAGTCAAAATCTCTTGGAACAAATCACCAAGAGAAAAGAAACTGAACACACCTAAAAGACTAGGCAATACAAAAATCAAAACCAAAAAGACTTAACAAATAAAAATACAGTCTCCAGGAATAGAAACATCACTCCAGGAGAAAGCCTAAACAAAGGCACAACCCAAACCAAGGACTCCAAATAGAGACCGGAAGCAAAGCAAATCCAATCAGAGAAATCCTCCAACCAAGCTAACACCGAATAAAACAACAACATCTCGAACTCCCTGAGACAAAAACCATCACCTATATTCAAATGACACCAAATACAGCAAAGAACCTCATAAAAACAGACTTCGTTGGCTCATCCAGACCTCAAGAAACAGCCTCCCACACATTAAAATATCACACATTCACTACTAGAAATATGGGATCAGACATCAGTTCAGAAATGATGTTAAAAGAAATCTAAATCGATGTCTTCGCGTGTGATGTTAAATGTCATCAGCCTTTGACATCGGTTAACAGCCGATGTGTATTACAGTGATATACATCGGGTTTAAGATTAAATGTGATGTCTTTGCAACAAATTTCAGCTTATATTACAGTATTTCTAGGTGAATATAGGTATATTATGAGGTATTTATCCATTAAAATATGAAACCTACAAGCTATAAAAGTCATTTATTAAAATTCTTTCGAACAAACCGATATGAAATTACAGATCGGACATCGGTTAGATTAGTTGACCGATGTGAAATGTTTGATCAGACATCAGTTAAATTTGCCCCCCGATGTGAAATGATGGATAAGATATGGGTGTTGTTCACGAAACCGATGTTAAATCTTTTTGTTTAACATCGGCCAATTTCTCTAACCGATGTTATTTGACTTAAAATACATTGAGGTTTTTCAGAACCGATGTCAAATGACAATTTCACATCGATTTTTTTATTTCATTTTTGTTTAATATTATTTTATATGATGTCTTTTATATATTTTTTACATCGATTTACATGTACCATTATGATGTTAATGTTCTGTAAATTGCATGCCATCCTGGTACTATTTACAGCCACAGGGAACCAAAACAATGCAACATCCCAAAAAAAACATCCAAACAGAAACATAAAGATACTCATACAAATTACAAGTCTAATACAAAAATATTACTCATACCATACTATACGTAAATTTCAAATAAAATACAAGCATTTCATTAACCAACTCATACTATACTAATTTTTAAGTACCCTATTCTTAAATTCCGACAACTCCATCCAATTTAGCCAATCAACCCAATTCCGAAAAACTAAAGAAGAGTCTGACTTCTGCATGATCAAACCAAAAAGCAGCAAATCAACCCTGTAGGATGATGATACCTAAATCAGTGACTGAAAGACCTTGATACATGAACTTAGAAATCATAGGCAGAAGGCCTTTGCAAATTCATATTGAATCAATTACCTGCCCCACGTCAGAAGAAACATCTGATAGGTGGATATTGGTGTCATTTACTTGTCCATTTGATCCAACAGCTTCAACCCTCTGATTTTTTCCTCTGGAAATATTAAAGACAAATGTTTAAGTGAAGCTGTAGCTACAATTGACTTAACAGTGGAGAGAAATTTATTGCCTAGACAATGATTTTTGGCTTTTTTATTTTACAAGTGAGCTTCCTTTACTAGGCCCATTAGCTATTACTAAAAATAAAGAACAAAACTTCTCTTTCAAAGTTGTGAAGAGTTGCATCACAAGCCTCATATAACTTTCTTTTACCATTAAAGGAAAATTAGCAGATAATATGAGTTGCATTACAGCAGGACAACTACTGAACCTGACCCAGCGCTGAAATCGGGTGTGGATAATGACGAGTTTAAAGTAGTTCAAGATGCACTATGAACATGTTAATGCATCCGCACAGCTTAAATTCATGAAAGAGTTTAAAATCATTTTTCTTAACAGACAAGGCATGCTTATATTATATACTACGACATAAAGTGAGAGCCTTTATATTTTACCTGCTCTCCTTTCCTATAGATGTTTTTAGCATATAAGCAATATGATCCCATATCTTTTTCATACCCGCCATCTGTCAATCGCACTGAGTCGTCACAGTGCTCACTGACTGGTTTGTACTACAACTACTTATTAAGGTTTCACTAGTAATTCATAAATTGATAGTTAGCAGATAGAAGCGAACCTGCAATGCTTGTGTTTCAAGTGGACTAAAAGTTGCCAATATGTCATAACTTTGTGGAAAATGCTGTAGATAAGGAAACCACGTGGAATTCCTCCCTCTACTGATTTCATGCAATAATGCAATAGTCAGTATCTGCACTAAACAATATGTTACCTGAAGGAAAAGGAAGTTACTATAAGGTACCAAACAAAGTGAAAATAGGATCAAAACTGCTTGATAAAAAAGTTCAAGATCTAAGGAGCACAATTCGCTGCGAATCGGATATGGAAGTTAACCCAACATGGGAGATAAGTAATTAGTTTAATTAGTTGAAGTATATAGAATCCGAGTAAACTTTATGATAACAAGTTTACAATATTATAATAA
This sequence comes from Apium graveolens, assembly GCF_009905375.1. Taxonomy (NCBI): domain Eukaryota; kingdom Viridiplantae; phylum Streptophyta; class Magnoliopsida; order Apiales; family Apiaceae; genus Apium; species Apium graveolens. The sequence goes on along the minus strand of NC_133655.1, from coordinate 221,174,567 downwards.
TGCTTACAACATTATTTTTGTTTGATTGTCATCAACTCATTGTTGACCCAGCTGACCATTTTAAGTTAGATTGCTTAATTCAACATTTTTCTTTGTTTTTCTTCTTGATACTTGCTTAACACCTTACAATGTGACACCTCCACACCCATCAGTCTCATTATTTAATTAAAGGCTAGGCACGTCTTCAGTGCTACATTTTTATATAGATTATTCATTATTCTACTACAGAAAATCAAAAACTAAAACAAAATTTGCATACTGAAAATAAAAAAGACGATGCTGTAATGCTAGATCTTCTCATAAATAATTATATATGTGCTCTTGACAACAAACAAACTAGCCACACAGAGACTTACAGATAACCAGGTAGCACGTACGTCAAACAGTTTATTCAAGAACTACTGTTACACGTCCATTTACTTCTTCCTGTAAAACATATACATTATAATATAGTCATGTATCAGGATTACCTAGCAACGGAATGAGCAGTGTCAAATCCACCTAACATTCAAACACACGTTAGTGTTTTCTATAAATAGAAAACTAACAATGAAAATTAAAATCGGCTTGCCTCTTTCTTTTCTAATGGTTTCTCAATGTTGTACCTTCATACACCACTTCACAATACCACTGTAAATCTAAAAGAACCAACAGAACTTGTAGAAGATCCATGTCTTTGTATCCTTCTTTGTTTTTTTAACACCTAAACCTAATAGAAGAACATAATAAAATAAATAAATCTGAACATACAAATATAAATATATACCGACAAATATATATAAATACACAATGGATGTAAATAAAGCTAAAAGAGAGAGATATGTTACCGATTGAAGGTTGGTTTCAAGCTCCAAAGCTTCAGATCTATAAACAAAAGCTTCATTAAAATAAAAATGTAAAATTTTGATTACAAATTTAAAATTTACATACATAATCAAACCAAACATTTGCTTTCTCAGCTCAATTTTAAGCTACTAAATCAAATAAGACCACCAATTTCTAGCCCGATTTGTAACAGAAAACTGCTTCCTTTTCTTCAAAACTTCGTCAATCGCTTTCACCCTAGCCATAATCTAACCTTCACCAATCGATTTTACATAAATGGAAGCTTCCACCAAGATCTTGATTCAGTGATTTCCTATTAGGTTTAAATGGGGTTTTACAGGAAAGGTGCGGTAAGAAAGGAGACAGAAAGAGACAGAAATAGGAAGAGAGGGAGAGAGAGAGGAGAGCTGAAGGAGATGAAGTTCGATATTTGAGAGAGAGAATCAGGATTTTTCAGATAGAGTGGAGGTTTCAGAGAGAATTGTAATTGTGGTCTGTGAGAGAGAGAGCCGTGAGTTTGAGAGAGAGAGCCCTGATGTGTGAGTCGAGGTTTCGGGGAGAGAGGGAGAGAGATAAAGATGGAGATAGATACAGAGATAGAGATGTATGGGTGTGCGTGTAGAGGGGGAAGGGGGAAATAATTTTTTAACTTTTTTGTTACGAGGGAAAATTTGGGTACTCGGCGGGGGAACTCAAATATTTATTTAATCATTTTTTTAGAAATGGTTATAGACACCTGTTAGCATAAATAACCGATGTTAAAGTGAAAAACATTAATTTGTTATTATTTTAAAATTGAACATAGACAACGGTTATTATGTAAAACTGATGTTAAACATGATTTTAACATCGCTTTTTTTAAAACCGATGTTAAACAGGTTTTTGACATCGGGTGCATTACATACCGATATGTAAGCACCGATGTCGTATCTACTATTTTTAGTAGAGATTGTCACTTCCTCTTAGCCAACCCGAAGTAGATTCTTTAGGAAGCTCTCGGATTCCAACTTCACACCTAATCACTTCCTCTTAGCCTACCCGAGTTGAAACATGTGTTTTAAGATTTTTAACTAAACTAACAAAAGACCAATTAGAACAAAAGATAGATCACTAAATCCACACAAGATATATATATATTATTAAGGCATTAATCATTTGTGTAAACTTAGTTCATACTTTAGTAAATAAATTAGCTCTTTAGCCGTGCACACACATGTTTAAAATACCAATAAATTAGAAAATTTATGATGTATTTTGCAAGGTAAACTTAGATAAATAAGTTAAATGATTGGTGATCTTAGAAAAGTATGTGTTGTGAGATTAATGATCATCTTGATGTTAATAATAAACTAATCATATATTTTTCTTATATATTCAATATTTATTTATATAAAAACATTTGAAATTTTTAGTACTGAGTCATATATATCTTTAAAAAATTAATTTTTAACTTAATCTTTGTTTTTCATTTAATTTTAATTCACTACCTAAAAATAAGTTTGGAACAATATTTGCAAATCACACAGGTTACCGTATATGAGCTAGATACATAATCACTGTTTCTCTATCTCTGTTCTTGGAATGCTGCTGCTACAGAACTTTCCTCTGCAGGATTGTATACACTGAAATCACCAGAAAGTCTCACCTACACTACTAGAAAAACGTCAATAGATACTTCTCAACAAGCCTACGAAGTGCATTACTGCATACTTTATTCCTGGTTTCCTTGGCCTTAAAACCAGCTGCAACAGCTGCTCCCAGCAGCTAAGTGGAAATGGCATTAATCAGTGTTCATCCTTGACTATAGGTGATTGATTACCTTTGCCTGCCCAAGTGAACCTTTCATTCACATGGAATTTTCCATTAGAAACTGAAACTGGAATAAGCTAGTTTCTTTAACAGAAATATTCAGATACAGACCATATAATAATCAAAAGATGTTTTCAAGACTTCTTCTTTCTTGTTTAGTGGATGGACAATTTATCAGAAGTATATAAAGAATACAATAAAGGCACGTCTTGCTGCTATAAGACGTGAAATTCCTAAACAGCTCCAGAAAAGACTTTTTTTATTTACGACAGATCTACCAAGCTCGAGGCCATTTTGTCCTTCATTAGACATAATCAATATGCTAAGGACAGACGGGAGCTGGAACTTCAGGGCCATTCCTATAAAAAAATGAAAGTATTTATGATGTAGAACTAATGTCTACCAGAATTCAAGTTCTTCAAAAAAGTTTTTTTCTTGTCAGGGCTAAACGGAAGCCTGTCTGGGCAGGCTATGATATAAACGAAGCTCATTGGAGCCGGAGCTTGAGCCCCCTGTGCAGACACGAGTTCTCTCAACTGAGACCTCAGTCCTCACACATCTCGTCAATCCCATACTTCCATAGCTGCATTATTGTGAAACAGTCGATTTGCTCCGAGGAAGTATTTAGAATTAACAGTACAGCTCAAGTATTTAACAATAACAAACGAGGTCTCAAAATATTAAGAAAGAAAATTAGCTAACAAATTCAAAAAAGACTTTTCAAAGTACGAAATCAGCCACAGCTAATATAGTTTCACCACGACAGATCAGAATTTGCTAAAACCTAAGAAAAATGCTGTTTAGCTTCACAGTCTGACCAAGACATCAACCGACACATTCAGTGTAAAAAGCACTCAAGCAACAATAACAAGAAGTTTATAGTAAAATCAGTAGGATAAAAAAGCTATGGTGGCTCGACATATTGCCTATACAGGAAGGTCAACCTACACATTCAGTGTAAAAAGCACACAAGCAACAATAACAAAAAGTTTATAGTAAAATCAGTAGGCTAAAAAAGCTATAGTGGCTGGACATAATGACTGGTATAGTAAGGTCCTGCCACATGTTTATCAGGAACTGAATAGTGCAGCAATGTCCTTTTCTGCCCAAAAGAGCCATCGGGGAGCAATTATCATAATTTTTTTATCTTAATTTTTTTGCAGCTTTCTGACATTCACATCAATTTGCAAAAGCTTATTCTTCTAATGTATAGATTTCTTTTGCAACTAAATTTGAGGCTCGACTCTGACAAAAAACAAAAATTGAGACTTGACGAAATAAAGCAGCTAAGAACAGAAGGGGAAGGAAACGCATATGTATGCTTCAGACGACTAATCAAAGAATGTTATATCAACTTTTGGAGAAGCACGTCGAAAATGCAGCACTTCATTCGCCATATTCATTTTTCCATTGTAAGCCACATGAGGTGACACTCTCATTACTTCAAGCACCGGAGAACGCCCAAGCACAAATTTGAGAAATTCCACACAATTTTTGTTGGGCAAACCAAACATCTCAACGAATTTAAGATGCTTAAATATGAAATCGGCAGGACATTCTCTCTCCCAAAAATCCAAATCAACAGCTTTATCATGAGAACTTGCAAACTGTGTAGCCTATGCAATCAAAAAAAAGGGTTAAAGGTTGATAATAAACAAAGACCTAAATACATAATGATGTACAAGTAAATGTGACTAGAATATAACAGGACATGTGACTTACTCCGATTTCCAGTTCTTGTAGATTAGGGGAATGCAAAATCAAGTGAAGAACGTACAACACTGTATTCCTCTCTGTTGGAAATAATAATTCAAAATTATTTGAATTATTTTTTGGATTGATTTTGATTAGGTTGTTAGAAATAGAGTTTAAATATTTATTAGATAATGTAGTTTTTGAATTATAGATAAGGTTAGGGTTACCTATTTATTAGGTGTATTGGTTAAATGTACACCTATATAAAGGTGAATTATAATGTATTTTAATAGGAGTATGGCTTCAGATAATAAAATAGTTGTGTTTTAGTTTACTCTTTTAGAATATCTTTTATCAGTTATCATTTATTTATAAAACTCCAACATGGTATCCGAGCTATGTTCGATTGAGTAACTGGGGGTCAAAAAATTGGGGCAAACAAATGAAGAAATGGAAGAAAACAGATGGTAGTATTGCTAGAGATTCATGAAGAATGAGATGTGTGTCTCAGGGCTTCAAAAAAAAATATTTTTTTTGAGTTATTGGTGATTATGTGCAGAAACTGTAGAGAGAAGGGCTCCCGAATGAAACTGTGGAGAGAAGGGTTCCCGAATGAAATTGTGGAGAGAAGTGCTCTGCAACAATAGTAGAGGTGATGGAAAGTACAACACTGGTCAAGTAATTTTAAAATTTTGAATTAAGAGGGAGTGTTGGAAATAATAATTCAAAATTATTTGAATTATTTTTTGGATTGATTTTGATTAGGTTGTTAGAAATAGAGTTTAAATATTTATTAGATAATGTAGTTTTTGAATTATAGATAAGGTTAGAGTTACCTATTTATTAGGTGTATTGGTTAAATGTACACCTAAGGTGAATTATAATGTATTTTAATAGGAGTATGGCTTCAGATAATAAAATAGTTCTGTTTTAGTTTACTCTTTTAGAATACTTTTATTAGTTATCATTTATTTATAAAAATCCAACACTCTCTTCGTAATTTATTCCTTGAAGATCAATAAACTTTAGACGGTCATATGTAACTGGAACTTTCAGAAGGACATTACTTTCCCAAGCCTGAACAAATAAAAAAAGAGGGCATCTTTGTAAACACTACTCCTTATTCATTGAGTTCATTAAGAAAGCGAAAACACTCTTAGTACATTTAACTGTGCACCAAAGTCCATCCTTAAGACATCCAGAAGCGGAGATGTTGAATATATCTGAGCACCTGTTCACACATGAATGTATATGTTTGTATGTAAAACAAGCAAGAACAAATAATCTGAACGTTACTTTTATTCAACCGATCACTACAGATAATATAGAAATGCAATACAAGATAATGCCTAAAAACCAGCACCAGACTCCTAAACTAAAGCTGCTGCCAACGACTGTTTCTCCACAGTCCTACAAATACTCCACTACTTGCATGACTCTGTTTTATTAAAAACAAATACAAAATAAACTAAATAACTAAATAACCAAAATAGTTTAGATTAATACTAACATTCTCCCCCCCTTAATCTAAACTATACCAGCAGGTTCCTCACACCAAGAAGCATCCTCATTTTCTCAAACCTGGCAGTATGCAGCGCCTTCGTAAGCACATCCGCACACTGAAGATCTGTACTGATGTGTTTGATAACAATTTCCCCATTCTCGACACACTCTCTAATAAAATGATAGCGTATGTCGATGTGTTTACTCCGACCGTGAAATACCGGGTTTTTGGCTAGATCAATCGCAGACTTATTGTCTATGTATAACAGCACTGGTTCGATGTAGGCACCAGTTACATGACTCACAAGTCTTCGCAGCCAGATAGCTTGACATGAGGCTGCTGTTGCAGCCATAAACTCCGCCTCGCAGGAGGAGAGAGCCACACTCTTTTGTTTTTGCGATGACCATGTTATCAGTCTCTTATTCAAGTAAAATACCATACCGCCTGTACTCTTCCGGTCATCAACGTGCCCAGCGAGATCGTTGTCAGAATATCCAGTTACTGAATCACTCCCACTACAAGCTGTATAAACCAGACCAAAATTTAGAGTCCCTTTGATATAACGTAGAATGCGTTTAGCTGCTAGTTGATGCATCAGGGTCGGCTTCTCCATGTACCTGCTGATAACTCCAACAGAGTAAGCTATGTCGGGCCTTGTGTGTACCAGATAACGCAAACCTCCCATCATACTCTTAAACTGTGTGATGTTAACTCGCACCCCTCCCTCGTCTTTATGAATAATTTCCTTGGGATCCATTGGAAGTTTAACAGCATTGCAATCCCACATTCCAGCCTTCATCAATATTTTCTTCGCATAAGCAGCCTGTTTCAGCTTAATCTCACCATCTCTCTGTTCAACCTGCAAGCCCAAATAGTACGTCAGCTTGCCTAGATTGCTCATTTCAAAACGCTTGTTCATCTCATCTTTGAACCCCTGTATGCTTGACACTTGCGTCCCAGTAACTAGTAAATCGTCAACGTAGACTCCAACAATTAATACCTCATTATCAGCTGATTTAGTATAGACTGCGTGTTCATAAGGGCACCTTACAAATCCCAACTCCTTAAGGCACTTACTTAACTTGGTATACCAAGCACGGGGTGCTTGTCGTAAACCATAAAGAGCTTTTATTAGCTTATACACCAGCTGTTCCTGCCCTTTCTTAACAAACCCTTCCGGCTGCATAACGTAAACTTCTTCTTGGATTTCACCGTTTAAAAATGCCGACTTCACATCTAAGTGATGTACTTCCCAACCATGTTTGGCAGCGATTGCAAGTAGAATTCTGACTGTTTCAAGACGTGTAACTGGAGCAAAATTCTCTTCAAAGTCCCTTCCTTGTTTCTGAACATATCCCTTTGCCACAATTCTAGCCTTATATTTTATTATCTTTCCAGTTGTGTCTTTCTTGGCCTTAAACACCCACTTCAATCCAATCGCTTTCTGTCCCGGGGGAAGTTCAGTAAGCTTCCAGGTGTTATTTCTTTCAACAGCGTCCATTTCGGTTTTCATGGCTTCTCTCCAGTTGTGTTCAGCTGCTGCCTTAGTGTAGCTTGCAGGTTCTTCCACTCCAGCAAATAATAACTCATCGTCTTCTAATTTAATCTCCTGAGTCTCATTATAAATATCATGTAGAGACCTATAATGTCTCGGCCCACTATCTGTATCTATATCAGAATTTTCTGAAAAAAATGGTGTAGAGTCACGAGCAGAGGTGTGAGCAGAGCTTGACCCACCTGTTCCATCAGTATCCGTCCTTGAAGACAGTGAGGTTGAGCTAGTGTTTGATGATATCGAAGTGTTGGGTTCCTCTTCACCTGAACTTGACCTTTCAGAAACAGGAGTGAATGGCTCATCGCCTTCATCATTGGTTTCACCTTCAGACCTAGTGACTGACTCAAGAATTGTGAGTGTATCGTGTACCTTCCCATCTGATTCTTTGTCATGCTTCCACATCCACGCTTTGTTTTCTTCAAAGATAACATCTCGGCTAACATGTACTATTTTTCGCTCTGGATCGTACAGCCTGTACGCCTTTGTCCCGGGCTCCTTGCCAAGATTAATTACCAATTTACTTCGGTCATCCAACTTAGTCGTGTGAACAGACGGGAGTTTCATGTGTGCCAGGCACCCGAAGATTTTGATATGGCCTATGTTTGGTTTATTGCCCGACCAAGCCTCATATGGGGTCATGCCTGAGAAAGCTCGTGTTGGCAATCGATTCAGTACATAGATGGAATGTCGTACGGCTTCTGCCCAAAACATCAGGGGTAGATTCTTTTCTTTTAAGAAACTTTTGGCCATCTCCACTACTGTTCTATTTCTTCTCTCGACCACACCATTTTGTTGGGGAGAATAAGGTGCTGTGAATTGTCATGCTATGCCTTCTTCCTCACAATAAGTAATGAATTTTTTGGAGAGAAACTCCCCACCTCTGTCAGTTCTAAAAGTTTTCACCTTGCGTTCTTTTCCTTCCTCAACTTGTGCTCGAAATTTTTTAAACGCCTCGAATGCCTGGTCCTTACTCTTTAGCATATACCCCCACATTACTCGACTGTAGTCGTCCACCAGCAAAAAGAAATATTTATTCCCACCGAATGTTGAGGGTGAAATAGGACCACATAGATCACCGTGCACAAGCTCTAGTACCCTTTTTGCACTATAACTAGCCTGTCCTGGAAACGCCTTTCTGGTTTGTTTTGACATTAGACAGCCAGTGCAAACATCATTCTGCATTTTAATCTCAGGCAAACCATATACCATATTTGTAGTACACATCAGATTCATAGCATTAAAGTTGACGTGCCCAAGACGGGCATGCCAAAGCCAGGAAACTTCATCACATTTTGACAATAAACATTCTGGGCTACTACTTTCAATTATAAGTTTATAAAGACGATTCATAGAACGTTTTACCTTCATAATCAATTGTCTTTCTTTGTTGTAGACCCAGAGGTAAGCACCATTTAGAATAACCTTGTTTCCTTCCTCCGAGAGTTGCCCGAGGCTAATGATATTATTGCACAACATTGGAATATAGTACACGTTTGTAAGTAGCCGGTCTTCCCCATTTTTGCACCTCATACTGATCGTTCCTTTGCCCTTTATTATCACTGTCGAGCCGTCACCGAATCTCACCTTTCCCCTCACGTTTGTATCCAATTCCCTAAATTTTGATAATTGCCCTGTCATATGATTTGAGGCTCCATTATCTAAGTACCAAATATTTGAATTTGGTTGCCCTGTTTCTACATTATCCTTGAGTTTTGGTACCACTTTATCTTCATCAATCAACATGACTTTGGTTTCTTCTTCCTCCGTTTTTTCCAACATTAACAACGCGGGCTCATCATCTTGCATCTGGGCCAAATTTGCTTCCTCCGTTGCTTCCTTATTCTCTCTTTCACGCTTTGATTTTTTACATTCTGCAGCGAAATGACCGTACCCCTGACAATTAAAACATCTTACCCTGGTTTTGTCGCGTCCTGCACGTCCAAAATCCCGATTATTTCGAGATCTTGACCCATACGATCCATCTGTTCCCCTTTTACTGGAGCGTTTAAGCCACTCCTCCCTTGTTAGTAGCAGTTTTCCATCATCTCTTTCTCGTCTTGACCACTCTTCTTCAGTCAACAATAACTGACCTCCACTCGGTTCCTCTTGGCCACATAAATGTTCTTCATGAGCCTTTAAGGACCCAACCACCTCCTCAACACTCATCGATTCAAGATCTCCGAACTGTTCGATGGCTGAAGCTATTTGTAGAAATTTAGTAGGAACCGCTCGTAACAATTTCTTTACAATATAAGTTTCCTTGACCTCCTCTCCAAGTGTCCTTATAGTGGTCACCAATCCATTCAATTTCATACAAAATTCGTCAAGTGACTCTGTCTCTTTCATACTCAAGGCCTCAAATTCTGCCTTAAGAGTTTGAATTTTTGCCGTCTTGACACGATCAGCTCCCAAACACATGACCTTGACAGCATTCCACGCTTCCTTTGCTGTCTTTTTCTCAGCAATGGACAACAAGACGTCCTCTGGGATCCCTTGGTACACTGCTGCAAGGGCCATTCTATCCACCCGTTCGTCAACCGCTTCCTTCAAGCTTTCGGTATCTATGGCTTTCCACACATCATGTGCCTGCATATAAACCTTCATCTTAAGTGCCCATGCTGTATAATTCCCTTTGTTCAAGATGGGGTAAGATAACCCGAGTGTTCCATCTTTTGTCTTGCTGTTCTCCATCGTACGAGACCGTGGCATATATTTTGGCATTCACTGAATTAACCAAGCTCTGATACCAGATTGTTGAATATATCTGAGCACCTGTTCACACATGAATGTATATGTTTGTATGTAAAACAAGCAAGAACAAATAATCTGAACGTTACTTTTATTCAACCGATCACTACAGATAATATAGAAATGCAATACAAGATAATGCCTAAAAACCAGCACCAGACTCCTAAACTAAAGCTGCTGCCAACGACTGTTTCTCCACAGTCCTACAAATACTCCACTACTTGCATGACTCTGTTTTATTAAAAACAAATACAAAATAAACTAAATAACTAAATAACCAAAATAGTTTAGATTAATACTAACAGGAGAATGCTCAAGATTTAAGTTTGAAAAGTCTCTATTCAAAGTAAGATGCTTCAAATTTGGGCCATGGATGGCAAAACCCATAGGGTCCCCGACATTTGTGAATGTAAACTTTTCTAGAAGAGGGCAACCTGAAATAAGGTTTTCAATATCCTCAATAGTAAAAGAGCCACTACATAGGTTAAGGTACTTCAAACATGGAAATCTGCGAAATCTTAAAGGAGGTTTCACGTCCAACACTTGAAGCTTCAATGTGGTCAGTTTCTGACAAGAAAATAGACATGAGGGTATCTTGAGACGGTTGGCGTCTAACATCAGAACTAACTCTTTTATATCTTTTCTTGATAGGAAAAGTAGCCATTGATCCATGTCAGTAGAATTTATGGAGCAGTTAGTAGATAGTTTGAACTTATAAATAGGGCCCTGATGAAGAAACAAAAATGGCATAATGAAATTTGTAATTTCTTGCTGGGCAAGATTTTTGCCACTCTTATATGGCACATGGTTTTTAAATACGAGTCGCGTCATGACGCCCATTGATACCTCCCCTTGGTAGACAAGACGCTGGTTTTTACAGCATCTAGGATGATATTGATGATGCTCTCCGGCAGATCGGTGATATAATCCTTCCTTAAGCATTTGTTCATTCTCATATTTACAAAAATCCGACTTTTCAGACAATTATTTACTCCAAACCTGAAATATTATACTTTAATCTCTTGCTATACGTAGTTGTGTAAAGAAGGGTCAATACATATAATATTTTATATACCGGTTTACACAATGATTTAATAGTAATTTTTTTTCTCTCAACTGAATTTAAAAGTTAATGGATTTAATAATATAACATATTATGTTTCTCGTATATTTACATAATTAATTTTATTTTTCATAATATATAGTTAAAAATTTTAATTACTAAATTAAAAATAAAAATTGAATTTATTTTATAAAAAAATTGTTCAAATTTAATAAAATAGTTTCAAGTGGTTCTAACTAGAATAAAATCAAATTTATCCAAAATTATTACACAATAGAATCAAACTTAAAATCAATATTTTTTCCAAATTTCAATAATCATTTTAATATATTTAATATTATTATTATTATATGTTAGAAACGAGTTTGATGAAATTTTATAAAGGAATCAAGGGTTCTTTAAGAAGTAGGCATATTTTTATGCATGTTATAATAGTATTTCAATGTTAAAATGTTAATATTTTAAATTTCTTTCTTATTTTAAGGTAAGATAACTTCATATGTATTTTTTTCAATTTCCTTTTTTAATCAAAATTAGATATTAGAACTTAAAATAAACAATTTATTTTAGTAAAAATAAAATGTTGTGTTGTTCTGAACAAAGTTAAAATAAAAACATGGCTTATTTGATACTTAGAAAAAAAAATTGTTTTGCAAATTAAAACTTAAAAAAGTATAATTTTTGATTTAAAACGTATTTTTGAAAAAATCTCAAAAAAAAGAATTAGAATATAATAATGAAGACTGTTCATTTTATAGGCCTTTAAATACACATAAAATATGGAAAGAAGTAGTATTTTCAGACAAAATAAATAATTAGATCTGGACTATAACTCTTGTATTTACGTATTTTAATTTTGTATCTATTTATTAATTAAATTATTTGCAGCATAGTGTACTAAAATCAAACATTATTTGTTATTTTTTATAAAAATAAAGCTTAGTAAACAAAAGTGTTGAAACTTGAAAGTTGGCTTATGAGCAAACAAATTGATCATACTTGGGTTAACATTAATATTACACAAGTATTTCACATATTAATACAAATATTAGCATCTTATCACTTTTCACAATTTTAGCAGCAATAATAACCAAACAGCATATGCCATATGGGAAAATCATTGGCATTACTTTATATAAAAAAAATTCCATTATGGTATGTAAAACTTAAGCTCCCCCCATTTTTTTGTCCAACACAACCCACATTACCCATCACAAACCAAACCAAACTACTTAGAACAAAGAAAAACTGAAGTGCATACCTGATATTTCATACCTACAACCAATAAAATTGATCAGAACACTATTTACTTGTTAATTAAAAAATAACAATATGCAATAAGAGACTGGTAAACAATATTTAACTTTTTTCATTTCAAGAAATTTGACCTTAATATCCTCATGCGTCTGATTCCATTTCAGAGGAGGTTTCATTATCATCATCACTGAACATAATTCTTCATTATTTAAGAACATATCTCCGTCGTCATGAATTTCATTTTCTTCATCTCCTTCTAAATCATTATCATCAGCAATAAGCAACAAGTTGGTGTGAAAGAGTTACAGCTGTAACATCTGGCCTAACTAAAGATGAACAATCAATTGAATCCTCTAATGGCCAAAAAGGTGATTGTTGGACTCATTCATCTTCTTGAAATACATCATTGTTTGGTATATCAGTAACCAATTCAAATGTTTCAGGAATATCATAAACATGTCGATGATTAACTTTTTGAACAAAATGCCAATTTGAACCACGTCTCATATCTAGCAGATGGAAAACTTGTTGATATTGGTTGGCCAAAATAAATGGTTCATGCACATACCAATTTCTTCCTGTATTAATGGATGTAAGATTGTTATCATTATACACTAATCTGTCTTTCGGGTTAGAGTTAAACCACTTGCAGCGAAATAAGTAAATTTTTCGATCAAAAAGGAATGACAATTCTAGAATCTCAATCAAGACCCCATAATATAGGATGTTCTCATTATTATGATCCCCTTCTGTGCAAACTCCTGAACATATTGTCCGAAGAGTATCATCATACTCTTTGCAACGAAATCGAACACCATTTATAACACAACTTTTATAACTATGATATCATTCCAACGGACCTTGAGATAAGGCATAAAAATCATCATTGATCATAGTTGGTTTTTGCACTTTCATTTGAGATATCTAAAAAGATAAAGCATATTATATGATATTAGTTGCCACATTAGTAAATTTTGAAATCAGCATTTAACGAAAAAAATATTATTAAATCGGTAAATATAATATTTCACCTTCTTCCTAAACCACGATGGAAATACTTCCTTCTGCATATATCATCAATATTTGAATGTGAAATGCCTCTGCCTTGCAATATCTTTTTATGATCACTACATACAAGTACCATACGTCAATTAAGCGATAAGTATATTCATGGTATGCAATTAAAAGTTTACTATTTATCTATGAAAAAATTCAGCACTTACTCGACATATTCTTGAATATCATATGCACAATTGTTTAATATATACCATTGAATGGTACTCTTCCAACTTTGTAGCAACTGAATAGAAGTTGCTCCTAAAAGACGAACATTAGAATTAAAGACTTCTAACTTGTGATTTGTAAGAGATGAATCCCAATTACGTTCAAGTTTAGTAAATCTGGTTTTTATGTTTGAAACATATCTTGTTAAAAAACTAAAAACTTCATCTACAATAAAAGCTTCTGCAATGGAACCATCTGGTCGAGCCATGTTTCGCACATATCGCTTAAACAAACCCATATGGTGTTCCGTTCCAAACATCCATCTTGGAGCAATGGGTCCACCTTGCAATACCTGATCAGGTAAGTGTACGCAAAGGTGGACCATTATGGTAAGAAATGATATCAGAAATATTTTCTCCAACTTGCATAAAATTATAACAATTCCCTGCGTCAATTCTTCAATATCGAAAATTCGGATTGTTTTAGCACAAATATTTTGAAAAAATTGACATAGCTCTATCAAAGTGCCACGTATATTCCTCGTTAGATAAGGAAATATAGCAACAAGCAATATCTTGTGAAGTAACACATGACAGTCATGACTTTTCATACCTTTGAGCTTATTATTATTTGTAACGCATCGACTTATATTTGAATCATAACCGTCCGGTAATCTTACTGTGCGAATGAATTGACAAAAACTCTTGCATTCTTCTCTTGTAAAAGTGTAACTAGCGTGAGGTTTTTCATATTTATTAGAAGCTGTCTTTTTTAATTAAAGTTCTTCACGAATGTTGAGATCTTGCAAATCTTTACGTGCTTTCAAGTTGTCCTTTCATTTACCCTCAATATCCAGAAGTGTGCCTACAGTGTTATCACAAACATTTTTTTCTATATGCATGACATCAAGATTATTCTGCAGTAAGAGTGTTGACCAATATGGCAAGTCAAAAAGAATACTTCTTTTACTCCAGTTTAATTCATTGGCTCCACGTTTACATTTTCTAGATGAGTTCTTTGGTGCTTTACCTGGTGTACGTACATGAACTTCTTCCAGTTGCTTCAAAATATCTTCACAAGTAAAAGTTCTTGGAGGACCACGCAACTCACTAGATCCATCATAATCTTTGCTCCTTCGCCACGAATGATTAGCACTCAAGTAACATCGATGTTCTGTAAAACATTTTTTGCCAGTTATTCTTCAAGATCTTGTATCTTCTAAACAAATAGGGCATGCTAATTTTCCAGCAGTACTCCACCCAGACAAGTACGCATAAGCAGAAAAATCATTAATTATTCCTAATACCGCAGCTTTCAATTTAAATATACGCCTACCATATGAATCATATGCATCAATCCCATGCCGTAACTTTTTAAGTTCTTTAATTAATGGTTGTAAAAACACATCATAATCTTTTCCGGGAGATTTCGGACCAGGAATTAGTAACGACATGAGGTAGTTTGTACCATTCGGGGAAGCCCAAGGTGGCATATTGTAAGGAATCAATATCACATGCCACAAATTATAGGATGATGATAGATTTGAAAATGGGTTAAATCCATCTGATGCCAATCCCATTTGTACGCTTCTGGAATCAATAGCAAAGTGAAGGTAAATGTTATAAAAGTGCTTCCAAGCCATCTCATCAGCTGGATGGCGTAATATACCAGATTCATCTTTACACACTTCTTTATGCCATCACATATCTTTAGAAGTGTGTTTGGAACTAAATAGTCTCTTAAGTCGAGCTTTCACTGGGAACCATCTAAGTCATTTATGTGGAATCTTATTTCGTACATAACGACTAGACTTACACACTAGACATGATATATCATTTACATTTTCACCGTAGAACAGAGCACAATCATATTGACAAACATCAATTTACTCATATCCTAAGCCTACTTCACAAAGAAGTTTCCTTGTATGATAATAATTCTCTGGACAGTGATTACCTTCGGGCAATATATCTTTAAAACATTTTAAAATATCATCAAATGCTTTATCTGTTAACTTGTTAAGCACCTTAATATTTATCAACTTTACCACCGTCTTTAAAATATAATCTTTATAATTATCATACAAAGGCTTGTGAAGAGATTCAAATATGACATTATACTTATCGCTTACATTAAAAGAAGAATTATCATCAAAATTACCAGTTGGACCAATATCAAAATACTCGCTACCAATGGCGTCTTTAAGACCTGAAGCCAAATCATTGTATTCTTCTTCCACATTGTTAACTTGAGAATCAAAAGTTGTTTCATTTTTTAAGTCAGCTACTAGTTCCCCATGATAGTACCAGCGCTTGTAAGTACTTAAAAACCCATTAGTAAGCAAGTGCAACTTAATCATTTTAAGGTTTTGTAATTCTTTATTGACACATCGAGTACAAGGGCATACTATCATTCCTTTTGAATCTAATGATTGTTTCGCGAGACTTATAAAATCCTTACCATTTGTATATTCAGTTGAGAGCGTATGGGGTATATTTATCCATGAGCGATCCATATCCTTCCTCCGCCAAAGAATTTTTTAGCCTGTAACAAATATGAATAGCATTAAAAAAATATTATCATGACTCCATGAAACAATAACTAGAATCCAAATAATCAAATCCGTAACTGACATAAAAATTATAAAAGAGTGTTTATAACATGATTGCATAACACAGAAGAGGTAGAAATTAAATTGCGTAAGTAGTTGCCACCACATAATCTAGTTTAGACATGTAGTAAAATTAAACCTCTATCCCCTAATTTTTTAACAAGAAATCAAAAGCTTTATATAAATCTATACTATATTATTATAAGCAGAACACCCTCTATTTGGTAGTCGGTTGCTCGGTACAGTTGTTTGGTACGACAAATAACAACCGTCAGATCTAAAGTCAGATAGATAGATGAGAACCGTTGGATGTAATAATAAATATTATTATATTAATATTAAACTGCTCTCATGGATTCAGAGTTCAAACCCGTCTACAGCTTATTATATTTAAACTTTTATATTCTTTATTTTAACAATTTTCATAGGTTGAGGGCTTGCGTCCTATGAACAACATATTATATTATTTATTTATTTTCAGTCAAGTCTCAAATTATCACACAACATTTATTAGTAGAACTTATTATGTTCTTCAAGTTATTTTTCAACTATTCAAAAAATAAATCAAAATATAATAATTTTAAGATATAATTATATTATTAAAAATCATTTAAGTGTTAAAAGCAATTCGTGTATCGCACGGGTTATAGGCTAGTATATATTATGTTACTAATTTAATTTGTGAACTATCATTCTTGATTTGTTTTTAAGAAAATCAAAAACTTTTTATTGATATTAATTTATGCTAATACCTCTACCCGACTATTTTTAATCATAGTTTGATTGGCTTGTAATAGTCTCATTTTCTAAATAACTTAGTAGAAGCAATTTTTATTTCAACTGTACACACAATTTAAGAATTAAATTTATCACACAATTAAAATATTTGACTTCATTCTCTGCTTTCTTTCTAATACAAGGCAAGATTAAATTTTGACATCTTCTAGAACAGGTATCTTCAACTGATGATCTGATATTTTTTTTGTAAATACAAATAAGTAATAATATTTTCTAGGAATACAAGTAACAATTAAAAAGACTTAAACTACAAAAAATAAAATGAATATATGGGGTGAGATTAAATAAAAACAATACATAGTAACAAACCAAAGTTTACCATCACTAGAAAAGTATAGTAAATTTTTGAACTTCATACCTCATATTACTAGACTGCTAGAAATAGCCACTACATAAATATTAATTCATTAATCTCCCATGGAACCCAAAAATTTCTTTATAAAAAATAAGTCCCACAATCATATCTTCATTAAACATAATGGTTTTCTTGTAATTACAAATAATCATGTGAACTAGTGTTCTAGTTGAGAGATATACACATACTAGTATCCACATAAATTCACTTCACAACACTAATGATACAGATTATAAACACAAATACAATATCAAAACAAAAAATAATCTTGACTTATCGGGTTCAAATTTGAAACTATTCACATATTCAAATTAATATAAGAAATCAAACAAAAACCATAAATTCGTATACCATTTAAGATGATTGTGAATTGGTGACAGAGTCGTCTCATAAGATGATTTTGGGAAGAAAGTTCAACAAAAATTTAATTATCTAATTTAGAGTTTGACTGATAAAATCCTGTATAGACAGATGTTATGTAAGGTTATATAATAATGCAATGATGTAGAAATTTTGCTTATTTTAAATTTAATTCATAAGTAGACACGTAAGATTATAAAAGGATGGGGAAGGGATTAAAATAAAAAGTTTTAACAATTTTAGAAAAACTAATAACTACCTACCTATGAATTTTGACCAATAAATATTGGTGGATAAAAATTATTACTATCTACCAATATAAATTGGTAGATAAAATATGGATAGGTAAAAGCCAAATTTTTTGTAGTCTGTAGACCCAAACTCCTGACCCGGGTTTGGAGGGCGTCACACATAATTTGTTTTTCTATTGATTTTAAATAATATAATAATGCCTCTTTAGTTTAGTGCTTGGTACTTGATAGTATCATTTAATCTTTTTACCTATGTATTTTCTGGTAACCTTTATTTATTTAATTTTTTTTGGGAAAATATTTAATTAGGATTTGCTAAAAGAAGAAATAGAAAATTGTGTTACATGGTTGTTTTCCTTCGGGAAAATATAATAAATATTGCGGGCCCTTGATTTGCTTTTGCTTATGTTGTTCAGTTAATTTAGAATTATATGTGGAGTTATTACTTTTTTTGGTAGCCGCTAGTAACGCATGTACTTAGTAGGTGGATCTTTAATTTTTCATTTATGTGCATGGATTTAATGTACTGGCTTTTACTATATTCAATTTTTTTAGTGGTTTCTGTTTTATTTCCTAATAATTGATTCAGATTTAGATACATTCTAAAAGATGTTTAACTGTACCATAGAATATATTTTCTGATTCTGCAGTTTTCTTTATAATCTCTATGATTTTTTTTGTACGGTTGTATTTGACGAGCTGGTTGGTTGATTTTTTTTGGTAATAAGAATCTCATACTTGTAAAGTTGCTTGATTACTGTATGTGTTAATTACGCTAACAAATTCTATATAAGTCCGCGTATGCTATTAAGAATATTTTCGTAATTTTTGAATAATTTTATGCACATGTTAGGTTATATGAATTATGTAACAAGTTTAATCAGAGTTGTTAATATAATTAATCGGTGAATTGTATTCTTGATTACAGAAATAACTTGAGTTGACGGAGCTAGCTTGTCTGGTGATAAGACTGCTGAAACAGTGCCTAATGCGGCGACCCTTGTGGTGCCAAATATGGCTGGTAACCGCTCATGCGGAAAAAACCGGTGAAATCCACTGGATTTCAAGATGTGGAAGCAAAAGATATTTTTCTACTTGACCACGTTGAACGTTGCGAGGTTTTTGAATGAGAATGCACCTAAATTCAAAGAAAATGAGTCTGATATTCAGATAGTGAGTATAGTACAAGCTTGGAACCACTCGTATTTCTTATATTAAAATTACATAATGAACTTTTTGAGTAACTCGCTATACAAGGTGTATAGTGTGATTAAAACGTCTAAAGCTCTATGGGACTCACTCGATGGAAAGTATAGAACCGAGGATGCAGGTACTAAGAAGTTTATAGTGGCCCGATTCCTTGAGTTTACGATGGTGGATTCCAAGAAAGTGGTTAATCAAGTTTAAGTCCTTCGGATGATCCTCCATGACATAGACAGTTAAAGTCAACTGAGTGCAAACTACCAAAGCGGAAGAAACATGAGGCCCCTATGGTGGATGATGTGGCTCAAGATATATCTGATATAAGTCTCTCTACTGCGATTTCTAAAGTGAACCTGATTGGCTCTCCCCGAAAGAATTGTGGATTGACACTTGTGTTACTAGGCACGTTTGCTCAACAAAGAGTTGTTCCACATTTTTTTAAACTGAGACTGGAGAGAAACTATTTTGGGAAACTCTGTAACATCTTAAATCCTTGGAAAAGGCAAGGTTGTGTTGAAGATGACATTTGGAATGGAGTTGACTTTGAATGAAGTCATATATGTACCAGAGATCCAAAAGAATTTGGTTTCTGGTTCACTGTTGAACAAGCATGGATTTCGTATTGTGTTTGAATCTGATAAAGTTATTTTTTCCAAAAAGGGAATGTTTGTGGGAAAAGGTTATGTAACCGAAGGGCTATTTAAGCTGAATGTAATGACTGTGAAGAATATTAATAAGAACAATAATTCTTCAGCTTACTTTCTTGAGTCTTCCAATTAATGGCATGGTAGACTAGGTCTTGTTAATTATGAAACAATGCATAGATTAACTTGAAGCATAAACCAACATTCCAAGTTAGTTCAAAACAAAAATGTGAAATTTATGTGAAGACAAAATTAACAAGATCATTGTTTCAAACAATTAAAAGGCATACAACACCCTTGCATTTGATTCATAGTTATTTGTGTGATTTAAAATCATATCAAACAAGGGATAATTACAAGTACTTCATTACTTTTGTACATGCTAGTACAAGGTTTTGTTATGTCTATTTGCTTAAAAGTAAACATGAAGCTATAGAGAAGTTTGAGCTCTATAAAATAAAAATTGAAAGTCAACTTAAGGGAAAAGTTAAATTAATAAGAAGTGGCCAAGGTGGTAAATAAGTATCACCTTTTGGTGAATTCTGTGCAAAACACGGAATAATTCACGAAGACACTACACCGTATTCGCCTCAGTAAAATAGGATTGTTGAGCGTCAAAATAGAACCTTGAAAGAAATATATAATGCATTGTTTCTAAGTTCAGTGTTATCTGAGAATATGTGGGGAGATGTTATCATGTCAGCAAATTATCTTTTAAATAGGATACCCCAAAAAAATCAATATCTAACTCCCTATGAATTATGAAAACACAAGAAGCCTTCTTATAAATTCTTACAAGTGTGGGGGTGCCTTGAAAAGGTTCTTGTACCAGAACCAAAGAAAGTAAAAATTGGTCCAAATATGGTGGAATGTATTTTTATTGGATATGTGCATAATAGTACGGTATATAGGTTTCTTATGCACTAGTCAAAAATCCCTGACATACATAAGAATACTATAATGGAATCAATAAATGCTTTGTTTTTTGAACTTATATTTCCTCGTAAGTTCAAAGCAAGTTCAAGTTCATTGAAACGAACACTTGAAATCAATTCTAAAGATAAATACAGTGATGTTGAGGCAGAAGAAAATATGGATGAACTTAAAATAGAGGATGAACCTCGTCGGAGCAAAAGAGCTCGGGTTGAAAAATCCTTCAGGTCGGATTTTTTAACTTACTTGATCAAAAATGAACTACGGTCTTATTCAGAAGTTGTGCATTATCCTGATGGTCCTTTTTTGAAAAAGGCTATCAAGAGCCAAGTTGATTCAATTATGCAGAATTATACCTAGGAACCGGTGGATCTTCCTCTAGGATGTAAACCACTACGATCTAAATGGATCTTCACTAGAAAAATGAAAGTTGATGGATCCATTGATAAATACAAAGCCTGACCTGTTATTCAAGGTTTTCACCAGAAAAGGGCATTGATTATTTGATCCTTATTCTCCGGTCATGAGAATGGCATCCATAAGGATGCCAATTTCTATTACAGCTTTGCGAAACCTTGAAGTACCATAAATGGATGTGAGAATGGCCTTTCTAAATGGATATTTACATGAAAAAATCTACATTAGGCAGCCTGAGGAATTTGCAGTGCCAAGATTAGAACACAAAGTTTATAAATTGGTTAAGTCCATATATGGCTTAAAACAAGCGCCTCGATATTGGCATCAAAAATTTGACAATGTTATATTATCGAATGGATTAATTAAAATCAATGAATATGACAAATGTGTTTATGTCAAAAATACAATAGAGGGATATATGATCTTGTATATTTATGTTGATGATATGTTCATCGTTGGTAGTAATGATAAGATAATGAAATCTACTAAAGACATATTAAATTCATGGTTCCACATGAAATATATGGCTTAACTGATGTGATTTTAGGGATAAAGATCCTTAGAAGGTCAAGTGGACTTGTGCTAAATCGGACACATTACGTTGATAAGATTCTTGAGAAATTTAGCAAAGATGATTCTAGTGTGTCAAGAACTCCGTTTGATACGACTTTACATCTTTCAAAAAATAAAGGTGAAGGTGTTTCTCAAGGAGAATATGCTAAAGGAATAGGAAGTCTTATGTACTTAATGAATTGTACACGTCTAGACATTGCCTTTATTATTAGTAAGCTAAGCTGATACACGAGTAATCAGGGTATGGATCATTGGAAAATGATAACTAAAGGTCTTAGGTACTTAAGGTATACGCGGAATTATGGATTGCATTACAGAGATATCCTGTTGTACTAGACGGGTATAGTGATTCAAACTGGATAAATGGGGTTAAGAATCAAAGTCCACAAGCAGCTATATTTTTACACTAGCGGGTGGAGTGATCTCATGGAAATCTTCAAAACAAACGGTAGTGACCAAATCTATGATGGAATCTGAGTTTGTTACTTTGAATTAAGCTAGAGGACAAGCTAAATGGTTCTGCCAATTTTTAGAGGATATTCCAAGATGGAAGATGCTAGTGCCACCACTTTGTATATATTGTGATAGCATTGCGTAGATTGGTAAAGTCGAGTGTGTACTATGTAACGAATGTCGGTGCATATTCGTCGGCGGCACAATTGATAAATGGATTTTATATCTACTTAGAACACTTCATTTTAGGCTTAAGTTGGTGTTTTGGACTCAAGTTGTTGGTATTTTTGATGTGTTATTATGTTTTTGCATTTTAGACATCAGTTAAATGAAGAAAGAAGCTTTTTAAAGAAATATGCTGAAAAGATATCAGAATTGTAAGCCTAGGTCATTCTCAAGTTGTAGATAATCTCAATAGCTTCGCGTGGGCAGTTGAATCGCCTAATTCTGACGAGCAGAACTCAAGATACGGCCAAAAGAAGAAATGTCAGAATTTTTCCAGAAGGTCAGCAGGGCCGCGCCAGAACCAGCGCGACTGCGCCGCTGAAAACACTATTCCAGTGCGGCCGTGTTAGGGCAAAAACACGTGCTAATAATACACGCAAGTATACGCATTTGCAAGTAATATAGAATACTTTCTATTTCGTTCCCACAGAGACTCAGACTAATTATTATTCAATTAAACTCACTCATCAATGTATGATTACTTCTCAATGTTAAGACACTAACACTTAGAATTGTTGACTAAATATTAACTACAATTAACTACGTAATTAACTACTTAATTAACACTTCGAATTAACAATATTAAAACACTCATGAGATCACAACTTCATTACTACTTCCTTCAATAGTTATTGTTATTACCCTTAGCATGCAACAGTGATGATATTAATCGAATAACACGAAACTGATAAAAGCCAACTTTCATTGTACTAATACCATTCTACCAAACATCCACAATTAAGATAGAAGTTGAATAGACATCAATTATGTTGAGTCCCTATATGTCTACAGAAATTGACAACATAATGATTTAAGCACAAGTTATTCCTTTTGATTACACAGGGCGAATAAAACGGTTAGAGTTACCCACTAATCATGCAATATCATACATGAACCTATGCTAGCATGGCAAGTTCTAAATCTCGAGATCCACCGTCGCTTCACAAGAGATTAACACCCTATCTTATTTGTTCGTGACGCACATAAGACGAATATGCACAACCAATACTAGATATCATACAATCATCACACACTAAGGTATTAAACAACTAACTAAAGAATTCCATAGTAAATTCGTTACGACCCCATGATCACGATTATCCCATGATAGCACTTATCATCATCATGGGTTCATATGAAAACATGATAAATAAACACAAGAGAATAATAACTAAACTAATTATATTAAACCAGAGTACGTCAAAAGAGTAAATAGGTTCAAAGCAAAGAAAACTAGCATCCAACGTTACACCGAAATAAAGAATCACAAGAAAATATGCTTTTTCTTCATTGCGGTGTGCTAAAACGTTCTTCTTCCTTGTCTTCTTCTCTCCTTTCTTAATACCACGATCCAACCCCGTGAAAACGTCTCTAAATCTACTTATATAATAGTCCCATAAAACTCAGATTACATAGAAGTGGAAGCCAAACAGAAGTAGAAGTCTTAAAACAATTTATCTTTTTTCCCGACCCTGTGCGGCCGCTCAGCATAGCTGAGCGGGCGCTCAGGACCCTACTGGAAAATTCCTGAGTTTGCTCCGTTTCTTCGCTGTAATATGCCCCTTTCTTTCCTCTCACAATGCTAAACACATGCCAAGGCTTATTCTTAATGATTACTCCTCTGAAATGCAACTAATACTCTGAAATGCACAAACACTAGAAAAACGCATCAAATACACAAAATACTTGATTTCAAGACACCAATTTAAGCTATTTTAAGACGTTCTAAGTGGTATAAAATGCCACTTATCAGGCCGCACCCGAAAACAGCGTGCCCGCCCCCTGTTTCTGCCCCAGAATCCTGATTTTAGACGAAATTGAAGATTTTGAGAGTCCTGGTAATCCTGGAGCCTATATATACCAATAAAAAGACGTTTTTAACAAGGAGGCCTAGGAGAGCAATAAGACGACCTAGAGAGCACGAGAAGGCTAAGGAGAAGAAGACTTTTATTTTCTTTGATTTAGGCGATACTTGGATGCTTATTTTCAATTTGCCTTTGAACCCTAGTACTCATATATTGTTTATTATCATGCTTTCATTGGAACACATGGTAACTATGAGTTCGGTTATGAACTAATCGTTATCGTGGGGTTCTAACGGATTTACTTATGGATTTCTATAGTTAATTTATTTCGATATCTTGGTATGTGGTGATTGATTGATATCCTAGTATTGGTTGTGCTTATTCGTCTTATGTGCGTAGCTAACATGTAAGATAGCGTGTTAATCTCTATTGAAGTGAAAGTAAATATAGAGGTTTAGAACTTTCCATGCTAGCATAGGTTCATGTGTTATTATTATCCATGATTCGTAGGTAATTTTAACCATTTTACTTGCCCTATGTAATTATGATGGATAACTTGTGCATTAAACCGTTATGTTTTCAATTCTTATAGACATATAAGGACTAAGCATAATTTGTGTCTATTCAACTTCTATCTCTTTTGTGGATGCTTGGTAGTAGGGTATTCGTACAATGAAAGTTGGCGTTTACTAGTTTCGTGTTATCTAATTAGTGTCATCACCATTGAATGAAGTATTTAATGAAGTTAGGATCCCATGTTTGTTATATATATTAATTCAATCATTCTTGTTCTCTTAGTTATAATTGTTAGTTTAATTCTTAGTTATAAACAATCTCAACTTGTTATTTGTCTTAGCTTTGGATAATAACCATATCAATGTTGCATAGGTGCATATTCTTAAAATAACCAAAGAGTCTCTGTGGGAACGAATTTGATCTAAATCTTATACTACTTGCGAACGCATATACTTGTGTGTATTATTAGCGCGTGTTAACGTCTTAACAAGTATTTGCGACGCTGTCGGGGACTTTTGTGTTGTTAATTGTTTAGTTTATGTACTTGTCATCCGTGATCGTAAAAGTTTAGTGACTCGGATATTTTACTTATACTGGTACTTGTTTTTTTTCAAGTACTCTAGAGAGCGTGTATGCGAACACGTTCTCAATCTCATGTCTTTGTTGAGGAAAAAGTTGAAGAAGAAGTTTTTGTTGGAATAGGAGAACCAGCAGCGAATCTGAAGACTTTGATGGATTATTCTCAACCGAAGATCAATGACATTCAGTCTAGCATTGTCAGACCAAGCATCTCGGCTAATACTTTTAAAATCAAGTCTAGCATGATTCAATGGGTGCAGAATTCAATCCAGTTTAGGGGTTCTCCAACAGAAGATCCCAATATGCACGTTAGGGATTTCATTGAGATCTGTGACACCTTCAAGTTCAACGGTGTTTCTGAAGATGCTATGAAGCTGAGACTATTCCCGTTCCCTCTGAGGGACAAGGCTAAGAGTTGGTTACACTCTCTACCAGCTGGTTCGATTACTACTTGAGAAGATCTTGCTCAAAAGTTTCTCACTAAATTCTTCCATATGGCAAAGACAGCTGCAATCAGGAATGTTCTTACTCAATTTATGCAGCAGTTAGGAGAATCTTTATATGAAGCTTATGAGCACTACAAGGAGATGCTTAGGAAGTGTCCTCATCACGGAATGCCTGATGGAATGATCATTAATTGTTATATAATGGTTTGGGAGAAAAGTCTAGACCCATCCTTGATTCAGCGTCAAGTGGAGCATTATGGGCAAAGAGCTATGAGGAAGCTTATGGTCTAATTGAACTGATGGCTGCTAATGAATATCAGTATCCAACCCAGAGATTGCCACAGAGCAAGGTAGCAGGAATTCTTGAAGTGGATACAGCTACGACTATCACTGCTCAGCTAAAGGTGTTATCTATGAAGATCGATTCGCTGGCTAACTATGGAGTTCATCAGAGGACGAGTGTTTGTGAGCTTTGTGCAGGTTCGCATGCGACGGAGCAATTCGCTATATCTAGTGAATCAACTCAGTTTATGAGCAACTTTCGGAGATCGCAGCAACCAGTTCCAAATACTTATCATCTTGATAACTGGAATCATCCTAACTTCAGCTGGAGTAACAATCAGAATGTGGTACAACAGCCTTATCAGCAGTTGGGATCCACTCAATTCAATCTTCCTTGTTTTCAGCAACAGTATGCACCAATACAACAACTTTAACTTCAACACTACCTGCATGAAAGTTTCGGTTAATCTGCTAATGAAAAATCCGAATTGGAGGAGTTGAGGCTTATGTGCAAAAACCAGGCTAAGTCTATCAAGACTCTGGAGAATCAAATTGGGCAGATTGCCAATGATGTGTTGAATCGACAACCTGGTACACTCTTTAGTGATACAGAAGCCAAGCCAGGCAAGAGGGAAGTCGTAGAATAGGTAAATGACATCATATTGAGGTCTCGAAATATTCCAAGCCCACAAATTTAATAAGATAAAGATTCTGAAAATTCTGCCCAGAATGTAGGTGTGTCTGTATCCTTACCAATTCTAGTAAATGAGATTGTAGTTGAAACAGTGGTGTTGAAGGATGCTGAGGTGGAAACAAGAAAGAAAGATGTTGTCAACACTCCTCTTGAGGGTAATATAGGGGAAAAACAGTCAATCTTCCACCTCCTTTTCCTAAAAGGTTGCAAAAGCAGAAGTTGGATAAGCAATTTGCTAAGTTTTTGGAAGTTTTCAAGAAACTTCACATCAACATACCTTTCGCTGAAGCTCTTCAGCAGATGCCTAGCTATGCAAAGTTTATGAAAGGTATTCTTTCTCATAAATTCAAGCTCGATGACTTAAATACCGTTGCTCTAATGGAGGAATGTAGTGTTGTGCTGTAACAAAAGTTGCCTCCGAAGCTGAAAGATCCTGGATGCTTCAATATTCCTTACACCATCGGAAACTTATAATTCGACAAGTGTTTATGTGATTTGGGAGCTAGCATCAATCTGATGCCCTTGTCTATCTTCAAAATGTTTGGTCTACCTGATCTGAAGTCGACATATATGTCCTTGCAGTTGGCCGATCGTTCTATTACATATCCACGAGGCATTATGGAGGATATGTTGGTCAAGGTGGACAAACTTATCTTTCCTGCTGACTTTGTAATTCTTAATTTTGAGGAGGATAAGAAGATTCTTGTTATCTTGGGGAGACCATTCTTAGCTACTGGCCGAACTATGATCGATGTGTAAAAAGGAGAGCTTACGATGAAGGTTCACGATCAAAAGGTCACTTTTAATGTGTTCAAGGCAATAATGTTACTCACAGCAAAAGACGAGTTCTTTAAAGTGGAGTGGGTCGACTCTGTCATGAATTCAGAGCCTGAGCAATTGCCAAAGTCAGATACCTTAGAGAGATCCTTAATAGGGGAATCAGTTATTAAAGATGAAGAAGGAACAAAGCAAATGCAGGTTTTGAATGCACCTCCATGGAAGAGGAAGTTGGATATGCCATTCGATTCTCTTGGGTTAGCAGAACTGAAAATTTCTCAGGAGAATTTTGAACCATCTATTGAAGAAGCTCCCACACTTGAGCTCAACCGACTTCAAGATCACTTGAGTTATTATTTCTAGGTGCACCCCACGATAAGGGGTTGGGATATATTTTTGATGATGTAGAGAGTGGTTGGACGGATCTTCCCATGCCTACAGAGGGTTCTTCTCATGTGTAGCAGGTAGTTAATAGGGCTGGTGTTGGTGATGAGCAGTACAAGTGAGTGACTACGCATATGGAGGCCATGCACGAAATTCACCATCATTTTGCTGCAGATTTGACACAGACTTTAGGGACTATTTTCCGAGCCACTAGTGTCGAGTTTGATTGGCCACCTGATCCTCCAGCGAGGAGGGTGATCTTTCCGACGACTAGGTATGCCTGAAATCCTTATTATTACCTTCAATGAGGACACTGAAAATTTTAAGTTTGGGGGTGATAATGTAGGGATTAGTTTGTGTGTGTCCATATAGTTCATATAGATTCATGTTGCATATAGTTGTATTTCATTCGTAGTGTTGCATGATTATTCATATAGGACATATTTATTTGTTTTTATGTGATTTCATATAGTTGCATTTACATGCATATTTAGCAGGATCCTTTAAGTTAACTATGCTATTTGCTAAGTTGATATTGATTTGAGTGTGGTGATGACGAATAGAGGGATGTTTAAGTCTTAAAAAAATTGATTTTCATGCCAGAAGAAAAAATTTCATAATGTCTTATAGGATTGCTTTAGAGCTAGATCATGATCATATTTGTTTATTTATTGAGATTGAATCACTTGGTTATATTTAGAATTTCTGGTATTGTCGTAATGGCAAAAAGAACACTGATTTTTAAATTGGAGAAAAACTTGGATTTAATTGCTAGTTGTTGTAAGGCTAGACGTCAAATGGCTAGTAGACGGATCATATTTATATGAGTAGTCTAGGGTTGAATGAGATGAAGTGAAACACACTCATTCAGAAATCGTTGAAGAAAAAAAATAAAAAAGAAAAAAAAGTATGTGTTTATGCATAACTGATCAAGAGTGAGCTCTTTAATACTCGAGTTATTAAGTTTTTAGGGGACTTTGTGCCTAGTGACCTTAGGCTTTTCATAGTCTGAGATCCGCTAACCTAATGCTCGCTACATGGGTATTATTGTATAAGTCTTTCGGGACCTCATTCATTGTACGATCAAATAAGCATATTTGTTATATGTTCAATAATAGCGTGAATTCTTGTATAACTCTAGTAGGATGAAGATGTTATGAGTCATTGTGCCTTTATTGTCTATTCTGTTTATAAACTTGTGATTGTTTTGATGATAGATAAGTTATGGTTATTGATCTAGTGTCGAGAGTATATCTGTTAAGCATCCACACACGTATATTTCTGGTTTGTGAGTTAATTTGTGAGATTTTCTTCGAGCTCTATTTTGAGTCATTGCATTATTAGAGGCATTGTTTTATTCATTTGGCTATGATTATTTTGAGGGGATCCATTGTATTATCATTCAGTTGCATTCTCGTAGTTGCATTCATGCATTAGGTTTTTTTTGTAGTTTTGAGTTTGTTTATGCTCGAGGAAAAGCATCGATTCAAGTTTGGGGGTGTGATAAGTGGATTTTATATCTACTTGGAATGCTTCATTTCAGGCTTACGTTGGTGTTTTGAACTCAAGTTGGTATTTTTGATGTGTTTTTGTGTTTGTGCATTTCAGGCATCAGTTAAATAAAGAAAGAAGCTTTTTAAAGAAATATGCTGAAAAAATTTTAGAATTATAAGCCTAGGCCATTCTCAAGTTGTAGAGAATCTCGTTAGCTTTGCGTGGGCAGTTGAATCACCTAATTCTGATGAACAAACCTCAAGATACGGTCAAAAGAAGAAATGTCAGAATTTTTCCAGAAGGTCGGCGCGGCCGCGCTGGAATATTATTTTCAGCAGCGCGGGCGCACTGGTTCTGGCGCCACTGAAAACACTATACCAGCGCGGCCGCGGCCAAAAACAGCGTGCCCGCGCCCTATTTCTGTCCCAGAATCCTGATTTTAGTCGAAATTGAAGATTTTGAGAGTCCTGGTCATCCTGGAGCCTATATATACCAATAAAAAGACATTTTTAATAACAAGGAGGCCTGGGAGAGCAATAAGAGGACCTAGAGAGCACGAGAAGACTACGAAGAAGAAGACTTTTATTTTCTTTGATTTAGGCAATACTTGGATGCTTGTTTTCGATTTGTCTTTTAACCCTAGTACTCTTATATTATTTATTATCATGTTTTCATAAGAACCCATGGTGATGATAAGTTCGGTTATGAACTAATCGTTATCGTGGGGTTGTAACGGATTTACTTATGGATTTCTATAATTAATTTACTTTGATATCTTGGTGTGTGATGATTTATTGATGTCCTAGTATTATTATGTGCTTATTCGTCTTATGTACGTAGCTACCATATAAGATAGCGTATTAATCTCTATTGAAGCGACAGTGAATATAGAGGTTTAGAACTTGCCATGCTAATATAGGTTCATGTGTTATTATTATGCATGACTCGTAGGTAATTTTAACCATCTTACTTGCCCTATGTAATCACGATAGATAACTTGCGCATTAAACCGTTATATTTTCAATTCTTATAGACATATAAGGACTAAGCATAATTGGTGTCTATTCAACTTTTATCTCTTTTGTGGATGCTTGGTAGTAGGGTATGCGTACAACGAAAGTTGGCGTTTACTAGTTTCGTGTTATCTAATTAGTGTCATCACCATTACATGCTAAAGTTAAGAACAAAAAGGCTATTGAATAAAGTTAGGATCCCATGTTTGTCATATATATTAATTCAACCATTCTTGTTCTCTTAGTTATAATTGTTAGTTTCATTCTTAGTTATAAACAATCTCAATTTGTTATTTGTTTTAGCATTAGATAATAACCATATCATTGTTGCATAGGTGCATATTCTTAAATTAACCAAAGAGTCTCTCTGGGAACGAATTTGATCTAAATCTAATACTACTTGCGAACGCGTATACTTGCGTGTATTATTAGCGCGTGTTAACGTCCTAACAACAATTCCGTTAGGCAATTACTCTCAACTGGAGTTATCACTATTGACTACATCAAGTGAAAGGACAACACTGCGGATCCACTAACCAAAGGGTTAACTAGAGAGTTAGTTGAGAAATTATCGAAAGAAATGGGACTAAAAACATTAACAAATGTCAATACAAAGGAAACCTAATTATAAATACTTAGTGAGATCACTATGGGGATTTTACTACTGGGTCCATTCCTATGTTGAAAATAGTAATAAAAAATGTTGCACTTTTAATGATCCTTATGTCTCGTTATATCGAACAATAATACTTTTTTATTATTTTAGAGATCTCTTATATGAGTGAAGTAGGGTCACTTCAAGAAAGAATTGTGGGGGCTAATTCTGAAAAAACTCACAGAACCAGGCTAAAATTTAAGACCAGATTGGGCTTAAAAGTGAGAACTGAACAAATATAGGAAAGACTCCAATGGGGGATGTATCATCATTTCACAATACAGAAAGGCAGTTGAAGGTCAACGCGACTACTAAAATTCTAGAATTGTAAATATGTTCTTATAAGGGAAGGTTCAAGGGGTAACTCCTACCTATCATATGTTGGTTTTTGTCGTGACTTTCTATCTCTGTGTCAAAAGAGTCATTTTTCAAAGTTATTTTTTATTCATGTGGGGGATTGTTGAAATATATGAATAAAAATTAAATTACTTTATTATTTTGATATTATAACTTATAAAATTGATTTCGTAACTCTATAATAATGACATTATAATATTAATGATTCATTATTATAGCTCATTATTTGATAAGTTATAATTTTGATTTTGTGTATAAGTTCTACAATCCTACTCCTATATAAGGAGACCTTAGTTTCTTGGTTTTATCCACAACATCCCTCAAGCATTTTATATATATATTGATCATCTTATAGCTCTAGGAAATTTCTGTGAGATAAAAGTAGCATTTGATCGGTTCGTAGAAGGCGGGTCTTCCATTGATTGAGGATATCTTTGTTCGTTGTATCCTAGGAAACGGAAGGCATAACACTTTCAAGCACACACGGAAGGGGTCAATCTCTTTTAAGGACAGTGTGGTGCTCACATGTCTCGAACGATTCTTTCGATATTTTGTTATTGTATTCTTAATTTCAGGTAATCTCTAAACTATACTCCCGATAAATATCTTTCTTCGAATATAGTTTTTTTTATAAATGAAGTAGCATGTTGGTACATGATCATTTTGCCCTACAAATGTGAACCACTTTTTTGTTGTTGA
Organism: Apium graveolens; assembly: GCF_009905375.1. Taxonomy (NCBI): domain Eukaryota; kingdom Viridiplantae; phylum Streptophyta; class Magnoliopsida; order Apiales; family Apiaceae; genus Apium; species Apium graveolens. Next base: position 221,142,363 of record NC_133655.1, on the reverse strand, counting down.
GAAAACAAAAATTAGAGCGCATAAAAGAAAAATATATATGGCTCTAAATCCTTGACTTGACCATATTTCATGTTTGCAAGACCAAAATCTACTTACAAAATCAAATCTTAAAAGGTGCAATATGCATACTAAAACAAATAATTAACTTGGTCACTCAACTCTAGTTTAAGTTGTTACATTATATAATATCTTCATACATACATATAACCTAGCACATAAAGGAGTTTCCAGATTATCAAAGTACAAACAAGCGTGCAGTAAGATCCATGGCCTCGAAAATGTTGTCATTGGCGATCTCGGTAACCGGCAAAACAAAAAAAATGATATTAGGCTACCATGCATAATACTATAATTACTAATTAATTATTCATAACTCAAATACTTTAAGACCTGAAAAAGTTATAGTTATACACAATACTTATATTCCTATAATGAATTATTAATTTTAGGCGTTCCTAGAATTAATAATATCGTTCTCTATAATTACATATTTTGAGTGTCCTCAAAGTAAGATAATTAAAGTATAAAATTTTAGAATAAGTATATTGTGCATCAAAATAGTTTGAAAAATGAAATAAGAAAATTCCTTTTTTATATTACCTTTTTGTAAAATATAAAATGAAATAGTCATCAAGGCAATGTGAATATCCTAAAATTTAACAAATTTAATGATTCAAAATATTTACAAGTTTTCTTGAAAAAATTATAAACAAGTTTTGGAAAATTACAATAAAATAAAGAAAATTTTGGATAGATGATTTGCACTTTGAGGAACTCGTAGTCTTCCTAACGAAGTCAAAATTAAAATGCTTAAAGCTACCCAACGAAGTCAACCCAGAACTCACAGGTCCAATGCCTAAAAAGTCTCTCTACGGAATCTTGAGCCTAAGGTCTGATACCAACTGTAACAACCCGAATTTTTTGGATTATAATTTCTTAACGAAATAACAAAATCTAGCATAAACAATAATTATATCTTTAGAAATATTCCTACATATTTTGGTTCATGGTTGCTCTCATCGAAATTCTGGCTTTTACCCCTTGATTATCCGTAGAAAAAAAAAGAAATACGAGTGAGCCAAATGTCCAATACAAATATAATTTTGTAAAGTTTAAAATTTAAATACGACTTAATTATCCATTAGTAAAATGGATATTATTAGTGAGAATTATGTAGAGATCAATAATATTTCAAAACTATTACGCAGTATCGAACAATGATTTCTTCCTCGGTAATCTCAAAGAGGAAATAAGCAATGTAAGGTACATCCCAATAATACAATAACAATCCTGATCTAATCACATCTCATACCCCGGAGACGCGCTCGTATACTCACCCACCGATACAAATTGGTGCCTAGTTCACCTTTACTCCAAACTCCATGTGAACATTGTCTGTGATTAACCTACACATATCGATGTAAGAGACAAACAATTAGTTTATAAAGGTTGCTTGACACATTGCGTGAAATAAAATAAAATGAAACAATGTCATATTAAAATGTGAAGTAAAATAATAAACGAGTCAAAGAGATAATTATAAATTCAAAAAAGAATTTGAAACGAAATCGGAATGCGTAGAAGTAGGTACACATTGAGTTCAATAAAGTCATATTTCTAACGAATCAACAATATGTTTATCAAATATTTTATTATTTAATAAAGAGAAAAAGATAAAGAATTTATTTCAGAAGATAAGCAGAGAGTGCCAAGGTATCAATTTATAATTTGGACATTTTTGACGAAATTTATTACACTTTTAAATCATCGTACAAGATAAAATGAAAGAGATGGTGAACATCCTTACCACTCCGCGTACAGTCAGCTATAGAACTCAAGTGTCTCGGTATTTCGCTATTTCATGAGCCACCTTGTTCGCGGACCGCTTAACAAAAGTTAACGTAATATTAAGATTTTTAAGCTGAGACAGTAACCTCCTGCAATCCTCTACTATTCTTCCCAGATAGGACAAAGCGATAGATGAGCCACGAATTTCCTGGATGATACCTAAGCAGTCAGACTCGATCCTTACTTTATGCCAGATCCTTACTTTGTGCCACGAATTGTTACTTTGTGCTCGATCCTTACGAGCCAGGAATGCAAAACTATACGTGCTGGAATTTATGATTTAACAAAATTACTAAAGAACATTTATAATTCAAACAGAGCGATAAAAGGGTTATGAATCAATTCCCCATAACTTCGAACATAAGAAAGATAAAAAGTAAAGAAAATCGTACCAATATATGTCCTTACGATATAAAAGAATAACAATTTTGTAGAATCATAAAAAAAAATTAAACGATAACAGATCATTTTAATTTAAGAGAATAGAACAAGAATTCGTACACATAATTTTAAATATAAGAAAAGACCTAGAACTAAGAAATGTATATTTATAATTTTAGATAAAAAGAAAAGAAGAGTTCATAAATTCGTACATGAGCGTAGCTTGAAAATTAAACTAAAGAAGATCTTCTAAACAGATGTCATGGGACTTGGATCTAAAAATCAAAGTAGTCACCATAAGTCTTGGAAGAGATGCAATGCAAGTGTGCGTGATTATAGTATGATTACTCTAATATTTATATAAGAAAATGTGATATTATGCTTACGATAGTTGAAAGAATATATAAGAAAAGTATGACACTGGGTAACTAATAAGATATTTAGTCGGTGAAACGCACGCATGCATCTGAACCAAAGCCAAGACCATTTTAATTAACTATTTCGAATATAGAACCATAGCAATATAAAATTAAAATATTAATGTACTTATCTAAAATAAGATTTGCTAAAAAAACAATACAAATATATATAACAATGCTAGATCACAGCTACTTTAATTGAGATTAGAGAGCGATTAACCAAAATAATTTAGGATTTTCTTTTATTTGTCAAAAACCACAATTAAATGAATTTTAAATATATTGTAAACTTCTTTAAGAAATCTCAACTAATTATAATAACCAATTTTAGATAAATATAAATCTATAAGTTACTACCAATTAGGTATTAAAAATGAATTTACAAAATATGATTGGAGAGAAACCTTTTGTTGTATAAATATAAATAATTTGATAATTTAATCAACAAAATAAAATGAATCAGAATCTTGTATGATAAATTAGAAAAGGATACAATATATATTAAGGAGCCTGATTAATCTAAACAAATACGTGCACATGTGTTAATACACGACACACCCCACGCATGTTAAGTGTGATTTTAATATCATAAGAATAATTTACCAAATTACCAAGTCATTTAAACACTCCACTCATGAATTTTCCTTTAGTAAAACTACAAAAGGGTCCCTTGTACATCATCAAATACACACATATTATATACTAATAATATTCTTAAATGTTGTTCTTAAATTTGTAATTCTAAAATATATTTGACAATCATAAATTGAAATTACAAGAATAACAAAAATAAAATCATGTCATATAAATAAAATACTCTAATTAGTACCAAAATTGAATGTAAACATGGTTAACATTAATATTATAAAAATATTTTTATATATCGAATCAGAGTAAATTTAATTATATTACAAAATTCTTAAACAATACATATATTATATTGAATCTAAAGAAGTACAGTTTTATTGTAATTACAAAATTAATATTAAGAAATATAGACAGACAAGTAGGTTTAAACGAAAATAGTATTTGTACCACATAAAAATAAATAGTTAACTTATATTTGAAATTAGCTTGATCATCACATAATTCATTTCAAAAGCTTCCCCCATACTTAATTTTATTTAACATGGTAGAATGATAAGATACTGCAAGTGCATGTTTAACCTAAATTATATACTTGTTCCTAAAAGTAATAATGTCATTTTCTTTAATCATATATTTTGAGCGTCCTAAAAAAAAGATAATTAAAGTATAAATTTTTTGAATAAGTATATTGTGCATTAAAATAGTTTGAAAAAACAGATAAGAAAATTATGTTTTTCTATATTAGCTTTTTGTAATAAATAAAAGGAAACATTCATCAAGACAATCAGAATATCCTAAAATCTAATAAATTTAATGATTCAAAATATTTACAAGTTTTCATGAAAAAAAAAAGAAACAGGTATTGGAAAATTGCAATAAAATAAAGAAACTTTTGAATAGAGGATTTGCACTTTAAGGAACACGTAAGCTTCTTAATTCAAATAAGAAAACATACACCGCATAATAAATCCATTTTAGGAAAAAATGAAGAAATAAACAATGCTTATGTAAGATCGACTCATAAACAAAAAGAAAACTAGTAAAAATATTTTCGATATTCAAAATATTTTACAACAATAAACAAAAAGAGAAAAATGTGCTAAAAATTAACTATAAGAAAATTATCTAAAATGATTGGGATTTAGTACGTAGAAGTTGGATGATATTTTTGTAATACTAGAATTCAACCCTGTATTTTTAAAAATAGCCTTAATTTTATATTGAAAAGAACATAACTTTAGGTAATAATTTAAATTTAACTTTGGAATTATTAAGTCCAACCAAGAATATATCAATTGTGATATAGATAATTTGAACATGTAAAAATATTATCACAACTTAAAAATCAAAATGCTTAACGCTACCTAAAGAAGTCAATCCACAAGTCACAAGTCAAATGCATAAAAAGTCTGTTTACAGGATCTTGAGCCTAAACTCTGATACCAACTGTAACAACCCAAAATCTTTGGATTATTATTTCTTAATGAAATAAAAAAATCTAACATAAATAATTATTATATCATTCGAAATATTCCTACATATTTTTGTTCATGGTTGCTATCATCGAAATTCTCATTTTTACCCCTTGATTATCTGCAGAAAGAAAGAAATACGAGTGAGTCAAATGTTAAGTACAAATATAGTTGTGTAAAGTTCAAAATTTAAATACGACTTAATTAGTAAAATGGAGTTTATGAGTGAGAGTCATCTAGAGACCAAAAATATATCAAAACTATCACGACATTAAGTAAGTTTGTTTGTTCATGAATATTTTAATTAAAACGGTAGAGAAAAATTTTAAAACAAAAGTAAAGCCGAGTATTGATTAAAGTGCCTATAATAAGGATCTATTATACAAAACTATACTTGCCAAACTCCAATTACCGGAGAAGCATAGGATAATGATTTTTTCATTGATAATTCGGAAGAAAAAGTAAGGGAGGTAAAGTACATCTCAATAATACAATAGCGATCATGATCTAATTACATCTCATAAGCCGGAGACGCGCTCGTATACTCATCCACCGATACGAATTGGTGTCAATTCACCTTTGCTCCGAACTCCATGTCAACATTATCTGTAATTAACCCACACATATCGGTCTAAGAGCCCAACAATTAGTTTACAAAATTTGCTTGACTCGGTGCATGAAAAAAAATAAAATAAAATAATGTCACAATAAAATATAAAATTAAACAATATACGAGTCAAATCAACAATAAATTCAAAAAGGAATTTGAAATGAAATTGGGAATGCGTCCAAGTAGGCACAAATTGAGTACAATAAAGTCATAATTCTAACGAATTAACAATATGTTTACCAAATATTTTATTATTTTAAAAAATGAGAAAAATAGAGATTCGTTTTGGAAGATAAGCAGAGAGTGTGAAAGTATCAATTTATATTTTGGACTTAACAAAATTACTAAAGAACATTTATATTTCAAACGAAGCGATAAAAGGGTTGTGAATAATACCTCGTTATTTTGAACATAAAAAAGATAACGAGTAAAGAAAATCGTATCAACAGATGTCCTTACGATATACAAGAATAACAATTTTGTAGAATCATTAGAAAAGAATTTAAACGATAACAGATCAATTTAATTTCAAAGAAGGGAACAAGAATTTGTACATATATTTAAATATAAGATAAGACCAAGATCTAAGGAATGCATATTTATAATTTTAAATATAAGAAAAGAAGAGTTCAGAAATTCGTACCTGAATGTAGCTAGAAAATTAAACTAAAGTAGATTTTCTAAACGGATATCACGGAACTTGGATCTAAAAACCAAATTTGATCACCATAAGTCTTTGCGGAGATACAATACAAGTGTGCCTCATTGTAGTACGATCATTCTAATATCTATATAAGCAAATGTGATATCATGCTTAATTATGATAGTTAAAAGAATATATAAATAAAGTATGACATTAACTAACTAATAAGATATTGAGTTGGTGAAACGCAGGCAAGCATGTGAACCAAAGCCGAGACCATTTTAATTAACTATGTCGAACCTAGAGCGAGAGCAATATAAAATTAAAATATTAATGTACTTATCAAAAATAAAATTTACTAAACAAACATTACATACATATATATATATAACAATGCTAGCTAACAGCTACTTTAATTGAGATTAGAGAACTATTAACCAAAATAATATATGATTTTCTTTTATTTATCAAAAACCACAATTAAATTAATTATAAATATATTGTAAACTTCTTTAAGAAATCTCAACTAATTATAATAACCAATTTCAAGACAAGTATAAATCTATAAGCTAGTACCAATTAGGTTTTAGAAATGAATTTAATATGATAGGAAGAAACCCTTTTATATAAATATAAATAATTTGATAATTTAATCAAAAAAATAAAATGAATCAGAATCTTGTATGATAATTTAGAAAAGGGTACAGTATATATTAAGGATCCTGATTAATCTAAACAAATATATGCATGTGTTTTCATAAACCTGACACACCCCACGCATGATAAATGTGATTTTAATATCATAAGAATAATTTACCAAATTATCAATTTATTTAAGCACTCCACACATGAATTTACATTTAGTAAAACCACATAAGGGTACGTGGTACATCATCAAAATACACACATATTATATACTAATAACATTCTTAAATGTTGTTATCAAATTTATAACTCCAAAGTAAATTTTTAAGGACACATTTAATCTTGATTTCAATACTTTTGAAATCTAAAAAACTTAGATGCAATGTATTTGGACTTAAAATTTTCATGAATATAAAAATATGAAGTAAAAATCTGCATAAAATCAATTCAACGAAGATACTTTAAAATAATATATTATCCATTTATCTCGACCCGTTCGTGAGGCGTTGGAAATCCAGACCGTTTCAAAGAATTACTAGCGCTATTTAGGCCTTCGTTTCGCCAACAAGGAAGTCATCCTTGACGATTTCTCATTCCTTCCCCGCCTCTCTTCGCCATTCGATGCCTCTACTTGTAATCTTTAAAATTATCTTATAATATGAATTGAATATGCCTCCTTGTATGGATATCTTTAAAATATAAAAATAAAAAAGAAATTATTAATGAATAACACACTATTCAAAAAAATTTAAAATTGAAATTCAAATTAAATATGTTGATCCATTTTATATCAATATATTTGACTTTAACAGCCTGCATTAAAATAATATTATCCACGATTTTAAAAGGAGTTGGTAGCGATTAAGATTTTTATCAGACTAGCTATTGAGTTCTCGATAGTTTTCGGCCTTTCGATTCGACAAATTTTGAATTGGAAACTCTTGTTCGAATCTGCGAATTTATTAAACATGTCAGTTTAGTTCAAAATTTATATTTGATCAACTTAAATTTTTTACATAAATTATTGTAACTACTACTAGCTGAAATTAACTGGAATAAATTTATCTTTTACGTAAATTTTAAGGCAAAACAATAGAGTCCATTTAAACAATAGAGTCCATTTATATCATGAAATACGATCGGATGTCATTGGAATAGCATTATTATTTATTTTGAAAAATATGACAGTTAAAATTAATGTAAATATTTTCATTTACAACTTTACTTTCGTAAGTTATTAAGAACATTATTATTTATTAATTACTTTATTTGAATAAATAATAATTAATATAATTTTTGAATTTTTGACACGTATTAATATTAATGTGAGATCTTAAATTAGAAATTCTTGTTTAAATCTGCAAATTTTTAAAATAACATATCATTTAGGTTTAAAATTTTAAAAAAACTTCATTTTTTAAATATATATACCATGTATGAACTTTATAGTAGTTTCCAAAGTTATTAATTTATTGTTAGAAGTTGGTTGGAATAAATTTAATTTTAAAATTAAATTAACTGCAAAATACTGGAGTTCATTTATGTCACGAATACGATCGAATGTCATTACGTTTTTTGAAATATATGTCTATTGAAATTACATAATTACCATCAATTACGATTTAACTTGTATAAATTATTTAAAAAACCATATTTTACAATTATTTTTATTAATTACTTTGCAATTTTATAGATATATACATGTATAAAATTGCTGTTAAATTTGAAAATTTTTGTGCAAACTTATTTACATAGCTTAACAATTTTCTTTTTACAAACCATCCCAAATTATTTGATACTTACAAATATTTAATCTCAAACTTACTCATAAAAGATAATGACAAAGTATGTATAGTGTGGGTTTGGGCCCAATACCATGTCACACATGAACCGCTAAGGTATCCTGAAAATTGTTTTTCGTGTGAACACGTGTAATAAAACAATTTCGTCGGTTTCCATAAAACCGCAAAAATGATACGTCCAGCACCCAATCCTAGGTACACAGCAGTGACTCTAGCAAAATGAAAAATCTTATAAATACCGAAAAAATATTCATTCCTGCAGGCTCCAATATATTGCCGCATCTTTAGTTTAGTGTTTTTTTCCTACACAACTTAACAGCAGCAGCCATCTTGTTCAGTTGATATCTAGGGTTTTTGTCTGAAACAATGTTGAATCTCCCTGACTCTCTTTATCCCGATCCGATACAAGGTGACAACAGTGTTATGTCGAATGGTGGTGCACCTGCTAACAACAATGGTCCCAGTGATGGTACTAGCAAAGCTATTGATTGGCCTTCTGCTAGTGTAGAGGACTTGGTTGTGTTGCTTCGAGAACCTCAGCATCGCGAAAAGGCCATTTGATCTCTTACTCAGATTAAGGTCCATCATTTTTATTCATTTATGAAGATTTTGTTTGTTTTATGTACATTTTTGTTTGTTTTTGTATGTTGTTCATTGGAAATAAATTGATCTGTAATTATGAATTCATAAATGATGTTTTTAATACATGATTAGATGCATTTTTTATGTTTGAGCTTGTTTAACGTGGCTGGTTAGAAATGTAGAAATAATTTTTGATTAGTCATGATTAGAGTTATTTTGTGTATTTATGTTTCTTGATTAGAAGTAATTGATAATAGATCCGAGTTTTTAAAGAGTTTGATTATGCATTCATATGTTGAAATACAAGTTAAGTTGTGGCCTTTTCATGATTTTATGATGTCTATGCTTGTCATTTTATTTCCATAAATCAGGGGGATTATTTGTTCATGTTAATCAGTCGTTTGATTTCATTCTTTATGTGATTTATACACAAACATAGATCGATATTGACTGATTTATGAGAGCATCTCTTCAATCGGAATGTGCAAATATATATATATATATATATATATATATATATATATATATATATATATATCTTTGTATGCATGAAATGTCACTCCTATGTGGATTCTTTCAATATCTTGTAGGTTTACATTTTATTCATAACAATAAGTATGTGCAGAGAAATGATGATCTTGACTAGCCTAAATGACTGCATAGTATCATTTAAGTTTCCTTGTTAGAAGTTTAAAGTGCATAAGTCATATTATTTACACTCTACGTTCTAATGTCTATGGTTGATATAGTATATTTCATTTCTAACATGTGATTTATCAATACGGAATCAGGGAAGAAATCAAGATTTGGCCCTACACGTTTGGCACTCAATCAGTACAGTTTTCTTACTCCTATCGGTATGCACAATGACTTGGGTCTCCCGGCCCAAATGTTTTGCATTGATCAAACTAAATGTATTTGATTTAATAGTTTGCTTAAGTTTATATCATGTCGTGAATTCTTTTTATTAACTTCTAATTTTGGTTAACATTAATTTACAATAAAAGTTTCATATTATGATTTGAATTTCTTCCTTAGATCTTAGTACCGAAGTGGACTACTAAACCAAAATGGCACTATCTAGGTTACATTGTTATATTCGATCTTCTCAAGTCCGGAGTCCCCCAGTTATATAGTATATAATCAATATTTCGTGAATAATCCTTTTTCTTTTTTATCTTTTGAAATGATTATACTTGTTTGTGAATCCTCCAATCCTTGTGTCGGATACTCTGACATGCACATCACCTTATCGGATAAGGAATTCTTCCTGAATCCTAATTTTGATTCTTTCCCCGTAATTTATAGTCAAAATTTCTGTTAACTGCCTACTTTCCTAAAATTAAGTATCACTTTTTGTTACTGATTACTAATGTATTATGCTAGTGTTCATTTTTGCTTAAATTAAGAGATTTTACTTATATTTTTGTGTTTTAGATCAAAAAATTATGCATTTGATTAAATTTGCTTATAGTTTGTGGTTTCTCTAACAAGATTGAATATCTGTAACATGAAATCTAGAGAAAATTTATATTTATATATGTCGTGTCCCCCCGCACCCGAATTTCTATATTATTATATTTATTTATTTATTAAATTTTTGTGTCCACGCACCCCTGCACCCGTATCCTTGCTTGTTAGTTGATGAAGAAATATTTCATTGAACTAATGAGAAGATTTGCGGAGATCTCAAATATTTTGGAAATTTGAAACTTTTGAAACCAATAATCTGGAAAATAAGCATTTTAAGGAAGTTCTGCAACTTTTATGTCACATGTTTTAGAGTAGTCCTACCCTTAAGATCAAGTTGCATCACATATTAATCAGAACTTGATACAATTTATGAAATCTATACATGATGGTCATTGGAATTTTTTAAATGATTTACTACTTTGTTTGACAAGCTTAGCCTTGCGGTTTTTATTGGCTATTTTATCTATTACCAATGAGAATGTTGTGTTTTACCGTTGGTGATAAATGGAAATATCTTCTTTATTGCAGGAAGTATTATCAATATACAAGTCGTTAACACCTGAGAAGCTTACTATGAAAGATTCAAGTAAAGTTTGTGATGTACTTGTTTTGTTTGAGTTCTTTTCTGCTCCTTGAATTTCCTTTTCTAGTAGTATTAACTTTGTAATGTATTTGCTTTATATGTTCGATTTCCTAATTTTCAAACATTTTTTATAAGTATGTCAAAGAGCTTTTAATGTTTCAAGCCAGATCAATTTCAGCCTAAGAACCCACCAAAGTTCTTCTTTAATCAGTCTCATATTTAAATGCCTTTAGATGAGTAGAGTACATTAGACACCTTTTGGAGCTCCTCCCACATAGGTCACCTTTACATCAAATTTATTTTTACTTGTGAAGGAGCTATAGCTGGTACTCTATGTACTTAAAAATTATGTATGCAACTCTAATATCAAAGTGTATTTTCTATTGAATGCTGATAACTCCTGGTGGCGGGGCTGCTCCTTCGACGGCGTCCTGAATCCTTCGCCGCTGTAGATGTGTAGTTGTGGTTGGGTTCCTACAAAACAACACCGGAATGAGGGCTGGAGTCCCGCGGCGCCTCCGGTGTGAGAGTAAGAACTAGCTTTTGGGGAAGATGAAGATAGATATGAATGTAAGGTGGCTGTGTGTGTATACGAGTGTGAAAGAATCATTAACCCCAAAACCTCACCTTCTTGGGTTATTTATAGCCCAAGGGTAGGGTTTTGGGGTTGGTACCTTTAGATCCCGGTCGTCGGTTCTGGGAGCGGAGGGCACCTGGCTGGAGTGGATGCTTTACACGTGTTAGTGCGGGACTGGCCGAGGAATGTTCTGGGGATCCTCTGACACGTGCCCTGTTTATTCCCATGATTGATGTGTGACAGTTGTCCCCATCATTTGCTTGGGCTAACGTCTCACGTGCTGGGATTTACCAAGGTTAGGTTTGCGGGACTGAGCTGGTTAGGAATGACAATGTGCGGGACTATTCCTTCTAGGAGCCGCGTGGAGTAAAGGGCTTAGGAGTAGCCCTTCCAGAAGCCATATGGAGTTAGGAGCTTAGGAGTAGTCCTTCCAGGAGGTGTATAGGGTTGAAGGCCTAGGAGTAGGGCTACCAGGAGCCATATGGAGTTAGGAGCTTAGGAGTAGGCCTACCAGGAGCCATATGTACTATCATGTGCCCCCCACTCTCTTATGCAGATTTTCTGGATGGGGGAGTGAATTTGGGTTTGTTTGTAGAACATGAGCTTTTTATTGTTTTGTTGGCAGGAGTTGAGCTTTTCTTGCCCCCAGTCCGGATTGCGCTGAGTTCGGTGAATCAGGACTAAGGTGGTTGCTCTTGTCAGGAGTTGAGCTTTTCTTTCCCCCAGTCCGGATTTCGCGGAGTTCGGCTAATCAGGACTAAGGTGGTTGTCCTTGTGAGGAGTTGAGCTTTTCTTTGCCACCAGTCCAGATTGCGCTGAGTTCGGCGAATCAGGACTAAGGTGGTTGTCCTTATCAGGAGTTGAGCTTTTCTTGCCCCCCAGTCCGGAATTCGATGAGTTCGGCGAATCTGGACTAAGTTGGTTGACCTTGTCAGGAGTTGAGTTTTTCGTGCTCCCTAGTCCGGATCGCGCTGAGTTCGGCGAATCAGGACTAAGGTGGTTGTCCTTGTTAGGAGTTGAGCTTTTCTTGCCCCCCAGTCCGGAATTCGTTGAGTTTGGCGAATCCGGACTAAGGTGGTCGACCTTGTCAAGAGTTGAGTTTTTCTTGCTCCCCAGTCCGGATCGCGCTGAGTTCGGCGAGTCAGGACTAAGGTGGTTGTCCTTGTCAGAAGTTGAGCTTTTCTTGCCCTCCAGTTCAGATTGCGCTGAGTTCGGCGAGTCAGGACTAAGGTGGTTGTCCTTGTCAGGAGTTGTGCTTTTCTTGCCCCCAGTCCGGATTGCGCTGAGTTCGGCAAATCAGGACTAAGGTGGTTGTCCTTGTCAGGAGTTGAGCTTTTCTTGCTCCCCATTCCGGATCGCGCTGAGTTCGGCGAATCAGGACTAAGGTGGTTGTCCTTGTCAGGAGTTGTACTTTTCTTGCCCCCAGTCCGGATTGCGCTGAGTTCGGCGAATCAGGACTAAGGTGGTTGTCCTTGTCAGGAGTTGAGTTTTTCTTGCCCCCCAGTCCGGATCGCGCTGAGTTCGGCGAATCAGGACTAAGGTGGTTGTCCTTGTCAGGAGTTGAGCTTTTCTTTCTTCGGGTCCGGATTGCTGATTGTGAAAAAGTCCGGTCTTGGAAGTTGAAACGGTTGCTGGGGATTTTCCCCCCAATTATTTGAATTATTACAGCTGTAAAAGTTTGGAGAGGCGTGCCTCATCATTACTTGTATTAATTACAGTTTTGGTGGACGATCTGGATTATGCCACGTGGCGAGAGTCTTTTGGTTTCACTAAGCCTATAAAAGGCGGCCCTAATCACCCCTTTCTCTTTTACCTTCTCCTGATTTTCTTCTTGTTTTTTCTCTCCTTTTCTTCTCTGAATCTTTTTCCGGCTGTTGCTCGTGAGAGAACTCGAAGCTTTCTGGTCGTTGCTCGGTCGTCTTTAAACTAGCCTTTCTCTTTAAACCTGTAAGTTTCTTCTCTTTTCTCATATTTGTTTTGCAGATTCTTCAAAATTGTGTTTCCTGTTTTAGCTTTGATTGTTTTGTTTCGTAGTGTTCTTGTGTATGAATGTATGTATGTATTTGTTTTTGGGCGTAATTTGGTGTTTGATTTTGGTTTGTAAGTGTTTCTGGAATTGGGGTTTTTTGGTTGGGTCCGGACTGGGATCTTTAGTCCGGACTAATGATCTTTTATTTGGGGTTTGTAATTGGTTGTTGTTTTTGTGGTATTGTGATATCTGAGTTCGGGGATTAGGCTAGTTTAGAGTCCGGAGTAGCTTTTAGGTTTCGGGTTTTGGTTCTCTGGACTGTTTGCTTTTGACTTGTAATAAAATTGAATCTAGGGTAGTCCGGACCATGTAGCTTTCAAGATAAATAAATTGTAGGATTTTTAGACTAACCTTTGTCACTTGTTTTAAATTTATGGTCCGGACTAAAGCTCTTGCCAAGGCCTACATAACTTGTTATCCGGGGCCGTCTAGTTCGGATTCTGAGTCTTCTGGTAATTCTGAGCGAATTGAAATGGGTAAGAAAGCTTCTACTTCCGACTCTGAGGCCATAACGAAGCTTTCGGTTGCTAAGATCTCCTCCGGGAAGGTACCATGTAGTCCGGAGGGGCTTTGGGTTGAGAATCTCGGATATTTCGTGACGAAGAGTGAGGAGATTGAGGATAGCTTTTATTATAGGAGCATTAGGTCCGGATATGCTAGGCAGGAAAACGCTGGTCCGGGGACCTACGATAGGGAAGCGTTTGATAGGAAGTTTGCGAATAGCATAGTGGCTAAGGAGCACTATGAGCTAAAGGATGAATATGCTAGGTTAGAGTTTGAAGCTCAGGATTCTGCGGTCCGGGCTGCTTTTCAGTTGGATCGCCGGATTGAGTGGAGGTGGCCGACTCCGGATGAGAGGGCTCATCACAGGCCGGCTGATGGATTTGTTCTAGTGTGGCTGGAGCATCTCCGGTCTGGATGGAATCCACACTGGCATCTGTTTCTAAAGCATTTGGGTAAGTATGTATACAAGATTTCTCCAATGCAGATAACGCCTAATGGAATAAAGTGGATGACTTGGTTCATTGCTACTTGCAATCAATTTAAAGTTCAGCCCACGTTCAAGCTATGGCATCACATCTTTCACCTGGTCCGGTCCAGCCAGTTTCCTTTATATGAGCTTCAGTTCCGGGCTCCGGAGTGCGGCTACGGTGGTTCTTACAGGCCTGTTATTCAGCAATCTTCGCTGAAGTATTGGAATGGGGAGTTGATCATGCTCCGGGGTTTGGACTTATACTATCTCCCCCATATGGCTTCGGAAGGAGTCCGGACTCGCTTCCGTAGGGATGTGCTCCGGGGTGATGCTTTCCGGTTAATTTTTGCATTTTGTGAATGTCTCGGTTTCCAAATAACCCGAGATACTTTTATGAATCACAGAACTTTGCATAGGCTAGGCTGTAAGTAGTTTTGCTTCCTGTCCGGACCATTCATATGTGTCTTATCTGCTTCCATTTTCTTTTGTTTGCTGTTTTTGACTTGTGTTTTTTCTTTGTTCCTTGCAGGTTTGCCACACTACAATCCGGACATGTCTTCCTCCGCATACAGTGATGCTTTGAAAGGTCTGGGCAAGGCCTTCAAGTTGCCCAAAAAGAATGCTGTTGCTGGGTCCGGATCTAATGCCTCGGTGGAGGAGGGATCCCAGAGCAATGCGGTTCCAAATCCGAAACCAGAAATTGCTGCGATTCCTGCTGGTCCGGAGCTGGATGCTGAAGTTGAGTTTGGGGATGAGTTTGCTAACCTGGAGGACCTTGGTCCTTTAGGTGAGGCTCCGGGTGGCTCCTGGTAGGCCTACTCCTAAACTCCTAACTCCATATGGCTCCTGGTAGCCCTACTCCTAGGCCTTCAACCCTATACACCTCCTGGAAGGACTACTCCTAAGCTCCTAACTCCATATGGCTCCTGAAAGGGCTACTCCTAAGCCCTTTACTCCACGCGGCTCCTAGAAGGAATAGTCCCGCACATTGCCGTTCTTAACCAGCTCAGTCCCGCAAACCTAACCTTGGTAAATCTCAGCACGTAAGACGTTAGCCCAAGCACATGATGGGGACAACTGTCACACATCAATCATGGGAATAATCAGGGCACGTGTCAGAGGATCCCCAGAACATTCCTCGGCCAGTCCCGCACTGACACATGTAAAGCATCCACTCCAGCCAGGTGCCCTCCGCTCCCAGAACCGACGGCCGGGATCTAAAGGTACCAATCCCAAAACCCTACCCTTGGGCTATAAATAACCCAAGAAGGTGAGGTTTTGGGGTTAATGATTCTTTTACACTCGTATACACACACAGCCACCTTACATTCATATCTATCTTCATCTTCCCCAAAAGCTAGTTCTTACTCTCACGTCGGAGGCGCCGCGGGACTCCAGCCCCGCTTCTGGTGTTGTTTTGTAGGAACCCAACCACAGCTACACCTCTACAGCGGCGAAGGATCCAGGACGCCGTCGAAGGAGTAACCCCGCCACCAGGAGTTATCAAATGCAGTGGTATTTCTCTGAACTTTCTGAAAGCTATGTTACTGGTTTCTGTTAATGTATTCAGTATTTACAAGTCTTCTTCAAACAAAGTTGGATGTATCCACGGTTATAGCTAGCTTCTTCTCACCAAATGATATAAGCTAATTTCATTCTATAACTTTTGCTAATTACTTGCTATCTGATATTGGTACTTGTGGACTACACATGATATTGTCGAACTTGACGTGTTCTGATATATAAATGCATTCACTTTATATTTCAAGCTGGTATGATATGTTTATGTGAACACCAAAGAAACAGGACAATGAGGTGAAATCAAGGATTCAGTTGAAGATACAAGTTTGTTACATATATTTTGGGATGAGGATTTTGCAAAACTTATTCACTAATCCTTATTAACTGATTTTAATAGGATGATTAAGGAGCTAGATAAGGTTAATCGTAGACAGACTTGTATTAACTTACTTATGTCCTTGCAGTTAAGATACATTGTTACTTGTACCCTTTCTTGGAGACTGAAGAAACGAGCAAGCCATTCAAGTACCTAAGGCTAATGAGCTTGGGGGTCATTGGTGGTCTTCTGAAAGAGGTACAATTCCACTCTAAATCAATACATGATACCTTCAATTTTTTATACTTTTAGCCTTTTGAATTATTAAAACAGCTAAGCAACAGCAACCTTGCATGGGAGTACTTTCTCATGGTCTACCCGCCCTTTCAAGTTTTGGCTCTGAATTGAATGCAATGTTGAGATGAATTAGCTTAATCGAACCATAGTTCAAGAAAATGTCCATTATTTCTTACCAGATTGCATATCAATTTGCTTTAATATGATCTGATATGCCTATAAGGTTCTACTCCAAATATCATCTGAATCTTCTCTATTATGCAGGTAGGCGACCCTTCGACAAAGGTTGTTGTTCACTGTTTGCTTGAATCAGGACTTTTCCCTTTGTGTCTAAAATCCATAGAATATGGAAACGAATTTTCACAATCAGTAAGTGTCCATTAAAATTTGAACTTTACTTTCTATTGCTTCCAAGCATTTTTTACCGCAATATATCACCTTACATGTAAGACAGTACTGAGTATTTAATCTGATTACTAAAAAATTCAAATTAATCTCCCTTTCTAGTATTTCTGCTAGATGTTCATTGAAAAATGGATTTTAGTTAATACTCCTTGTTTCATATTAATACATATCAAGTCGACTTGATGAATAGCTAATATGTTACTGTTTATGAAATTATTACTCAGCCATATATAAATTATAAGGTTTATATTGAGTACTGAGTATTATAAATTATAAGACAGTACTGAGTATTTAATCTGATTACTAAAAAATTCAAATTAATCTCCCTTTCTAGTGTTTCTGCTAGATGTTCATTGAAAAAGGGATTTTAGTTAATACTCCTTGTTTCATATTAATACATATCAAGTCGACTTGATGAATAGCTAATATGTTACTGTTTATGAAATTATTACTCAGCCATATATAAATTATAAGGTTTATATTGCATGGCATAGACTTGATCGTCCTAGTAAGAACCTGAGGAAATAATTCTGATACAATTCTGGTACACCATCAAACCATAAATAGATCGACACCCATAGTTAATTGGGTCTTTAAACTCACTCTGAACACTTGTATATGGCTATACAGTCTGCATCTTGGATAGTGTCAAGAATTATGATGCAAGAGCAGGGGCTACAGTATTGCTGTGAGCCTACAAACCGGTTGTGTTCAATCATGAAGGTTTTTAATGACGTAATTGAAAAGATGCAGGATGAACCGTCTCCTACAGTTTTGAAGAATATTATTCAATGTTATGTCATACTGTCCGATGATCCAAGGTTAGCCAGCAACCTTTTTAAGCATATCTGTCAAGCTATTGTGTGTTTCTATATCGTTCCTATAGTTATTGTCTTATCAATTTAGAACGTGTGTAAAAAATGTCTCTGAGCAACCACCGGATAGCTTGAGAGTGGTTTTATGTTCCTTGGGGCGGTCGGGTTGCTGTACTTAACAAACATAATTTGATGTAATTCGAATGCAGCAGGGGGGTTGTCTCCTCCTCAGAAGCTTCATTCCGCCAATACTGACGACTGCCCCATATATTGAAGCCCTTCGTGTAAGTCCATATCCAGATGATCTCTTATATACATGTAAAAATGTGGACTCTATTCTGGCACAAAACAGCAAATTTCACAACCAAAATCCAAGTTTATAAAAAAAAGTATCTCTATTACGTAGAAATACCGGAGGCACACAGTATTTGCAATTGTGTATGCCTCAGCAACTTTTTGGGCTGCACAACAAAACCGACATCAATAATTCTAGATACACGACTCCTCCTTTTGAATATTACATAATTTTCTACATGAGTTTTTGTCCCGAGAACGAGTGATAAGTACACACACCGAAAGATATTATATATTCATATCTGATATCTAATTTGTTATACATGGCACGCCCCGTAACCTTAAAAAAATTGTAAGATTTGTTTCAAAAGCTATCGATGGGATATTGCGGGCCAAATGCAGAAGGGGTTGGTGATGTTGCAGGTTCCTCACATCTTGATCGCTAATATAGCTGATATTTGCTAGCTCTTTCCTTTCGTTATACAAGGGGAATTTAAAACCTTTTATTGTTAGCTATCATGTTAACAATATTTTCTGTAGAACAATTATATCTCCAAGTTGCAAAATAATACATGATAAACAATCATAAAATGCCCCTATCCAGATTAATGTGGATAGCTGAAAATATTTTGGTGTTTAATTTTCTCCTTTTACGCATTTTTAATCTGCTTTAGGCATCTGCTCTGAATTTATAGGGCATGAACTCATTCAGTGTTCAGTATTGATCAACACTACCTCTGATGATTGAGATCATGAAAGAATATTCTTATGTTCAAAAATTAAAAAGAATAAATGTTAGAGTACATAGAATATTATTAACAATATGGCGAGATTTTTAAACTAAAACCATCTACTGTGGTGTGTTTCTACCTGTCTTCCTCTTCTATTTTGTCCAGTTTGAGCATATACACTGGAATCTTCATTCTTATCTTGCTTTATGCATTATCAACCTAATGAAAACATAATTTGCGGCTAAGGAGTAGATGGGAAGAAAAATTTCTAGTTAAAATTGAGCAATTTGTTGACGGGTAAAAAAATAGAATTTATATTAACTTCAAGTTTCTGTAATTGAAAGCTAAAAAGAAAGACATTGAGCCGTTGGTTGTTTACTATGCAGCAGGCACAACATAAATATTTAAATCTGATAGACATTCCCGTAGAATTGTCTATATGCTAGAAGAAACTATATCTTTGTGCTTGGACTAGACTGAAAAACCTGAAGATTGAAGTTAAAACAGCATAAGAAACATATAGCACACAGGGCCAGAAGTTTCTGCATAGCTAGTACACAACTTTCCAGCCAGCAGCTTAAAATTAACGTAGTTTTGGCATGTGTTTTTTTCCTCAAAACTACGTCTTTTTAAGCAGCTTAGGCGAAGCATTTGTCTACAATGCAATGTACAAACTATTCTAACCTTCTCTCTCTCTGTGCGTGTGACTAAATCTGTAATCGGCAATTTCGTTTGAGTTGGGATAGGTTAAAGCTATATATCTTGCCTTTGACATGCAGGCAAAAGCAATATGCCACTTTTTTTTGTAATGAATGAAAATGAGAAGCTCTTAACTGTCTTAGGAAATGGCTTGATTCTTGATTGTCTCGAAGGAATAAAGTCTTAAACGTGAATTCTCTTTGGTTGGAGGGGAATGCAAATAAAATAGTATTAACAAACTTTAAGAGAAAAGAAAGGTTGTAAGAGGGAAGAATGAATGAAGATGAGGATGTGTAGATGTTTATCGTTTACTTTGTAGTGAACAATTTGCCAATAAACTAGTACAGATTTTATATTTCAACCCAAATTCAGTGTTGCTGGAAAAAGGTAATCGGGGAATATCGGTCACGAGATCTTGAAAAGATTAATCGTCAAATCGGGGATTAATCGGAAGAATTACTCGGTACAAAATCAGAGCAATTAAATATTAAATATAGGATTGATGTGCATGAGGTTCTCCTCGGATTGTACATGAGATTATAAGATTTCCTCATTTAACAGTAGGGATATTTTTGTAAATATAGGAGTTAATTTAAAATTACAAAACGGCCCATTCAAAATTGTACTCAAAATCCTTTTAATCTCAAGCTAGATCCGTGAGGACAACCTTAGGTCCGGTTTTCTCATTAAATATATATTTTACAATTATATATATATATATATATATATTTCTTTTCATTTTGTAACTAAATTATAATTATATATATCAAAAACAAAATGAGGTGATAGTAATCATTCCTCGTTCATTTTATAACACACTTGCATAGGGAGAACGCGGTTCGTTTCGGGACGGTTTTTAGCCGAAATCGAAACTGAAACTATATATCCTCTGTTTTTTAAATTAGAAACTGAATCCGCAACCGAAACTATCGGTTCGGTTCGATTTTATTCGGATTGATTTCGGTTTTAAAACCGCATAAAATAAAATTAACCAAACAATTATAAATATTAAAAATTTTAACTATAGGAATTACAAAATAAAATTGTTCAAAAATAAAAAATGCAAAATTTTCTTAATAAATTATAAGAAAATGAATCCGGTAGCTTTTTGACCATAATAATAAGTCCATTAACATGACAAAAAAATAGAAGGACCAGGCTCAGTCATCTACATCTTTTCTTAACTGATTCCAATATAAAAAAATTAAGACATTAGTTTACCTGTTGTAACTGAAACTACATCATTGAAGATGTGTCAAAAATCAAGTTTACTATCTATTAGTGCATAAATAACAAAAAGGGTACATTTTTAAATCTTCAAACATAAGAAAATAGCATAGCTATAAACTAGTAAAGTTCTGGATATTTAGTAATTTTAGAATTTTTTTATTATATATAAAAATATAAATATATTAATTTATCTATTTTAATAATCGGATTGATTTCGGATTTTTTCAGTAATAGCAAATCGGATTCAGTTTCAATTTTTAACTTTTTGGTTTCAGTACGGATTTAAACGGTTCAATTTTTATCGGTTGTTAACAGTTTCGGTTTCTGTTTCCGTTTTTTTCGATTTTTGTTCAACCCTAATACACACAGCCTTGCATGTATAGCAAAAATAACGGTGTTTAAACTAGATTTATATTTTTGTTTTTTATTTTTGTTAAATTCATACGCTTCGTCTCCACAAACTCCAACAGAGAAGAAATTCATGCCAATTCATGCCTAATTTGAAGAAAATATCGATGCTAAAAAGATGGAGATTCTATGCGCTGATACATACCGAATAAGTTAAAACTTACACTATTAAAAAAGAAATTGAAATAAAAATCAAAATTTTAAAGATTACAAACCTTAATCTTAATTATCAACGAAATTCATGTATATGAATCGGTTTAGGATTTTGAGGATTTTGTTTTTCTCTTCTCATTCCTCCAATCCAAAAATTTGAGTAGAGGAAGAGGTGGTTGAAGATCGGGGACCGATTATGCCGGTTTTGATCCGTTTTTTACCGGATCTTTCCCAAACCGTTTAATGCAGCAATTCAGTCCAATAAAATCGGGAGTAACGAATATGTCGATATAAGCCGATTTATCGGCTGCACTGCCGATTTCTACAACACGGGTCAAATTCAAGCAGGTCCAATTTTGTGCATCTATAATTTCGTGTAAAAATCTGTTTTAGTCACTTTTTAAAATTATAAAAGATTAATTTTTTCAATATCACATAATTATGAAAGTTTTCTTAAATTCCCAATTTATTTGTTAATATTTGACTAATACTAAAAAGAAATTCTAATTATTCAATTTTTAAAATTCAATTAATTTTTTGTAATGAAACATTTTACTTTTTAATTAATAAATTTGTAATAAATAAGAACAATAAATTAAATATTTTAATAAAACTAGATTAATTTTCATTTTAAGAAAATTATAAAAAAAATGGAAACAGTTTTGTAGTGGAAAGATCCATCTATCTTTTGGTACCCGATCTCTAAAAAACAGAGAAGACTTGACGCTAGTCTCTCTCTCTCTCTCTCTCTCCTGTGTGAAAAAACAAGACAAGCTGACCCAGTGTTGAACTTGCATCTACATCACCAATGGCACTAACCCATGATGATCAAGAAACAAGATACACTAGTGCTGGAGTTCTAAAAGGAGTTGTGATAATCTTAGCATTATGTTTGGCTGGTTACATAGTGGGCCCACCTCTTTATTGGCATTCTTTAGAGGCTTTAGCTGCTTCATCTTCTTGCCCTTCTTGCCCACCTTGTGATTGCTCTTCTTCTCTCCCTCTCATTTCTATTCCTCAAGGTATCATCTTTTTCACTTTCTAAACTAGCCCTTTTTATTTTCTTGCCTTTTTAGTGTAGCCCATTTTGATTTTTTATTGAATTGTTTCGTATTGTGATTAAATTGAATTGTTTGGGATGGATCTTGATTTTTATAGTCATAAAGATTCCTCAAGGTATCATCTTTTTCACTTTTTAAACTAGCCCTTCTGATTTTTTTGGCTTTTTAGTGTAGCATTTTGATTTTTTTAGTAGTTGTTTAGTATTGTGATGGAATTGAATTTTTTGGGATGGATCTTGATTTTTATGGTCATTTTATTATAGCCATGTGAAATATATTCGGAGACCTGGGTTGAGTATGGAAAAATATATTGTACTATTGATTTGACATTGATTAAAGTTTCCGTTTTAAAGGTTTTGGTTAATGCTTGTTTTTGGTAATGACATTCAGATCAATTTCACTTTCTATTGTCTTGATTTTTATATGATCCCTCTATATGTTCTTAACTTATTCTACACAATCTATGACTGATAGGACCTAGGAGATATAAAGGGGAAATGAAATTGAAATGAAGCAGAAATCAACCTACTGGTCCAGTTTAATTTTATCACTGAAACAGTTAGTTATCTATACATCTAATCTAGCTTAAAGTACTACATCAAACAAATATCATATAATTTTTTTTCTACAAAAATCTGTCTCCTGCACTTTTATAAGGGCGTGGACGTCAGATAAAGGCTTTTGTGCTTGTTAATTATTTGTTGAATAGTTGGAAAGAATATTGAAGTTTCTTATCTACAATCAGATATTATGACATGCATTTAGATGATGAGAAAGCATCATGTTATGGACTGATGGACAGTGTTCAGAAGTAACTAAATTAATAGTTTAAAGAGTACGAACATTTATTTTTGCCCTTTTTTTATTAAATTGATATGCACTAGAGACGTATAAGGAAGGACACCCTTTACTTTTCTTTTCTTCTAAAAATTGACAAACCACCAATAATTTTTTTGCAAGTACTTAAAGTTAGCCAAGATTAATTGGCAAGACAAAGCTGACTATTAACTATAGTACTATACTTGCCATTATTATCTTACTACTATGAAATTGTCTCCTTTATTATATTCAGATAAATTTAAATGATGATAGTTAGCATCACATAACAAAATTAAATTAGGAGTTTTCTGCGAATATGTAAAATTGTGTATATCCTTTAGTGGCTGTCTATATCAGTCATAAGATGACACATTGGAATGGTGGTAGAGTAAATTGGAACTGCTCATGGTAGTGGTAATGGATTGGCATGATGAGGCCAACCCTTGTATTACTTGACACGGTGATCTTACTACTTTAAAGTGTTGCCTCTATTGTGCTTCATAAGCTGGCATGGTTGATAAATAGAAAATATTTCTCATCTATTAATTGTGCCTAGCTAAGCTTCCTTTATAGGAACCTATTCACTGGACTAGCATATTGCATATGAACTATTGAGAAAAGAAGCTGTATCTTTCTCATTCCATTTTGAAAACCTTTGTTTGGTTTTTTCCTCAAAATGACAAATGGGAAGACACTAAAATTTGTTAAGAGTACTCACAATAAGCCGGGATGATTGGCATGATGATGAGGCACGCCTTAAAATGATCAGAAATAGGCGAAGATAAGTTCATGTCTTACAATTATTGGAGATGGTGGTTCAATCAGGAGTTCGATCTCTTTTTTGGTTACTGGACTAGCATTCAAACAAAAGATGACTTCTGCCTCCACGGGACTCCATGAGAAGTAAAACACCGAATGGAGGTCTCCTTTTTGACGAATCGGTGAAAAGCTAGTAGTACCTTTTTTCCACCAATAAACTATAACTCAATTGAGTTAACATTTTGACTTCTGATCGAGTCTGGCACTAGAGCAAAGCTTAATTACGAATAAAAGTTTACGTGATGTATTAGCAAGTTAGTATCACATCAACAGTGTCCAAAAGTAACTATATTATAAGTTAAAAGTTCTCCTTAACTATCTACCTTATTGTTTTTTAAAGAATTTCACCGAGGATGTGAAAAAAAGTTTTGTTCCTATGATTAAAGATAATCATTTCAAAGTACTTACCATAGTATATATGTTATACTGTCTTAAGATTTATTTTTTCAATCTAACAATTGTGCTTCGTGATTATTAAGCTTCCAACCACTGCTAGAGTTATTTCTATTCAGTCATTTATATTCATTTCCTTACCAAGTAGATGATTGTTAGATTTGGAAGGTTGAGCTATATTATATTGTTAATTTATGAGATTCATTAAGGTGCTACTGGCGAGCTTCTAGCTAAAAAGACTAGATTTCTATATGATTTTCTTTTAAGACTTATTTCACTAATCTGAACTCCTTTATGTGTGCCCCTCACCCCCTCAGTAGTCGGTATGTTATGGCGATCCACTCTTTACTGTGATCTTTTAAGTGAGGGAGAGTGTTAATGTAAATGGTCCAACTAGTGGCTTCTTATACCAATTAGTGGCTTTATGCAACACCTTGTTTTAAGTGGGTTATTTAGCGCACGAGTGCAATGCATTCAATATTTTGCAGTGCTCTGACCACCTTATATGGCCACAGTTTGTTGCAAAGTGCCAAACATCTGGAGTACAAAACTAGAAAGCAATTTTATTTTGCTGGTCCAAATGGTTGGACTCGCAACCTGGTGAAGGTAAAACATGGGCTAAACAACACAGCTACTCAATTCAATGCTAATATTAGTGAGATATAGTAATTGTCAGGTGGTAGCTGTTAAATAATTCTTGTGATATATATATACATATGTGTGTGTGACTGTGTGTGTATAGGTTCGCGCTCAAGTGAGGTCTTAAAATGAGAACCGTGAGAACCGGTGATTAATGTAGTTGAATTTGGTGATTTTTTGAAAAGTTGAAATTTCGAATTCGGTATATCGGTGATTTTGTGCAAAACAAAAATTTTAAATTTTTAAAAAATCGACAATTTTAACTATGAAAATCACCCGTTCTCACGGTTCTCATTTTAAGAAGTTCTCATTTGAGCAAAAGTATGTGTGTATATATATCTGTATGTAGGGGGCTACTCCAATAGAAACCAATTTAGAATAGAAACTAAAAACCAAATAATATTTTTTTTAAAATTAATTCGAAATATAACACATATGGTATGCAAATCGATCGTAGAGAGATGTAGAAAAATACAGTGAAATCGGATTTTAAAAAAAACTTACAGTTTGACGGGAAAAATCAAATTAAAATCGGAAGGGAAAAGCTAAAATTGGGTGTGTGAGAGTGCAGATTAGTTGGATGGGGTGATTTAGGGGGACCATTAGATTAAGTAGATCTAATGGCTTAGATTGGTTCCTAGTTTCTATTTTAATTTTAGTTTGTATTTGATCATTCCCCTATGTATATATAGGTCTTTACTCCGTGGAGAACATCTTATATGGAGAACTGTGGAGAACCATTGTTTTTATCATAGAATCTCATCATAAATTGTAATTTTTTGTTTTAAAAAATATAAAATTCGATGCCAATCTAGAATATAAATATAATAAAAAATTTAACAATTAAAATTTGATAAAATTACTTGATTTTAAATTTGATTCTACAGTGGAATAATTTTTAATAAGTGTGATTCTATTGTGATTCTGCTATAGAACCAATTTAAACTTTTTCAATGATTTTTTAATTAAAAAATTGTGTAACTTCGATTTTTAACTTGATAATTAAAATTTTTAACTATATATGATGAAAAATAAAATAAATTATATATATATATATTTAAAATAATGGTTCTCCACGATTCTCTACATAAGAGGGTACTCCATGAAGTGCTACCCTGTATATATATATAGGCAAATGATGTATATGATGCAAGTATGTGACATGAGGAATTGCTGTATATATATATATAGGCAAATGATGTATATGATGCAAGTATGTGACATGAGGAATTGTGGATATATATGACATTTCAGGTGGGCCGATATAGTGATTCTGATTAGGGGATTTCCTATGCTTAAATTATTAGGTTGTGATGTCAGATTGATATATGGAGTTTAGTAGCTTTATAAACCTATAATTTTTATTACATCTAAAATACAGGAATTGATTACATCAAACATTAATTAAAATTTACAGCTT
Organism: Apium graveolens; assembly: GCF_009905375.1. NCBI lineage: Eukaryota > Viridiplantae > Streptophyta > Magnoliopsida > Apiales > Apiaceae > Apium > Apium graveolens. The sequence continues at coordinate 221,115,718 of NC_133655.1, read as the reverse complement.
GCTTCTCTGTTAAATTTGATATTTCGTTTACATCCTGATCAGTCCTTGAACTATATTATATTATATATATACCAATAATGCTTACTTTTATTTTTTGTCTGGTTTTCTTGCAGAACTGAGCAACAATTCTTTTGCAGGTTAGCTTCTAACTTTAATGAGCTTAGAAAAGTTGATATGATCTCGTGGTGGTTACTTACAAGTCTTCGTTGTCTTTTTATTTATATATGATCAATTCATGGCAGAAAATCTCTCTAGATTCAGTTTGTATATTTACAGTACTTCATTTTTTTGTCTTTGCATGTGTGGTGCAGATTGTGCGAAGCATGATCCAGAAGTTGGGGAAGACACTGAAAATAATGTTGCAGAACTTCTATCAGAGGAGTTAAGATTACGAGAAGCGGAATTTACAGAAAATCAGCAGCGTGCTGACATGGCTTTACTTGAGGCTAAAAAGATCACGTCTCAATATCAAAAGGAGGCAGACAAGTGCAATTCAGGAATGGAAACCTGCGAAGAGGCACGAGAAAAAGCTGAAGTGACTTTGTTGGCACAAAAACGACTGACTTCATTGTGGGAGCTACGGGCTCGCCAGAGAGGCTGGAAAGAAGGAGTAGACAAATCCCATGCTCAGTCTTGAGGAAGTGTCAGTTTTTGTTTCCAAAAGCCAGAGATATCTCACCAAAACTACCTGATTATGGTCATCTTTGTCTATGTCAAGTTATCTTGTTGCTGGAATGGAACCACTTAATTTTTTAGTGTTTTCCTGTCAAGTTAGCTTTCTTCTCGAAGGTGGCATGTTATCTTTGTCGATCCTGTGTCGATCTACTTAACGCAAGACTGCACCTACTCCTCATAATCGTGCTATTAAAGTCCTGCCCCCTCCCCTCCCACTTCAGATGCAGTTTATTATAAATACCATCTTCGAGTTTTCAGAGAGTGATATAATTGTTATTTTGTGTGCTGATGAAATTATGTCTTTAGACTTTATGTACTTGCTTAGATTTTATACTACCGTGTGCATTTAGTATCTGACCATTAAGCCCTTTTAATTTTTAATATATTAAGTACTATATTCTGACTTCTCTTTAGCCAGTCTGTAATATTATGTTCGTGTGTTGCACAGATTTTCTATTTTTAAGGGGGCTTGATGTAATATAGGGATATATCGTGTAATTATGTTTGCTAATAAATAATTGTTATATGTGTTCAGTATCTATTATGTGAATTATTTGATAAATGTTAAATGTGTTTGGATGTTTAAAAATAATATTAATTGAGTATTTTAATTTTTAGATGTCCAAAATAAAATATAGATAATTGTCATATCTTCCTAATTACTTTAATGTTGATTTATGATTTTATAGGAAATATATGGATTTTATAAAATCTTTTTTCGAGTATTTAAAAACTATTTTATAAAATCGAGAACCAACCGACGTCATCCGTTGTTACGTTTTTATAAACTGAAACTCTTCTGAGAACTCCTTCCTAACCTAATTGCAATATTCCGAGCATTTTTCATATTTTGACTTTTTCGATCCGGCGTACGGTTCGTCCTGTGCGGGTCCCGGCACAACATTTTCGATACATTATTCGTTTCGGTAAATCAATAATACTCGTATTTTCAGTAAACGGAATCTTTTTATTAAACTATCACAATTATCACCTTGTAATACGTGTAACCAGGCGCTGAGACCAAGACCGCAGTACAAATTGTACTGGTTTGGATAATTATCCCGAAAACCGGTACCGTTTGGATCAGTTTTTATAAATAAACGTACCAATTTATATCCGGAGTGATCCAATGAGATACTAATTTTCCATAAATATAAATAGCCTTCACCGTATTTTATTCCGTATCAAAAATCATTTGCAGTCAGTAATTATATAATTTTCCAGAGAAAATACTTGTATTCATAAACCTTTCTGAAAATCAAACCAACAATCGGAGGTATTACCGGAGTCCGTTTGGAAAGCTCGAGTACTCAAAACGAAGGTCTTGAGCTGTACTATCAGAATCTGTGTTATATATTATTGCGAAATCAAAGGTTTATTTTCTGGAAATTTATTTATTTTCGAATTATTTTTATTAAAAATATGAATTTTTGTTCGGATGATTATTTGAATGATTTGATGATTGCATGTTGTAGAGTTTGTTTTCCTGATGATTTTCGTATGTCATATGACTAATTTGGAGTTCAATAACATGTTCAAAATTGAGTTTAATCTTTGAATTTTGAAATTAGGGTTTATAACCCTTATGAATGTTCTTAATTGAAATTTGAGGCTTTTTGATTTAGGGGTTATTAGCTGTTGTATTATAGTGGGTTGTGTTCCTTATGAAATTTGCAATTGAGTGATATATAGCTCGTTAACAGAGGATGTCTGAATCGAAGGGAGTTGTATTTTGAAGTTTTCGTCGGTTCACCGGAAACCGGTGATGTTCTTGGCCATTTTCCAGCCAAGTCTAGGGTTATTAGAATAAATTGATTGCATGGTTGTGTTCCTTGTGAAGTGTAGATGTGATCTGGAGGTGATGGTGGTGTGAGGATGCCGGAGACGAGTTCTCCGGCGAACCCTGACTGTTTTCCAGCGAGGGCTGGCAAAATTATAATTTAGTACCTTATTTATTGGGGACGATACAGTTTGGTCCCTGAAGTTTCCAGAGTTTGCAAAAATAGGATTCTTGTTTTAAAATTGTTTAAAAATCATATTTTCTATTTATTTTATTTATAAAAAAAATTCGTTTTTAATTTTTGAAATTCCAAAAATCATTATTTTAATTCCAAAAATTATTTTTTAATTCAAAAATAAATCTGAGTTAATTAGTTAATTAATTTTAGTTAATATTTAATTGATTAATTGGTCGATTAATTCGAAAATTAATTGATTAATTGATTTAATTAATTATTAAACGATTTTAATTAATTATTTAATTAGATTAAATTATTTAAAAATGATTTAAAAATTCTGAAAAATAGTTTTGAGCTTTAAAATATTATTTTAAATTGTTTTCAAGGCTCGATAATTATTATAAAATTATTTTGAAGCCAGATTTGGCCAACTGAACCATGTTTATTACTCTGAAATTGATCCAACGACCCGTTTTAATTCCGAAATATATTTTAAAAATCATTTTAAATACCCGAAAGCCTGTTTATGACCCGAGACTTCTTTATAAATGATATATCATTGATGGTTTAACGTGTTATGTGCTATATGTGACTTGTTGGTTAACTGTCGGTCTATATGTTCGGTGTTTACTTGGTTATAGCGTAACTTTCAATCCATTAATCGGATTTGGGTGAAACGAAAGGTAGATAGACGTGTGTTTCGAATAAAATTGTATGAGTTAAATATTGATAGATGCTTATAATATATGAGCAGAAGAGGCAAGGCGTAGGAAAGGGAAACAGATAGTCGAGGAGTAGACAGTTGTGATTGGAAGTTAGTGCAGTATAGCATGCTAATACCAGGCAAGTGTTCTGAACTTTCTCGAGATATATTGTAGTTGATTGATAATCTTGTTTTATATTGCAAGTTCCCTAAAGCACTGAGCCCTAAACCCTGATTCCAGATATTGATCTTGAGCCGTAAACCTAATTCTTTCTAAACCATTGATTGTTGTATACCCAAATACGAACCTCAAATATACGATACTACTCCAAAAATACAAACAAACTAAATATCAAACACTGAACCAGATTACTTACATATTCAAACCATTGTATCTTATGCTTTGAAAGACCAAATCCTTGAAACCTTGAAACATTGATTCCTTTGTTATCCAATTCTTTTATTACCTAACAACCAAGCTTTGAAAATGCCATATTGATCCTTATAAAGATTGAAACAATTTTATTATCGAACATCCAGTGTTGTTTATGATTCTGTTTATTGCTTTACATTGTTTATTCTGTTATTATGTTGGAATTGGATTGTTTTTATAAAATTGTGGACCAGATTTGTGGTCAGACCATATAAATGGTCAAGTTAGGCCAATGTGTGCCTTGGATCCAGTAGTTAAGAGCAGTGTTGTGTGCTTTGCTCGGGGTTAGTGCGTGACTGATCAACAGCCTAACCTTGGTTTTTAAAATGAAAATATAATATCCAATTATAAATCATAATTCATTGTTCACTTGATATCATAACCCTTTTCACTTGATGATCATTATTCTCAGTTTTGTCATTGTGACTTGATGAGCTAGTTAGCTCATTTGTGCGATGTTGTTTATGTTCTTTTCCAGTTAAGAAAGAACCTGTTGGTAACGAGGATCCCCAGTCCAGCGCGAGAGCTAGGGGTTTAGGTTGATCGAGTTAAGCTAGTAGGCATCTTTTGGAGTAATTTAAGTTTGTAAAAGTTTGTAATAATGTTTAATACTCAGTTCTGAGTTTGGATAGTAGGGATTTGAACCGTTTGTAATATAAGTGTGTGTTTGGCTTGTTTGCATACTTTAACCTGTTGCGGCCCGTGGTAGTTGGTAAGTAGGGTCACTGCATATTATTATTATCTTTAATATTGTTAAGCAGGATATAAATAAGGTGTGTGTGTGTGTGGACTTTAAACTTCTGACCCGGGTTTGGAGGGCACCACAGGTTTGGTATCAGAACTACAGGTTATAAGTCACTGACACAAGCCTAGGTTGACGGGAATTGGTAGAGGGTTAGGATTAGAAGTAAGGAATAGAAAGATAGAACGTCGAGAGGTCGAGTGATACTGTATGATAGGTATTAGTATGATTCACGTTGTGGTTCGTGATTCTTATATTACAATATAATTTCAGATAGCAGCGATGGCCGACTCTTTCATCCTCGTATCAGCTGATCACTCAGAGCCTTCAGTTGGAGTACCATCTTCAGATCCACGCCCTGTTGTTCCACCAGTGTTGGCTATTCAACCTCCACCTGTGTTGCAGCCCGTACCACTGCAGGTTATTCCACCCCCAGGCATGTGGCCACCTATCAGAAGACCCCTACCAGCTGATTCAGATTCCATTGGGCATTCAGTTGCAGGTGCCCCATTCCAGTCTACATTGCACCCAGTTCCTTATTACCGGTATAAGGCTCTTCTATTGGAGCGTGATTCCTTGTTGGCCCAGATTCGAGAGCTGCAGCATATCATCAGGACTACAGATGTTGATCGTGGTGTGAGGGAGCTTCGAGAGGAGATCCATGTGACACGCAGGATTCCTTGAGGCTAGGCTACATGGAGCTACACTACCTGGCCGAGGCCCTGATGCACTTATGGGATGGGCTACTGAGGTGATGGAGGACTTTGAGAGGCTGGGAGGATCAGAGTGTAATAACCCCAAATTTTGGAATTTTTGAAACCCTTATGAATAGTGTTTTGCTGATTATGCTAAATAAGAAAACTTTTCATGCCACACTATGTAGGGGTTCTTTTATTGATCTTCTGGGATATTGTAGTACTCTATGTGGTATATAAGTGTATGTAAATATCGTCAGAATCCAAATCCGAACACTTTGATTTTTCCCAGAAATCTACCAGATACAGAAAGAATTGAGTATAAGGTAACAGAATAAAAAGGATTTAAATTCAAGGATTATAAGAGAGGATCATAAAAGGAATGTAATGTATTGAGAAAGGTTAAGAAAACCTAAGTAATAAGATCCCGGGTATGATCCCTCAAACGATAAACGAAAACGAAAGTTAAGCGAACCGTATAACAGATCAATGGTCATTAGCCAAGTAATTAGAAGCTAATCAAAGAGATTAGTGGGGATGATGTCATCAAACCAATAAGAAGAGGACAAAGGTGGGAGGATGACATCACATGGTGACATAAGCATGACCAAAGCAAGTGTGTTGTTGGTTGATTTAGAACCACACAAAAGTTACCATGGTAAAGGTAATAAAACAAAACAAAACAAAACAAATCAAAATCAACCAACCAACAAATCATTTCACCAAAACACAAAGTTATTTCACCATTCTTCATCTTTGCTCTCGGCTTTCAAGGAAAAAGCAAGGAAGAAAAATCAAAAGTCCAAGCTCCACTCAAGCATAAATTCCAGGGTTTATTTTATGGATTCTACATTTCATAACTTAGCTTGTGTATGATTTTAAGCTCTTGATTCAAATGGATTCATAGCTAATTAATGCACCAAAGATTAGGGTGAATAGTATTTTCAAATTTTAACTTTGTGTTTCTTGATTTCATTTGCAAGATCAAGGTTATATAAGGATAGATCAAGGTTCTTTGAGGCTCCCTAGTAACTTTTCACCCTCCAAGAAAGGTATAAATCTTCACACCCTTTAGTAATAAGTTTGAATGTTGAAGTTTGGAGATGGTTTGGATGGATGAGTAGTAATTTGAATGATAAGCATGATTCGAGCTTAATTGTTAAGTAGTTTAGTTGAATTTAGAGGTGTTATAATATATGATTGGATTGAGATCCTTGAGCTTATTATGACTGAAATCAGTATCCTTGATGTGTATCTTGAGTTGTTATTGATTGGTAGTTGGATTGATATGATTTGGAATGGTAAAAATTTGGGAAATCGCGTAAACATAGCCGTCGTAATGTCCGATTTACTTTAGACTGTTTTAGTTCTTAACATTAGGACCCGTGAACTCACTGCTAGGTTTTGACCATTGCCATGATTAGATAGTTCATGTTACGATCTTCGTTTTGATATGTGGTTCGTTTGAATCCGATGTACGGTTTAGGAGAAACGACCGTTTTAAGTAACGGCGTTTCGCGAACAAACCGTTACCCTTCGCCTTACTTTGAAACATAGGTTAAAGACCTTAAAGGACTAATTGGGATATGAAACAATTATGTAAAGAGTATTAGGCAATTGGTAATGCATTCGCGAAAGAATCACCTTAAAACCCTTAATGGTTAATTTATTAAAAATGGTGGAGTCGAGGGTACTCGAGCGACTTAAGTGAATGGTTAAGCGCAAAAGCGAATGTTAGGGTCTAATTGGTTAAAGTATAGATTCATAAGCGACTTTGGTTTAATTCCAACTTATATGTTGTTTATAGGTTACCAGACTCGTCCCAAGCCATTTGTAACCCCCAGTCGCTCAGGCAAGTTTTCTACCCGTATAACTGTTGTTGTGATGTATATGTGTATATGCATTATCTTGTGATAGATGCATGATTGTTATTAGCAAATTCTTGCGATATATTGGAGCATGTGATATGGTATATATGCATGTATGTTTTGTAATCTTGATATATATTTGTTGGTTCAAATGCTTATAGTTGCATAATACATATGCTAGAGATAAGCAGTAGTTGCGTATACCCTGAGAATAGGGGACCCAAAGGTGAACCCTTTTCTAAAACCGGGAGTAGATGTTCCCGAATATATGATATATATATATATATATATTTATATATATATAGTGATATAGTTTTCAAAACTATTAATCGAATAAGGTTTATTCGATAAGTTTATATTATTTAATGAATATTACTTGAATATTCATTCGAGGACTTATGACTCAGTTTATATTATTTAATGAATATTACTTGAATATTCATTCGAGGACTTATGACTCAGTTTATATTATTTAATGAATATTATTTGAATATTCATTTGAGGACCTATAACTCCGATTATTTACTGAATAATATTCTTTATTTTATTAAAAAATAATGTATCGATAATCAAACTTACTTTTGATTATTCAAATAAAGATATTACTTTCGTATAAGTATATCTTTGGTTATTTACTATTCATTTCAAGTATAAGTTTTACAACTTCTACTTCAATTATTTTTATAAAGATTATTCTTTATGGGAATGTTATTTAAATAATAATATTCAGATATTTTCTAATATATTGAGACTGATTTACTTTATTAAATCAGCATTACTCCAAACACTCTTTAAAGTGTTTTCGAGTCTTTAAAATGATTTTTAAAAGTTAGAGCGGATTCCAAAACTCATTTTTTTATATATTTAAGATCTTCCTTTTAAAGGAGATTTAAATACTCGCTCAAAACCGGAGGGATCCGGCTCTGTGGTGTATTTTATTCGCAACAAGGTTGCTGTTTTGGTAAATGAATTGATTACTTACCCAACGTTCGGGAAGTAAGTCCATCTATCGAGTCGGCATAAGTAACATGGGCTCAGTGGGCGTCCATGAAAGTGTAAGTGGCTCAGTGGGAGTCCATCAAATGCGTAAGTGGCTGAGTGGCAGTCCAGCATAAGGTCCTATTGCGACCAAAGTGATAACCAGTGGGGAATTCGTCCATCTACTAGTACAAAAGGTTACTTATTGGTATCTTTGCCTGATCAGCAAGATACCGGGTTTATGCCACAATTCTTTTCCTTTCCAAAAATTCATTGGATGTTACAAACTCTGTTCATACTTTACATGACAGAGGTTTTCAGGAAATGTATAAAGAGATATATATGTGGATATATATATCGGGACTTAATGAAGTATATCATAACTTCATTTCATTCAATAATACTTCAAAGATTTAATCTATACAAGTTTTGTCTTGTAGCTTAATCTATGGGATGAACTATTTATACATTGAACGGTGGTAGTTCAAGTAGTATTCGGAACAGATATAAGTATATTGAAGTATCTTGTAACTTCATCTTTTAAACTTATATCTAGTTAATGATTGTCTTATGTATGACAAAGGTTTCAGGAAAACGTTGAGACAAGGTCAGATATATTAGATCATCTTGCAACGATATTTTTATACAGTTATAAACTGGAACTCTGTGTATATTATACATGTCAGAGGATTTCAATGATTGTGAAAAGTATATATGTATATATATACGGAATATTTTGTGACTTGGTCACGTTAAGATATCAACTTGGTTCATTTCTTCTGTACCAAGACTTTCATGAGTACTATGAGAATGTTCATATATGGTTAATCATTATACATATTATTTTGGTGGGCTTGTTGCTCACCCTTGCTTTCTTCTTTCATCACACAACAACAGATAGAAAAGATGAACAGGACCAAGCTCCCGATTCACAAGCGGTTAGGAAACGTTCCGCAGTTTCCTGTAGGCGTTGATGCCGTTATAGCCGAGGTAGGATCTACCAATAGGCTAGGCTTTCAACTTCTGATGTACCAAATTTATGTATATTTATGAATTGTAATAATGGCAAAGAAATGTAAAATTTTTCAGAAACCCTTTTGAGGTGTAATGGCTTATAATTGTGGAATAAAACGACTTGTGTTATTTTTGGTATTCATCTCTGAGACTATAACTTGTGGTGTGTGTGTGTATATTGTGGGGTCACAGTACGTAATAGTTCGTTGTTTATTAAGATTAAGTATTATTAAGGGAAATAGAACTCGTGACAACCCGGATCCCCGACCCCATATTTGGGGGTGTTAGAGAAATGGTTCAGAGCCAAGCGTTATAAACCTCAGAGATGATGTGACGTTAAGATAATAAGTTCACTCAGATAATAAGAACTTTTGCCAAGTTCATAGTCGGGCTACCTAACGTAGTACTGACAGTTAAAACCCTTACGGGAACCTTTATAAATATTATGATAGTAACATAGTTCGTTCTCGTATAGGGCAGCGGGGCACCGAACCCTGAGGTTCAGGAGCATCAGCATGAGGATGTTTTATTACATGTTGGAGATCAAATTGTGAATCTGATAGAGTACCCTAACGAGGGACCGGATGAGATTCATATTGAGAATGTTACGATTGAGGATGTTATCCCAGAAGGGATTGTTGCTGAGGAGGATCTCGTGGAGGATCCTGGCGAGAATGAAGAGAGGATCGCTGAGGAATTGATGACCGTAGTCAGGGCGACTACCAGAGCAAAATGGCCGCGAGGGTGGCACTAGAGGATGAAGATTACCAAGGGCACAAAGGTTAATGAGGGCAGGAGGAGTGGGGCCTTCCACGGCACCAATTACACCAGTATCAGACCCTCTTCCAGAGGTTCCTGAAGACATCAATGAGGTTCCACCAATTCCTGTTCCCTCCCCTGTACAGAGCCCAGCACCTACTGAGGAAATGCCACATTTATCTCCTGCACCATTGTCACCTGATACTGTGCTTGGTTATCCATTTGGATCCCCTGGGCCTGCACCACCTGCACCCCATGGACTGCTAGATGCTACCACTCAGGCTTCTCTTATCGCCAATTATTATATGGCTTTGGGTGGCCTGTCTGAGGCCCGTAATGTTAGGAGTGATCTGTTGGATCGACTTACTGCACCGAGGATTGAGGGTGGGGTACTTCCGGCAGGATTAGCTTATAGCATGGAAAGGATTGACGGTACCACCCGTGTTACAGCTAGAGGCCATCTTGAGGGTCAGATTGATCCAGCTCTACTTGCAACTATCCTAGACCTCATCACCGCTTTAATGGAGCAGGTTAGGGATGTCGTGCGTGCCCGTATTTCTTGATCCATAATAGTGTGCAGAGTCTGAGCAATCTGACAATAATTTCATGTAGCACCATTTTTGGAGGATTAGCCTAAGCTATGAATGATTAGTTTTTAATGACTAGATAATTATATGTGGTAGTACTTTTGGGATAGAAGCGATCAGGCCAAATGATGTAATTCTCTTTCATTTATTCAGTTGTTGTACCTCGAACAAATGGTTATGTATATATTTGTTCCTTTCAGTTCAGATCAGTTTGTTTGTGATAAGTTCATATTGTTAGTTGCACTATCAGCACTTAATAGTGTCATGAAGTTTATAGAACTTGAGAATTCATAATTTGCAATCATGCAAGGACTGTACGAGGGAAAGATTTAAGCAAAGTAAGTAAGACAAATATCCACAGATTCTCAAAAAAAAAAATTCTTTCTTTCCAAGCATTATGCCCCATGAGGAATAAGACCTGTCTAAAACAAAACTTATACTTTTACCCCTAACCACCACCTTGAGGAATAATATGGTGTGAAATTCTTTCAGGACCTTTAAGTCGCTAAGCTCTCAGAGTTCCTAGGAACAAGCTGACCCAGTCGAGAAAAGAGTCTGGCTAAAGGAAACTTAGGAATCATTTGAGATTCTAAATGATTGACGAATCACAAAAGACTGTTTTTGTCACTTACCCTCCTAAGAGAGAGGCCACCCGCTGGTGAAAGGCCAAGAAAGGCACAGAGCCAGAGGTTATGATAAACTGATTAAAGATCAGTCAATTGTTTTCGGGAAAGTCATTCCCAAGGATAAGGAGATAGTGTAAATGCTTTGGAGCTAGAACAAAAGCGGACGAATATGATGAATTATGAATCTAAGATTGTAAAAGTTGTCAAGATTCCTTCTAAGGACACGAATCCAGAATGACGGGATGTTTGAAATCAATGCTTATATTGTGTTGGTTCATGAAATAATGATAAGAGAAAGGAAAATAAAAAGGAATTGAAGTGGAAAGGAATATAAAGGCAATAGAGTTTGAGGAATGATAAGGGAGTTGGGTATGAGGAAACCCTAAAGACTCGTAGCAATAAAAATAGAAAAGTATGTAATCGTCAGGATAAGGGTGATTCACCATGAGTTAAAAATTGATGGTTGAAGGCATAAGAGATACATATATTTTATTCCCTGTAAGTTGGAGGATTCGAGGAAACCTTGAGATAGTTCGAAGGATAAATAATGAGACGCGGATAGACTAAGGAGACAAGAAAGTAAGAAATTAGGAAAATTGGATGAAGGAAGTGACCTTCAAGAATGTGAAGTGTAAGACTGGTGGCTTGATACCCAAAAAGGGAGACGCCAGGTATGAAAGATATCCCAACATTGAGATAACTGTTGAGATAAACAATAAAAGTAAATAACGAATTATTAAGAAGAAGTTCACGTTGAACACGACCAATATCTTCCAGAACATCCTTGTTATCGTTACCAAATTAGGCAAGAAAAGCGGATAACCGTTGTTATCTTTTGGAGGCCATATTGATTGACCTCATTTTGAATACAAATGTTATTGTGAAATTAGGCATATACTATCGAGGTGGGAATGATTGAATAAGACACCCATATCAGGGATATATGACTTGATTATCCATGGAAGGGTGCATGTACCTTTTTAAAGGTGGAATTAAGGATAGAACATCGGTAACTTAAAATGAATCCTAGGGGAATGCATAAAGGTCGGCATTTCACCCTTAATAAGGATAGTATGAGTTTTGACAGTATGAATTGGAAAGGATTAAGGTAATAACAACCTTTAAAGATCAGTAGAGAAATTTTTTCAGAAGTACATAGACAATGGTTCTAGTATTAGTATATGGTATTTTGATATGCCCTGTATCTAGGGAATACAAGAGGAACGATTCAAGGATAACCTTAGAGGTTTTACAAGGAGAAAGGAAATATTCAAAATTCTCAAGAATAGAAATGTTGATAAAGGAAATATGACGTAATTATAATGATGCCAAGTGGGGCACGTGTTAAACCACGAGAAAGTATGGATCGAACCAGTAAAGGTTGAAATTGTTCAGGGCAATTAGGACCTAATATAAAAGATGTTCTAAGTATGATTGAGAGTCAGTCGTGACAGTGATTAACCTCTAAAGACTGAGGCAATAACTTATGGAAAAATGGTGATATTTTTTTACTCATCAGATTTTAAGGAAAACATCTTCACATAAGCAGTGATTGAAATGAGGTAGAAAATTTATTTGGAGGTGGTTAAAATGACATTGACTGTAAGGAAATTTTACTATCAGGAAAGGCCAAAGAGTTGGCCGACACTTTAAAGGTAAGAGGATAATTATAGGCGCTTGTGCCAAAGGAATACAGTGATGATGATAAAACCTGTGAAGGTTGTATTATGGTTTGGAAGATTGACATTCTTTCTGATGACTGTGCAATACCCAACCGTAATAGTAGTTGGTAAAGGTTTAATTCGTGTAATCGCCATGAGCGGGCTATCTGTCTCAGAAGGTACTATCTTGAGATAAGCCAGGACCATGTTTCAAAAAGGACTAGACGAACCTTTGAGTTAAGTCTTCTATTTAAGGCATATGATTAAGAATGGTATTAACCTGCTATCGTTGCTTTAATTGAAACTCTTCTGCAATTTTATCTGCTTCATGTCATGAAAGTAAGTCAGAATTTGGAGTGTTCTTCATGAATTATGATTGGTGATTATGTTAACTCCTTAGAAGAATTCTATACGACATGTATGGACTCCGTATGGTTAGATATTAAGATTTCATGGAAAGTGAATGACGACAGTAGGTCAGTGGTAGACCATAGTAATGCAGCAATGATTCTGCGAGTAATGAGCTGATTACAACCGTGAGAGTTGTATTGGAATGGATGTTGAGATTGAGTACCACTAATCGGGTCGTGTTGACGTCTAAGTTATCTTTGATAGAAAAACTAGGTCGATTATTTACCTATTGAATATTTATTCCTTCTTATCAATAGAGAGTCGTATTACTATACGAGGAAGGTTGCGATGCAAGCATAGAATTCTAGTAACGGTGATGTCTGGAATGAGACCCCGGATTCGATTTTCGATGATGAGGGAGTTTCAAAGGTGATTGAGTATAAGCTCGAGGAAGAGCATGGGTCCATAGAACGATGGACGGAATAGCAAAATATTTAGGCATGTGAAATATGATGCTATAATATTTGATGTTGATATAAATACATATATGTTTTGTTCTCCTATGGCAAACCTCTATAGTTCAGGGGTAGATTCCAAGCCAGATATTTTGTGGCAGTATATTTTATATATATACAATTTTCTTCAATTCGTTCTTTTCTCTCATTTTCATTTCATATAAGCTGAGAAGAACAACCCTTCCAGAAGGGGAGGTATTGCCGAATGACTATCTATTTGTGTGATAGAAGCCTAGTAGGATACCACATGTTGTTTAATTGCTTGTCAAGTACTAAAGGCTGGCCACCTTCTGTACTAACTATGCAATAGAACAAGTGTTCATGATCATAGTGATCTCTCAACAAATTCCTTTACTTCTATATGATGGATCAAGCTTTCGAAGATGGAAGCAGCTAAAGGAAGTAGTATCAGTACGGTGGTATTCTGATTCTAACGCGTTAGTGATACTAAGGTTGACGTGGTTATTAAAAGGTTATAGAACGCTAACGAGCAAAAGTATAACCAGTATAATATTAGGAACGGAAGGTAGTAGCGATTACGAACAGGAAAAGAATGGGTATTGAGAAGCAAAAGCTCTAATGCTAAAAGCTATAATGAGAGTCTGTGCAATAGACTTGAAAGAATTTGGAATGATCACTTAACGCGGATTGAGTTTTCTCACGATAATAGATCGTATGTCAGGTATCGAGATGTCGTCTTATGAGATCTTTAAGGGAAGACAATGCCGATCTCCCTTATGTTAGGATGATGTTGCAGAGCGCAAGATGCTCGAACCAGCAGTGGTCCAAAGGACCAAGGGTATGATAGATCTAATCAGAGGACGGCTGGTAGTAGCCCAAGATGGACATAAAAAGTATGTTGATTTGACACGAAAGGACAAAGAATAGGAAATAGGGGACCTAGTAATGTTAAAGGTATCCCTTGGAAATGATTGATGAGGTTCAAAAAGAAAGGAAAGCTAAGCCTACGAATTGTTGGACCCTTTGAGGTATTAAGACGTATTGGGAAGTTAGCATACGAGCTAGCCCTACCCCCGAACATGTAGCAAGTCATAACGTGTTTCACGTATCAATATTAAGGAAGTGTAATTCGGATGCCAGATAAATAGGGGCATATGAGCGCATAGATATGCAACCAGACGTAACCTATATGGAGCAACCAGGAAGGGTTATAGATTAAAAAAGGAACAAGTGCTTAGGAGAAGGGTTATCAAACTATTCAGAGTTTGATGGAAGAACCACAATATGGAAAAATTTACTTTAGAGTTAGAAAGCGCAATGCTAAGAAAGTATCCCTATTCATTTTCTATCTGATTCCGGGACGGAATCCTTTTAAGGAGGGGAGACTGTAATAACCCCAAATTTTGGAATTTTTGAAACCCTTATGAATAGTGTTTTGCTGATTATGCTGAATAAGAAAACTTATATAAGTGTATGTAAAGATCGTCAGAATCCAAATCCGAATACTTTGATTTTTCCCAGAAATCTACCAGATACAGAAAGAATTGAGTATAAGGTAACAGAATAAAAAGGATTTAAATTCAAGGATTATAAGAGAGGATCATAAAAGGAATGTAATGTATTGAGAAAGGTTAAGGAAACCTAAGTAATAAGATCCCGGGTATGATCCCTCAAATGATAAACGAAAATGAAAAGCGAACCGTATAACAGATCAGCGGTCATTAGCCAAGTAATTAGAAGCTAATTAAAGAGATTAGTGGGGATGATGTCATCAAACCAATAAGAAGAGGACAAAGGTGGGAGGATGACATCACATGGTGACATAAGCATGACCAAAGCAAGTGTGTTGTTGGTTGATTTAGAACCACACAAAAGTTACCATGGTAAAAGGTAATAAAACAAAACAAAACAAATCAAAATCAACCAACCAACAAATCATTTCACCAAAACACAAAGTTATTTCACCATTCTTCATCTTTGCTCTCGGCTTTCAAGGAAAAAGCAAGGAAGAAAAATCCAAAGTCCAAGCTCCACTCAAGCATAAATTCCATGGTTTGTTTTATGGATTCTACATTTCATAACTTAGCTTGGGTATGATTTTAAGCTCTTGATTCAAATGGATTCATAGCTAATTAATTCACCAAAGATTAGGGTGAATAGTGTTTTCAAATTTTAACTTTGTGTTTCTTGATTTCATTTGCAAGATCAAGGTTATATAAGGATAGATCAAGGTTCTTTGAGGCTCCCTAGTAACTTTCCACCCTCCAAGAAAGGTATAAATCTTCACACCCTTTAGTAATAAGTTTGAATGTTGAAGTTTGGTGATGGTTTGGATATATTATTTAATGAATATTACCTGAATATTCATTCGAGGACTTATGACTCAGTTTATATTATTTAATGAATATTACTTAATTATTCATTCGAGGACTTATGACTCAGTTTATATTATTTAATGAATATTATTTGAATATTCATTTGAGGACCTATGACTCCGATTATTTACTGAATAATATTCTTTATTTTATTAAAGAATAATGTGTCGATAATCAAACTTACTTTTGATTATTGAAATAAAGATATTACTTTCATATAAGTATATCTTTGGTTATTTACTATTCATTTCAAGTATAAGTTTTACAACTTCTACTTCAATTATTTTTATAAAGATTATTCTTTATGGGAATGTTATTTAAATAATAATATTCAGATATATTTTAATATATTGGAATTGATTTACTTTATTAAATCAACATTACTCCAAACACTCTTTAAAGTGTTTTCGAGTCTTTAAAATGATTTTTAAAAGTTAGAGCGGATCCCAAAACTCATTTTTTTATATATTTAAGATCTTCCTTTTAAAGGGGATTTAAATACTCGCTCAAAACCGGAGGGATCCGGCTCTGTGGTGTATTTTATATTCGCAACAAGGTTGCTATTTTGGTAAATGAATTGATTACTTACCCAACGTTCGGGAAGTAAGTCCATCTATCGAGTCGGCATAAGCAACATGGGCTCAGTGGGTGTCCATGAAAGTGTAAGTGGCTCAGTGGGAGTCTATCAAATGCGTAAGTGGCTGAGTGGCAGTCCAGCATAAGGTCCTATTGCGACCAGGGTGATGACCATTGGGGAATTCGTCCATCTACTAGTAGAAAATGTTACTAATTGGTATCTTTGCCTGATCAGCAAGATACCGTGTTTATGCCACAATTATTTTCCTTTCCAAAAATTCATTGGATGTTACAAACTCTGTTCATACTTTACATGACAGAGGTTTTCAGGAAATGTATAAAGAGATATATATGTGGATATATATATCGGGACTTAATGAAGTATATCATAACTTCATTTCATTCAATAATACTTCAAAGATTTAATCTATACAAGTTTTGTCTTGTAGCTTAATCTATGGGATGAACTACTTATACATTGAACGGTGGTAGTTCAAGTAGTATTCGGAACATATATAAGTATATTGGAGTATCTTGTAACTTCATCTTTTAAACTTATATCTAGTTAATGATTGTCTTATGAACGACAAAGGTTTCAGGAAAACGTTGAGACAAGGTCAGATATATTAGATCACCTTGCAACGATATTTTTATACAGTTATAAATTGGAACTCTGTGTATATTATACATGTCAGCGGATTTCAAAGATTGTGAAAAGTATATATGTATATATATACGGAATATTTTGCGACTTGGTCGCGTTAAGATATTAGCTTGGTTCATTTCTTCTTGACCAAGACTTTCATGAGTACTATGAGAATACTCATATATGGTTAATCATTATACATATTATTTTGGTGGGCTTGTTGCTCACCCTTGCTTTCTTCTTTCATCACACAACAACAGATTGAAAAGATGAACAGGACCAGCTCCCGATTCGCAAGCGGTTGTTCAGCAGTTTCCTGTAGGCGTTGATGCCGTTATAGCCGAGGTAGGATCTACCAATAGGCTAGGCTTTCAACTTCTGATGTACCAGATTTATGTATATTTATGAATTGTAATAATGGCAAAGAAATATAAATTTTTTCAGAAACCCTTTTGAGGTGTAATGGCTTATAATTGTGGAATAAAATAACTTGTGTTATTTTTGGTATTCATCTCTGAGACTATAACTTGTGGTGTGTGTGTGTATATTATGGGGTCACAGTACGTAGTAGTTCGTTATTTATTAAGATTAAGTGTTATTAAGGGAAATAGAACTCGTGACAACCCGGATCCCTGACCCCAGATTTGGGGGTGTTACACAGAGTTTCCTTGGAGTTGAGTCAGAGATCCAGAAATGGAGATGCTGATCAGAGCTGTTATGGTTGTGTAGTATGTACAGTAGTGTGTAGTATGTATCAGTAGACTTTTGAGTTGTATTTATAGACTAGATCTGCTGACTAGTGAGTAGGTTGTTGTACCCTTTTGATTTCACTTCTGAAGCGTCTTTACGCTTGTACTACCTAAAACTTTTGATCTATATATATCAGTACCTTTTCTTTTCCAGCATTGTCATTTATTTTACTGCACCTGTTTTACTTTACCTTATTTATCGCACCAGTAATACCCCTATGATATCATGTACCATGTTCCCTTAACTGTTTATATTCTGTAAAGAAGCATGCAATTTACTCAGTTTAAATGTTACAACTGTTTTCAAAAAGAGATATTTCTGTTCTACAAAACTTTTCTTTTATGCAAAGGATTTGATTTAAAAGCTAAATAAGTTGTTTGATTTTTTACAGAAATTGCCTCCCAGAAGAAATACCCGCACCAACACCCAGAATGAAAAAACCAACAATAATAACAACCAAGACGATACAAACCAGAATATGAACCCCGGACCCATAGATCCAGCAATAGCCCAGATTCTCCAAATCTTAGCCCAACAAACAGTTCACCTGGCACAACAACAACAAAGACAGACCAATCCCCAGGTAACTTTCAAAACTTTTCAGGCAGTAAACCCACCAGAATTTAAGGGTTCCTTAGAACCGATTGAAGCAAATGTTTGGTTAAAGGAGATGGAGAAGTCATTTGCCTTAGTGAAGGTAAAGGAAGAATAGAAGGTTGAGTTTGCAAGCTATTATTTGAAGAATGAGGCCACCTATTGGTGGGAGATGGTGAAAATGTTGGAAGGTACAGATGTTATTACTTGGGAGAGGTTTAAGGAATTATTTTTTGAAAAAAAAATTCCCCGGTTTGTCCAGGATCAGATGGAGCTGAAGTTTTTAGAGTTAAAGCAAGGAAATATGTCGGTGGCAGATTATGAGAGTAAGTTTGAAGAGTTGTCACGGTATGTGCCGTCATATGTGGATACTGACAAGAAGAAGGCTAAAAGATTTCAGCAAGGTCTGAAGCCATGGATCAGAGGAAAGGTAGTGATTTTTGAGTTAGATACTTATGCAGGAGTGGTACAGAAAGCTATGATTGCAGAGACAGAGAGTGAGATGTCACAGAAGGAAAAAGAAAGTAAGAAGAGAAAGTCCGAAGGGAATGAAGGTCAGTCACAATCAGGGAAGTTTCCAAACTTTAAGAAGGGCAAGTTTCAGCCAGGGAGAAATTTTAATTTCAAAAGAAAAAATGCAGGCGACGGAGGCCAGGGCAACCGTCCAGTTAATGTGAATCAGCCGAATTAGTTGAGATTAACTTTTACAGATTGCCAGGTATGTGGGAAGACATATGGAGGAATTTGTAATTAGTTGAATGTAGTTTGTTTTAAGTGCAATCAGAAAGGGCACTATTCAAGGGAGTGCCGAAATCAGCCAGCGAGAGAGCCAGCAAACAAGGATCAGCCTATCCGGAATCCAGCAGTGAAGGTTCCAGCCATTGGATTTACGTGCTTTAAATGTGGGAAGCCAGGACATATAGCCAGGGATTGCAAGACACCAGCCCCAGTCAATAATGCATTGAGGATTATAGGATCTACCCCAGCAGTGAATGAGACTCCAAGGGCTAGAGTTTTTGATATGTCTATGAAGGACGCTATCCAGGATACTGATGTCGTGGCAGGTACACTTAATGTGAATTCTTTATGTGCTAAAGTGTTAATAGATTCGGGAGCAACTCGATCATTTGTTAATCAAGATTTTGTTAGTAAGTTAAATTGTCCAGTTGAGTATCTAAATGAAATAATGACTGTGGAATTACCAAATCAAGAACGTGTATATATTAACCAAGTTTGTGGGAATTGTGTGATTGAGATTTCCGGTAGTAAGTTTTGTGTATATTTGATACCGTTTAAGTTAGGAGAATTTGACAGTATCCTAGGAATGGATTGGTTACCTAAGCACGATGCCCAGATATATTGTCGAAATAAAAAAGTAATGGTGAAGACGCCAGACGAAAGGATACTAACGTTCAAGGGCCAGAAGCAAGCAAAGAAGTTCTTAACGATGATTCAAGCCAAGAAGTTACTACGACAAGGATGCGAACATTTCGTGGCATATGTGATTGATAGAAGTCAGGAGCCAGCAAAACTTGAAGATATTCCAGTAGTGAATGAATTTCCAGATGTGTTTCCCGATGAGTTACCAGGACTTCCTCCAGACAGAAAAATTGAGTTTGCAATCGACTTAGCACCTGGAACAGAGCCAGTATCCAAGGCCCCGTATAGAATGACGCCCGTGGAGATGAAAGAACTAGCGAAGCAATTATAAGAGTTATTAGAGAAAGGAGTAATCAGACCCAGTGTATCCCCGTGGGGTGCAACGGTATTGTTTGTCAAGAAGAAAGATGGGAGCATGAGACTGTGCATCGATTATCAGGAGCTCAACAAGCTTACAATCAAGAACAAGTATCCGTTACCTAAAATTGATGATTTGTTTGACCAATTGAAGGGATCCAAGTACTTCTCCAAGATTGACCTAAGATCAGGATACCATTAACTAAAGATCAAGCCAGAAGATATACCAAAGACAGCTTTTAGGACAAGGTATGGACGTTATGAATTTTTAGTGATGTCTTTTGGATTGACCAATACCCCGGCAGCGTTTATGGATCTGATGAACAGAATTTTCAAGGAACACTTGGACAAGTTCGTTATTATGTTTATAGATGATATTTTGATTTATTCAAAGACGGAAGAGGATCATGCGGAACATTTAAGAACAGCTTTGGAGATTTTAAGGAAAAAGAAGTTATATGCTAAATTTTCGAAGTGTGAGTTTTGGCTACAGGAGGTTCAGTTCTTAGGACACATAGTCAGTAATGAAGGGATTAAAATGGACCCAGCAAAGGTTGAAGCAATTACAAAACGGGAAAGACCGAGAACACCAACGGAGGTAAGAAGTTTCTTGGGATTAGTGGGATATTATCGTCGATTCGTTCAAAATTTCTCAAGGATTGTAACACCATTGACAAAGCTTACACAGAAGAATGAAAAGTTTATATGGAACGACAAATGCGAAGAAAGTTTTCAGGAATTGAAGCGAAGATTAATCACGGCACCTGTTTTGTCACTTCCAGATGATCAAGGAAATTTCATAATTTGTAGCGATGCTTCTCATAAAGGACTCAGATGCGTTCTGATGCAGCACGATAAAGTGATTGCATATGCGTCAAGGCAACTGAAACTACACGAACAGAAATATCCTACTCATGATTTGGAGCTAGCAGCCATAGTTTTCGCTTTGAAGATTTGGAGACATTATCTATATGGAGAAAAATGTGAGATTTACACAGATCATAAAAGCTTGAAGTATATATTCACACAGAAGGAGTTTAATAAGAGGCAGAGGAGATGGCTAGAATTGATTAAAGACTACGACTGCATGATTAACTATCATCCCGGTAAAGCAAATGTTGTAGCGGACGCGTTGAGTCGGAAAGAAAAGTTAAATGTGTTATCAATACCCAAAGAAATATATAAGGAATTCCAGAAACTGGAATTGGAGATTAGAGTTTGCAAGCCTGATGAAGCAAAAATGTATAGTATGAATTTCCAGCCGGAGTTGTTAGAGAAGATAAAGAAGTGCCAAGAAGAATTGATGGATCAGGACATAAATCGTTTGGTAGGTGAAGAATTGTGCACGCAAAATGACGATCAAGGTATTCTTAGGTTTTCTTCTAGAATTTGGATTCCACCAGTAACGAAGTTGAAGAATGAAATTTTACAGGAAGCTCATAACTCGAGGTATTCAATCCATCCAGGGAGTACCAAAATGTGCAGAGATTTAAAGGAAAATTATTGGTGGCCAGATATGAAGAGGGAAATTGCGGAATGGGTTAGAAGATGTTATACATGTCAGAGAGTTAAAGCAGAGCATCAGAGACCAAGTGGATTGCTACAGCCATTGGAGATTCCAGAATGGAAGTGGGAATATATTGCCATGGATTTCATAGTTGGATTACCAAGGACAAGGGCTAATCATGATGCCATTTGGGTTATAGTGGATAAACTTACCAAGTCAGCTCATTTTCTGCCTATAAATGAAAGATTTTCACTCAACAAGTTAGTCCATATGTACCTGAAGGAAATTGTAGTTCATCATGGAGTTTCTGTGTCTATTGTATCTGCTCGAGATCCGAGATTTAATTCAAGATTTTGGAAAAGTTTTCAAAGATGTTTGGGAATGAGACTGAATATGAGTATGGCTTACCATCCACAGACGGACGGCCGGAGTGAAAGAACGATCCAGACAATTGAAGACATGTTACGTGTATGTGCTATTGATTTCAAAGGAAGTTGGGACGAGCATTTACCTCTGGTAGAATTTGCTTACAACAACAGTTATCACGCTAGTATTGGGATGCCACCCTATGAAGCCCTTTATGGACGCAAATATAGATATCTAGTGCATTGGGACGAAGTAGGAGAACGCAAAATACTTGGACCTGATTTAGTACAACAAATGAAGGAAGTTGTTGAAGTTATCCAGAAGAGATTGATAGCAGCACAAGACCGTCAAAGGAAGTATGCGGATCAATCAAGAAAAGATATGGAATTCAAATAAGGAAGCTTGGTATTACTGAAAGTATCACCATGGAAGGGATTGACGAGATTTGAAAAGAAAGGAAAGCTGAGCCCAAGATATGTAGGACCTTTTGAGATTTTAAAGCGCGTTGGCAAAGTAGCTTACGAGTTGGCGTTACCTCCGCACATGGAGCACATTCACAATGTTTTTCACGTATCGATGCTTAAGAAGTATAATCCAGACTCCAGGCATGTAATAGAATATGAACCAATAGAGCTTCAGGCAGATTTGTCATATGTAGAAAGTTCTATAGAGATTCTAGAGGAAAGAGAGAAAGAATTAAGAAATAAAGTGGTAAAGTTAGTAAGAGTATTGTGGAGAAACCCGAAGGTTGAAGAGTCAATCTGCGAGTTAGAAAGTGATATAAGAGAAAAGTACCCTCATTTATTTTCTTAGGAGATTCTGAGGACAGAATCCTCTTAAGGGGGGAAGGATGTAATATCCGGGATATATCGTGTAATTATTTTTGCTAATAAATAATTATTATATGTGTTCAATATCTATTTTGTGAATTATTTGTTAAGTGTTAAATGTGTTTGGATGTTTAAAAATAATAGTAATTGAGTATTTTAATTTTTAGATGTCCAAAATAAAATATAGATAATTGTCATATCTTCCTAATTATTTTTATGTTGATTTATGATTTTTTAGGAAATATATGGATTTTATAAAATCTTTTTCCGAGTATTTAAAAACTATTTTATAAAATCGGGAACCAACTGACGTCATCCGTTGTTACGTTTTTATAAACCGAAACTCTTCCGAGAACTCCTTCCTAACCTCATTGCAATGTTTCCATGTTCCTAACCTCCTTCGAATTATTTTTATTAAAAATATGAATTTTTGTTCGGATTATTGTTTAAATGATTTGATGATTGCTTGTTATAGAACTTATTTTCCTGATGATTTTCATATGTCATATGACTAATTTGGAGTTCAATAACATGTTCAAAATTGAGTTTAATCTTCGAATTTTGAAATTAGGGTTTATAACCCGCATAAATGTTCTTAATTGAAACTTGGAGCTTTTTGATTTAGGGGTTATTAGCTGTTGTATTATAGTGGGTTGTGTTCGTTATGAAATTTGCAATTGATTGATATATATAGCTCGTTAACAGAGGATGTCTGAATCGAAGGGAGTTGTATTTTGAAGTTTTCGTCGGTTCACCGGAAACCGGTGATGTTCTTGGCCATTTTCCGGCCAAGTCTGGGGTTATTAGAATGAATTGATTGCATAGTTGTGTTCCTTGTGAAGTGTAGATGTGATCTGGAGGTGATGGTGGTATGAGGATGCCGGAGACGAGTTCTCCGGCGAACCCCGACTGTTTTCCGGCGAGGGCTGGCAAAATTACAGTTTAGTACCTTATCTATTGGGGACGATACAGTTTGGTCCCTGAAGTTTCCAGAGTTTGCAAAAATAGAATTTCTGTTTTAAAAATGTTTAAAAATCATATTTTCTATTTATTTTATTTATAAAAAAACCGTTTTTAATTTCTGAAAATTCCAAAAATCATTATTTTAATTCCAAAAATTATTTTTTAATTCAAAAATAAATTTGAGTTAATTAGTTAATTAATTTTAGTTAATATTTAATTGATTAATTGGTCGATTAATTCGAAAATTAATTGATTAATTGATTTAATTAATTATTAATTGATTTAAATTAATTATTTAATTAGATGTAATTATTTAAAAATGATTTAAAAATTCCAAAAATAGTTTCGAGCTTTAAAATATTATTTTAAATTGTTTTCAAGGCTTGATAATTATTATAAAATTGTTTTGAAGCCAGATTTGGCCAACCGAACCCTGTTTATTACTCTGAAATTGATCCAACGACCCGTTTTAATTCCGAAAAATATTTTAAAAATCATTTTAAATACCTGAAAGCCTGTTTATGACCCGAGACTTTTTTATAAATGATATATTATTGATGGTTTAACGTGTTATGTGCTATATGTGACTTGTTAGTTAACTGTCGGTCTATATGTTTGGTGTTTACTTGGTTATAGCGTAACTTTCAATCCGTTAATCGGATTTGGGTGAAACGAAGGGTAGATAGAAGTGTGTTTCGAATAAAATTGTATGAGTCAAATATTGATAAATGCTTATAATATATGAGCAGAAGAGGCAAGGCGTAGGAAAGGGAAACAGATAGTCGAGGAGTAGACGGTTGTGATTGGAAGTTAGTGCAGTATAGCAAGCTAGTACCACGCAAGTGTTCTGAACTTTCTCGAGATATACTGTAGTTGATTGATAATCCTGTTTTATATTACTAGTGCCCTGAAGCACTGAGACCTAAACCCTGATTCCAGATATTGATCTTGAGCCGTAAACCTAATTCTTTTTAAACCATTGATTATTGTATACCCAAATACGAACCTCAAATATACGATACTACTCCACAAATACATACAAACTAAATACCAAACACTGAACCAGATTACTTATATATTCAAACCAATGTATCTTATGCTTTGAAAGACCAAATCCTTGAAACCTTGAAATATTGA
The DNA here is from genome assembly GCF_009905375.1 of Apium graveolens. NCBI lineage: Eukaryota > Viridiplantae > Streptophyta > Magnoliopsida > Apiales > Apiaceae > Apium > Apium graveolens. The sequence goes on along the minus strand of NC_133655.1, from coordinate 221,090,711 downwards.
TTCCTTTGTTATCCAATTCTTTTATTACCTAATGCCAAGCTTTGAAAATGCCATATTGATCCTTATGAAGATTGAAACCATTTTATTATCGAACATCCAGTGTTGTTTATGATTCTGTTTATTGCTTTACATTGTTTATTCTGTTATTATGTTGAAATTGGATTGTTTTTATAAAATTGTGGACCAGATTCGTGGTCAGACCATATAAATGGTCAAGTTAAGCCAATGTGTGCCTTGGATCCAGTAGTTAAGAGCAGTGTTGTGTGCTTTCCTCGGGGTTAGTGCGTGACTGATCAGCAGCCTAACCTTGGTTTTTAAATGAAAATATAATATCCAATTATAAATTATAATTCATTGTTCACTTGATATCATAACCCTTTTCACTTGATGATCATTATTCTCAGTTTTGTCATTGTGACTTGCTGAGCTAGTTAGCTCATTTGTGCGATGTTGTTTATGTTCTTTTTCAGTTAAGAAGGAACCTGTTGGTAACGCGGATCCCCAGTCTAGCGCGAGAGCTAGGGGTTCAGGTTGATCGAGTTAAGCTAGTAGGCACCTTTTGGAGTAATTTAAGTTTGTAAAAGTTTATAATAATGTTTAATACTCAGTTCTGAGTTTGGATAGTTGGGATTTGAATGGTTTGTAATATAAGTGTGTGTTTGGCTTGTATGCATACTTTAACCTGTTGCGGTCTGTGGTAGTTGGTAAGTAGGGTCACTGCATATTATTATTATCTTTATTATTTTTAAGCAAGATATAATTAAGGTGTGTGTGGACTCCAAACTTCTGGCCCGGGTTTGGAGGGCGCCACACTTGAGATATAAATAACATATGATATATGTTATTCAGACTTTTTGTTCAAGTCAACTTATTTATTACTATTATATAAAAGACGAAACATTGAAAGTTTTGGTACGGTACCTGTTTTTTGGTACACGCCGAATTTACTGAATTACTCTTATTTTACTTAAAAAATTTATTAGCCTATAATCGAATTATAATATAAAAGTAAAATAAAAATCGTTTTCAACTATAACATGTTATATTTTTCTATTTCTTTCAATTAAAACAACTTTTCTAAATATTACGGGGAAGTTTGTTTAATAAAATAGGACAATAAAAATCATTTTCAACTATAATACATTACTTTTTTTATTTCTCTCAATTAAAACAACTTCTCTAAATATCACGGACAAGTTTATTTAATAAAATAGAATAATAATATTATAACCACTAATAACTAATAAGTTACCTTTTTCAGCTCCTTAATTATTTATTTTATTTAATTATTATTTTACTTAAAGACTTTGTTAAACTCCTTAACTTTAGCAATCCATAAATTCTTAACTGTTTTACAATAACAATTTAGCATCGTCATCCTTATTCCTCGACAACAACAACAATCTCATCTTATCGTTTAAAATTATGCAAAAACTTTGTGTTCTTAAATTAATGTAAAAGTCAAAACCATGTGTAGCTCTAACCAGTATCCGTCGCAGATATATTTTGTACGAGTTATAAATGTTATTATAAAACAAAATTAGAGTCGATGGAATCGCTCGATTATTTTTCAGCTCACCGCATGCAACAAGTTCAAAGTGTCATCGACCTGGGCCATCTACATCAAGTCTCCTACCAAAATTATAAAATAAGGGTGTTGTTACTGTCTCCCCGATCTTCCTTCATTTTCGTTCCAATCGGCGATGTTTAATTTGTGATTTAACTATTCATGATTTTATATGTTTAACGGTTTGAGGGGGACATTCTGCATAATTATTTTTATTTTAGTTTGATTCGAACCTTATATTGGTAGCTTAATTAATTACTCTTAATAATTTTATTGTTTTACTTCATTATTCTCACTTACTCAGTTAATACATTAAGAAAAAGTACTACTTTTATTAAAGTTTGTTTATGATTTTAATATCTTTTGATTTTTTTCTGCAAAAATATGATTTGTAATCAAAAGTAATCATATATGTAACTTCTTTTACGTTTTTGATACAGTATTAAAAATAGATCCGTGCATTGCACGAATTTTAAACTAGTATCTATAATCTATATTATACTATTATAAGCAAAACATAGGATAATTTGGTTGGTTGGTTAACACCTTCCAAAAAAGAATATTAATACTTTTCAAAAAAAATAAAAATATACATATAATTAATTTAAAAATACGTTAATTTCGTTTAATTAAAGATAAAATTACATATCCTACATAACTACCAACAGTTGCACACTCCCAGCATAGCCAAAACTCTACTAATAAGTCATACCAGGAACCCTCCATATATTTCCCATGTTATTAAATAATGTTATTAATTAATATATAATAATTCAAATAAGTTACTATTATCAATCTCTTCGGTCTTTATTATATTTCTTATATTTACTTTGTAGGAAACATGCTATGTTGTTCATAAAGAAAAAAAAAGAGTACACTTATTAAGTGGGGACATATAAATGAATTGTACATCTATAAGAATTAAAAGGTAAAATGAAAAAAAAAATCAAATTTAGTAAACTCAACTATTGAGAATATATATGCCTTCTATAAGACTATGTCCTACATAACTACCAACACTTGCACACTCATATCATAGCCAAAACTCTACTAATAAGTCATACCAGAAACCCTCCATATATTTCCGATGTTATTAAATAATATTATTAATTAATATATAATAATTCAAATAAGTTACTATTATCAATCTCTTCGGTCTTTACTATATTTCTTATATTTACTCTGTAGGAAACATGCTATGTTGTTCATAAAGAAAAAAAGGAGTATACTTATTAAGTGGGGATATATAAACGAATTGTATATTTACACGAATTAAAAGGGAAAATGAAAAAAAAAAAATCAAATTTAGTAAACTCAGTTGTTGAGAATATAATTTGGTTGGTTGGTTGGTTGGTTAACATCTTCCAAAAAAGATTATTAACACTTTCCAAAAAAATAAAAATATACATATAATTAATTTAAAAACAAGTTAATTCCGTTTAATTAATGGTAAAATTATATCCTACATAACTACTGACCCTTGCACACTCCCATGATAGCCAAAACTCTACTAATAAGTCATACCCGAAACCTCCATATATTTCCCATGTTATTAAACAATGTTATTAATTAATATATAATAATTCAAATAAGTTACTATTATCAATCTCTTCAGTTTTTACTATATTTCTTATATTTACTTTGTAGGAAACATGCTATTCTGTTCATAAAGAAAAAAAAGAGTACACTTATTAAGTGGGGGTAAATAAACTAATTGAACATCAATACGAATAAAAAGGGAAAATGAAAAAAAAATCAAATATAGTAAACTCAACTGTTGAGAATATATTTGCCTTCTATAAGAGTATAACAATTATAAAAATTGTTAAATGGAGTTTTTAGCAGGAAAAAATTAAACTTTTAAGAAAATTAAAAGTTTTATTTAACTTTTTTAATCTCTTAGGATAGAATAAAAAAACTTCAATCAGAAATAACACAAAGGCCATTATAGTTGAAAGATAAATAAAATTGAAATAAAAAATTAAATATATAAAAAAATAAACCATTTAACACTAGGTAGCCCGTGCATCGCACGGGTTATTGGCTAGTATACTATAATAAATGGAATAGGGTATAATTTGGTTCAACGGTTATTCTCTAATTTTGATTATTAAGAAAATATATAAAAAGTGTTATATAGTGTTATATATCCGTTAAACTACTAAATTATTAAATTACATACTAACTATACATATGCTACTAAACTACAACCACAACTTATCCTATTAATAAAAAAATAAAAAATAGTGTTATATATCTGCTAAACTACTAAATTATTAAACTATTAGATATAATATATTTATCCTACCGAACTACGATCACATGTTATCCTAATATTTTTGCTTTACAAATTTATTATTATTATTATATATTTATATAAATAATTTTATAATTATAATATGACGAGATAAATAAAAAATTTAAATATTAACGAGAACCGGTGCATCGCACGGGATTTAAGCTAGTATATTATAATAGATGAAACATTAAAATTTTGGTAGTCGGTCGGTCGATATTTGCTGAAATTACTTAATTACCCTTACTTAATTATTCTAATTCCAATTATCGGGTCCATCAATTCTAATTCTAATTGATATTATTGGGTCGATCAATTCTAATTTTAATTGATATTGAAGTCAAATTATGTTGTTACTTTACCTATTTCAGTTCTATTTTATATAACTCATATCATTATAATTTACATTAAATTCAACTTCCTCTACCAATTTAAATTTTAATTCATATCAAGTTTCATATTATTCTAATTTGTTATTTCCGGTTAAATTAAATGTAAACAAATTAAATATAATTATTTAGATTTAGTTGATATAATGTGACTCGGGTTATGATAAAATAATAATATTATCAGTCCTCTTAAAAAAATTATAATAATGAACTTGGATAAACAAAATTATATATTTTATTTATCCAGAATAAAAAAAACATTATAAAATTTATTTAGACTAACACAAAACTAAAATAAAAATATAATTCGACCAACAAAAACAAAATCATATATACTAATTATTGATCTATACTTTAAAAAAATTAAAATTAAACTGAAAATAATTAGTTTGATTTGATTGGTGTAGTGGGCATCGGGATAAAATAAAATAATGTAAACCACTTATACGAGATAAATCAAATTAATATTTGTATCATATTGATGTGAACTAAAAATTAAATTTTAATTAAATCATAAATATTTTTTTAAATAAACATATAATTATCAATAAAACTATATCGTTCAATTAGTAATATTTTCTTTTTCTAATATCTTTTATAGAGTTATAGTTAATCGATTAAGTAATCACCATGTTAAAATAATATTTTTTAAGGTACCAACATAATGGAGACATTATACTTTTACCATCAATAAAATAATAATTTCAATATAATAATATTTCTCCCTACGAATGCTATCACTTTAAATAAGTTTAAATGTTCTAAAAAGTTATGAACATATACGTCTACTAATATAATTATCATGAAGTCATATCATTAAAGTTTTTAAATAAATAAAATTAAGAATTGAATTCAAAATATATTTTTTTAAAAAATTATATAATATTTAAAAAAATTGTGTGTTCCGTGCATGGCACGGGTTTTAAGCTAGTTATATTATAATAGACGAAATATTGAAATTTTAGTAGTCGGTTGTTCGGTACTTGGTGAAATTACTTAATTACCCTTACTTAATTACTTCAATTCTAATTATTGGGTCGATCAATTCTAATTATAATTGATATTGAAGTCAACTTCCTCTATTGTTTTACCAATTTCAATTCTATTTTATGTCCAACTCTATATTATTATAATTTATATTAAATTGAACTTCTTCTACAAATTTATATTTTAATTCATATTGAGTTCAATATTATTCTAATTTGTTACTTCAGGCTAAATTAATAAGCAAACTAAATGTTAGGAAATGAATAACACACACAGGGGGGTGAATGTATTTTACTGTTTTTGGGATTTTCTTTAATGTTTATGGTCGAACAAAGTAAATTAAATCTTGTAGTAAAATGTGTTCATGCAGAAATTAAGCTTGCAGAAAATAAAGAACACAAATCTTCAAAACTCACTTAATTTTTATTAAAATTAAGACTATTTTGCTACAAAATATCTAGGCTCTTTGTTGATAAAGAGCTTAGCATCTTGAGAGTGTTACAAGAAATTTGATCTAAATTTTTACTTCTGACTAAAGGACCAGTGTTAACTTTATAACTTAGTTAACTGTTGGTTTACACAGTGTGCAATAAGACATGCTATTGGCTTTTCTAAACTGTCACTTGTCATTTCTATTTATAGAAAAGTAGATCTTCCATTTCCGGCTTAGCATATCTTTAGCATCCTGTGATAATTTTAATCTTCCTCTGTCAGTTAATCTTCACCAATGATCTTGCACATTCTTCAAGCTGCTTTTTGTAGACTTGTCAATTCAGCTGGTTGGATCGTTTGTTGATTGTTTATCTTGAATATTGAATTGGTCTGTGATTTTGTACTTTGAGAATTTTACTCGAGATCTCCAATTAGGCATATAGAGATCTTGACATCTCGATAAGTATAATGACTTATCGAGATCTCTAATGCCCTAGTGAATTTGACTTATAGAGGTCTCTGAGTTCTCGAATGAACCTTTAGCTTGTCGAGATCTATCAGCATCATGTCTTCACTTTGTCTTGTCGACAACTTAGAGTTCTCAAGTGAATTTTGACTTATTGATATCTCTGAGTTCTCTAGTAGACTTAGACTTATCGATAACTCATAGTTCTCTAATGAATATAGACTTATCGATAACTTTGAGTTCTCTAGTGAAGAAATGACTTGTCGATATCTTCAATCTTCATGTCTTCTTGACTTGTCAATATCTCTCTGAGTTTTCTAATAGCTACCCTGAATTCTCGATAAGTCATTTGGAGTTCTCGAATGACTTCTTTATAACACTAAATATGTGACTTGTAGAGATCCTGACTTAAAATATTTTTATCCATACAGATTTATTCAACTCCAAGATTCTTCAAAATTCGTCTGAGGCATGATCTTCTTGATCTTCTTCTAGATAGAATCCTTAGGCTTGATACCATTTCAGAAAAAAGACTTCAGTCTGCTCCTTTACATTTTTACAGACTTTAAAGTGTTACAAGTATAAATATAAACTAAGATAACAATACAACTTACTTGGGATTGTCAATATGACTTAGTCTTGTTGAGATACAGGCATGTCTTGCACAATAATCTCCCCCAATTTGTGAGAATATTTCCTAACACACATTCATGCCTGTAATCAAGACTAACCCCAAGCTTAACAGATTATGAAAAGTAACAGTTCATTATTCTCCTTAGATCAGATGTCCATTTAGCTTTGCTTCATACTTTGATCAGGAACACTAATGACATTGTTATCTTCAGTAATCTTTGAAATCATCACTTATATATTACAATCTCCCCAACTTGTTCATTATGAAATTATGCACAAGTTCTGATTGATGATGTCAAAACTCTAACTAAATGCAGAAGTCAATCTCCCCATTTTGTCTTCTTCTGTGAGTTTAACAAATTTTACTTCTATACATGTCTTCAATACTATATGCATCAACATTGCATGTAGATTTACTCAATTTTCCCTTGTAAAGTTTGTACCACCAGTGCATTTAGATTTTCTCTTCTCTCCCCCTATCAAGAAGAGAGTATTAGTGTCTGCCAACATCCAACTGCTATTTTTACATTTAGATATATTCTCCCCCTTTTTGACATTATCTCTAGGTGGAAAGATTCAGCTAGATGCATGTTGTTCAAGCTTTTGTCATTGTCCATGTAGAACAATATCTGCAGCTTCAAGCTTCAGTGATCTCTGTAGTGATGAATTCAACAGGTAGGATAGGAGACTTTACTTAGACCTGCAGAAAAAGTCTTTCAGTAACAAAATTCCTAAACTCTCTGTTCTTTTAAAGTAGTCTCACTACTTTTCACTGCACCAGTCTCATGGCTTTTAAGAGTCAGAGTTTCCTCACAAGGATTACTAAATCCAGACACTCATCTACCTCTCCTTTTTCCAGGAAGGATCCTGCCTCTCTTATTTTCTGTATTTCTCTCAATCTTTTCTCTCATCCTCACATGAAAGGATCAAATGTTGTTTGACCTACAGAAATAAGAGGTGGCTGAGAAGAGTTGTTTGTGATCATATGATTAGGGGTGATCCATATAGGTCTAATCATACTCATTTCATCAGAAGAGTAGGTATGCATTTCATACCTTGTGAGATTCTGAAGAAGCAGCAGATTAATTTACATTAGTATGCAGATGCATCTTTCATCAGTTTCAACTGTTCTCACAGTGTTCTCAGTGATTCTGCCTTCATCACCACTTTGAGGTAATGGTTCTTGTGTGGCTGGAGATTCAAGAGTTGTTGTATGACTTTGACATCCAGGTTCTTGTGTACTCTACTCCATTGTCTGATTCTGAGCTTCTGTTAACACTATTTGATGTGCAGTTGTGTCATTTTTTTCAAGAGATTCTTCCTTGTCTTCTATACTATGTGAAGTATAGGTTCTTGCGGAACATGGATCAGGGAATGATGTTGCTGATATGCCCAATTAAGACCCAGGTTCTTGTGTGCATGATCCAGAAAGTGAAAATCTTTTGATAGTCTCATCTACATGTCCAAGAGTAATCTCCTTTACTCTATTTTAGCTTTTATGTTGTAGGAACTTGTAACAGTTATCCTTAGCAGATCTTCCTTAAGTCTAACATAACAGGGTTGATGAGCTTCTGAGAAGACCAGTATTAGATGAAGTTCTGGTACTTTCTTTGGAGATAAATCAGAATATCTTGTAGCAGTTCTGATTTAGTAAGCACAAGTATCCCCTTCATGAATTCTGAAAGTTTTATATAAGCATGAGGATCTTGGCTTATTACATCCTTCTTTTCTCAAACAACAAAAAAAATGAAGAACATTTTGTGAGGTTTCTGTTCTTTTATAAAACAGGTTCCTTTCGAGAGTGACCTGAGTGGGATCGTGTTTGAGTTTTTGTTTGTGTTGCTGTGCCTGGGTGAACTGCAGTTTGGTTGTGAAAGATGTATATTCTGCAGTTTAGCATAAATGCCTGTTGAGTGATCCATAGATCTCATAAATCTTGTAATTAACAAGTAATTTCTTGCAATTATAGGCAAATTCAGAGAATTTTGCAAAAATTTGATTTTCAAAGATGTTTACATACAATAGTAAAGAGATTTAAAACATATATCAAGAATGATTTTGTGTAATATTCGACTTTACTAATCCGTTGATATGTCTGATGCATCAGTTGAAACCAAATGTGTTATCTCTGCTTCGAGTGATTTGTTTGAGTTTCATGTTGTTGTCTTGAAGAGATTGTGTTTACCCTGTACTGTATTGAATATATATAACATTATGATGCTTAGTTAGACATATGCAGAGAGATTTTCAGTTGCATGCAGTATTACAGGAAATATGATACTCAGATAAATTGTAAACACATAGCAAACAAGACACAAACAGCTTTAAAATAGAGAAGATGAAAGATTTTCATTAATATAGAAACAGTGTACAGGATGATTTAGATTTCAACAATTTAAACCCTAATCCTAACTACTCTAGTTTCTGCTTCTTCTCTGCTTCAATCCTCCTCGCCCTGCGTTGATATGTTCTGGGCATGGAGTGTGCAAGGGAAATGATTTTCTCTTGCAGTTCCAGAGCAGCAAGGCGTTCCTGCTCAGCCTTCAAAGCACATCCCTCCTGCTCGAGCGAGACTTCACCTTCAAAAAAAGGAAATTTATTTGATCGTCCCAAGAGAGTTCGTCAAAAACTTCAAGGGGGACATCAAAAGGACTGCAAAATATCCCTCTGATGCGGACACGAATCCCAAAAGGGTCAGTAGATCTTGTTATCATCCAAATGAAGGGATGGTAGATAAATGCCATTATTTAGCTTGTAGAATACAGGAGCAGCTACTGGAGAGATTTTAACAAGATGAGGGTTTGGAGTTAGGATGTTTGTTTAGAAAAAGAAATAGTGATAAATAATGAAGAGAGAAGGATTAGAATTTATAGAGGGAGAAAAGAAACCGAAGAGACACTTGAGTTTCCCTGTGAATAAGTGTTTTAACCACACACACACTACGCGTATCTAGGCAGTTAAAAAGTGACTTAACTTTCTAGTTTAACTATTCCCCATGCAAGTAATCAAGAACACTTACACAAAAGGTTTAACTATTCCCCATGCAAGTACTCAAGAACACTTACACAAAAGATAACCCTTCCTAGCAGCAAAAGATATCCCACTAGCTCACTAATCAAATCAAATACTCCGTACTGAGAAAGATTTATTTTGAATAAATTCAAAAACACATAATTAGCACACAGTCAAATAAATTCAACTATTATTAGTATTCTCAAAACATCACATATAATATACTAGTCTACTTACATTAGACTAACATATTACACATTTGATATAAAAAATATGCACATAAGCAAGTAAATGTGTCATTAAGTCTGAGTAATTATAGATTAGGTATGTCAAAAGTATTTTGCTGAACATAATTTATGAATTAAATTATTCCAGTTTTTCATACTTTCTGCTTCTTTTGATCTGTTATTTATTAACTTCATATATGTAGGATATGAATTAATAAATATACAGTTTACTTAGAATTTTGAAAAATTCCAAGTTAAAATATGTATCGAGAAGTCTGGGTATTTATAGAAAAAGTAAATGACTTGTCGAGAACTCAAAAATAGACGTTTGGAGTTTGTCTATCGAGAAGTCATTTTAAGAAATGAAGTACATATCGAGAAGTCATTTTAAATTATTCTTTTAAAGAACTCAAAATTGACTTATCGAGATGTCAAATAAATACCCAGTTTGTCCAAAAAGTGTACTGAATTAATTCCAACTTTTATTTGAATAAATTCAAAATAAAATTAGAATAAATTTCAAGAGTATTTTACCAAATTAATTTATTAATTCAAATTATCTCAGTTCTGAGTTATTGATAAGTCAAAAATTGTACTTGTAGAGAACTCTGTGAATAAATACTACTAGAGAGTTCTACAATGACTTATCGTTAAGTCATTTTTAAGCCTATCGAGAAGTCACTCGAGAAGTCTGTAAATTGACTTATCGAGGACTCACTCGAGAAGTCCAAAAATGCCTTATCGAGAGGTCAATTTTGACTTATCGAGAACTCAGTAATCTATATACTTTTGGTTTTTGTAATTCTGCCTTGTATTAATTTTACATATTAAGAATGTAAATTAACAACTGAGCAGTTTACTTAGAATTTAAAAAATTCCAAGTTGAATTTAAATTTGAAAAACAAATATGCAGAGATTTCCGAAATATTTATAATTCATATTTCAGTTAATTTCCAATTAAATTAAATTAGTTTTGATTTACTGGAGATTAATCTGATGCAAAACATTAGCTGAGTTCTTGCCTTAGGATGAAGAATTAAGCATTCCAATTTCACCTACAAGTCTAGTGAAAGTTGCTTCATCCAAAGGTTTAGTAAAAATATCAGCTAATTGTTTTTCTGTTGGTATAAAAATGAGCTCAATGGTACCATTTGTAGCATATTCTCTTATGAAATGATACCTCACATCATTGTGCTTTGTCCTAGAATGATTAACTAGATTAGCTACTATAGATATAGCACTAGTATTGTCACACACAATAGGAATTTTGTGTAACACTAGGCCATAATCCATTAGTTGATTTCTAGTCCAAAGCACTTGAGCACAACAACTTCCTGCAGCTATGTATTCAGCTTCAGCTATAGAAGTTGATACAGATTGTTGTTTCTTGTTGTACCAGGATACAAGTCTTTATCCAAGAAATTGACAGCTTCCACTAGTACTCTTTCTGTCAACCCTGCATCCAGCAAAATCTGCATCTGTATAACCAACAGCTTCAAAACCAGTTCCCTTAGAATACCATAATCCCAAGTTTAGAGTTCCCTTCAAGTATCTGAAAATCCTCTTTACAGCCATCAAATGTGATTCTTTTGGATTAGCTTGAAATCTTGCACATAGACAGGTTGCAAATATGATGCCTGGTCTACTTGCTGTTAAATAAAACAATGATCCAATCATCCCTATATAGCTTGAGATATCTACAATCTTACCCTTTTTATCTTCATTCAACTTTATTGTAATAGACATAGGTGTAGATGCAGGTGAACAATCAACCATTTCAAACTTTTTCAATAGATCCTTGATATATTTAGTTTGGCTGATGAAGATACCATCACTTCTTTGACTGACTTGAAGTCCAAGGAAGTAACTCAATTCCCCTCCATACTCATTTCATATTCACTTTGCATAAGCTTGGAGAATCTTTGGCAAACTCATTAGTAGAACCAAAGATGATATCATCCACATAAATATGAACTAGGATCATATCTTCACCATATTTCTTGTAGAAGAGAGTCTTGTCTATGGTACCTCTAGTAAAACCATGCTTCAGTCGAAAATTTGATAGTGTGTCATACCAAGCTCTAGGTGTCTGTTTTAGTCCATATAGAGGCTTGAGTAACTTGCACACAAAGTTTGGAAATTCTGGATCTTCAAAGCCAGGTGGCTGTTGCACATAAACTTCTTCTTCTAGCTCACCATTCAGAAAGGCACTCTTGACGTCCATTTAATACACTTAAAAATTTGAATATATAGCAAATGCTAGAAAGATTCTTATTGCTTTAAGTCTTGCAACTGGAGCAAAAGTTTCATCATAATCAATTCCTTCTTCTTATGAGTAGCCTTTTGCAACCAACCTTGCTTTGTTTCTTGTAACTATACCATTTTCATCCATTTTATTCCTGAACACCCATTTTGTTCCAATAATGCTTCTATTTTTTGGTGCACTAACTAACCTCCAGACTTTTCTTCTTTCAAACTGATTCAGCTCTTCATGCATGGCAGATATCCAGTCAGGATCCAGTAGAGCTTCATCAATTTTCTTAGGTTCTATTTGAGACAGAAAACATGCATGTAGGCACTCATTAGCAGTTGCACTTCTAGTTCTCACACCAGCAGTAGGATCACTAATAATTGCTACTCTAGTATGACTTCTATCCCACTTTCTTGTATGATTTTGTTGACTTGTGCCTTCATTATTTTCTTCATTGTTGGTATGACTGCCGGATCCTTCTTCTCTTTCTCCCCCTGAGTTTGTGCTATCAAATTCAGGTGTTTGAGATGAGTTTCCATTTTCATGAATTTCCTGTTGAGTAGTTTCTTCATTTAATATCTGTTATGCATCAACTTCTTCTTCCCCGTCAGAATCACTATCAATGTTGAGGTTTTCAAATATCAGGGCTTCAGCTTCATTATCATCAAGGCATTCCAAGCCTGGACACTTGTCATCATCAAAAGTCACATATGTGCTCTCCATAATCTTCTTTTAATCAATCACATAAACTTTTTAGGTTGTTCTTTCCAGTGAATATCCCAGAAAAATTGCCTCAAAAACCTTTGAGTCAAACTTTACCACATATTCAGAGTTGTCTTTCAAAATGTAACACTTTCTTCCAAACACATGAAGATGCTTTACAGTAGGCTTTCTTTTAGTCATGATTGAGTAAGGTGACTTTCCATGTGCCTTGTTAATGAGATATCTGTTCTGAGTGTAACATGTAGTGTTAACTATTAGATATATTTGTGATGTCATGTCTAATCTGTTGTGTTTAGTTTCAGAACTTAATATCATGACTTATCATGACTTACTGGAAATCAGGACTTACTGAAGTCAGAACTTATATCAGAATTTAAGGCCGTCAGGATTTATATCAGGACTTAAGTGCGGGTACTTTAGATAAGGAATGCGGCTGATTTACAGGAGAGGATCTGGACTAAAATAAAAGAAGATATGCATGAAGAGTTGGACAGCTAGAAGACTTGTAGAAGATAATATCTGATTGATATATTTTAGGAGACAGAATTATATTCCATATCAATTAGAAGATATATTGTAACTGTGTACTATATAAACACAGCTTAGGATTTACACTATATGTGTTATTATTCACGAGAACATTATTCATTGTAACCTAGCAGCTCTTAGTGATACTGTTCATCAATGAGAGAGTAGTTTAACCTACTTTGTAACAGAGCTTATTATATTGAATAAACTTAATTACTGTTACATACTTGTGTTCTAAATCGATTTGATTGTATAAACACTATATTCAACCCCCTTTTATAGTGTTGTTTGACTAAAAAAGTGGTATCAGAGCATCTATGTTGATATACAAACAGTGAGATCCAGTTTACAATCATGTCTAACAAAACACAAACTCCACCTAAGCCCACCAAAACTCAAGATACTCAAAACAATCAAACCCATAGTCGATATGAAAGTATTAGGATTCCCATACTGAGAGCATCTGAGTATCCTATATGGAAGGTAAAGATGGTTATGTTTCGGGAAGCCACAGATCCAGAATACCTTGATAGAATTAATGATGGACCATATAAGCCTACCAAGCTCTTTGTTACAGTTGTTGATCAAATAGCAAAGATGATACCAAAGGAGAAAGGTGATTACACACCTGAAGATGTCTCATTTATTACCAAGGATGCAAGGGTAAGGCATTTACTTCATAGTGCAATTGACAATGTCATGTCAAACAGGGTAATTGGATGCAAGACTGCAAAGGAAATATGGGATGCTTTGGAGACAAGATGCGAGGGAACTGAAGCCATCAAAAAGAACAGGAAGACTATACTCACACAAGAGTATGAGCACTTTGACTCAAAAGCTGATGAGTCATTAACTGATTTATATGACAGGTTTGCCAAACTCTTGAATGATCTGTCATTGGTGGACGAGGAATATGATCTTGAAGATTCAAATCTAAAATTCCTTTTAGCTCTTCCTGAAAATTGGGATTTGAAGTCTACTACCATAAGAGACAACTATGACCTTGCTAAAACTACTCTTGATGAAATTTATGGTATGCTCAAGACTCATGAACTTGAGATGGATCAAAGGAGCAAAAGGCATGGAAGAAAGTCAAAGACAGTTGCACTTAAAGCTGAGGAGGAATCTCCTAAAGTGGTTGTCTCAAATATGGGCAAAGGAAAGGCTCTCATCATACAGTCTGATTCAGAGTCATCATATTCTGATGATGATGAATCAGAATCTGAAAATTTATCTGAAGTGGATGTTGATGTAGAGATGATGCAACTGTGTGCTCTTATGGTGAAGGGTATCACAAAGATAGTTGTTGTGCATATGTTGTGTACTTGATGATTACATGAACAAAACACCTAAGTAGATTTTACTTAGTGAAATAATGTAGCACTCGACGGATAAGAATTTTAGTCCCGACGGATAACTCATTATAGTCCCGACGGATGATGACTTATTATCCATCGAGTGAGTAGCTTACGTAATAATGAGTCTGTAGCACATTTCTGTATACACCTTTGTATAGATTCTGTAGTAGCATATAAGTCATGTTGATTTTAACTAGATATGCAGAATAGGTTGATTAATTGTACATAGATGATGTCTTGTAATTCTGCATAAATGAATTGAAGTCAAGTGCCAAAATAGCTACCGACAGATGATTAACAAAGCCATCGACGGATGATCAAATGACTATCAACGGATGTTCAATATAGCAGTCGACGGATGACCAATAAAGCCATCAACGGATGATCATAAACTCGACGGATGATCATGTACTCAACGGATAAAGAATTCAAATATCAGTTGACAGTGAAAGCATAGTCACATGTGTCGAAGTGTATGCAAATGGAATGAGGAAGCCTATTAACTGGGTAATAGAGAACAAAGTAGCAAAGTATTAGACCTGATAGTTTTTATAATGATCCCGTCTTTTAACTTTGTAATCTTGGTAATATATAAACCAAGAAGTAGCAAATAGAAATGTAGATCTGAGATACTAAAAGTGAGAAACATTTGTAAGCAGAATTCTTAGCATTTCTTTGTATTCTCGGTAGTTTAATATTTGTAAGCAGCTGTGAGCATTCTTGCACACAGGGTTCTCTCGATATATAATATATATCTCTGGTGGAATCATTCAAATCCACCAGAAAGTTTTTAAAGACTCTTGTTTTTAATTACTTGTGTTTTGATTCACTTAAGTTTTATTTCGCATTGTGCTAATCAATACACTTATATTTATATTTGAGTTAGAATATTTTATCTCTTGAAAAAGTTTCAAGAATTCCATTGAACCCCCCTTCTGTAATTCTTGTCATATTGTTAAGGGGACTAACAATTAGTATCAGAGCAAGCTCTTAACTTACAAAGAGTTTAAAGATCAAAACAATACAGCAAGATGAACAAGAAGGATGTTGGAGTCAAGATTCCTTTTCTGGATAAAGATAATTACCATCATTGGAAGGTAAAGATGCATCTTCACATTCTTTCTCAAGATGAGGCCTATATGGACTGCATAGAAAGAGGCCCTCATGTTCCAATGAGAGATGCAATAGGAAACGAACCATCAGTCCCCAAGCCAAGGCATGAATGGTCTGATCCTGACATTGAACAAGTCAGGAAGGATAAAAAGGCCATGAATATCCTGTTTAATGAAGTTGATGGAGATATGTTTGACAACATTATCAACTGTAAAACTGCCAAGGAAGTCTGGGATACAATACAGATCATCTGTGATGGCACTGAGCAAGTTAGAGAAAACAAGATGCAGCTCCTATTTCAGCAATATGAGCATTTTCATAATGAAGAAAGTGAGTCTCTCACTGACATCTTTAGTAGGTTTCAGAAACTACTAAATGCTCTAAAGTTGCATGGAAGGGTCTATCAGACAAAAGACTCCAATCTGAAATTCCTTAGATCTCTTCCAAAGGAATGGAAACCAATGACAGTCTCATTAAGAAACTCACAGGATTATAAGGAGTTTACTTTGGATAGACTGTATGGCATCCTGAAAACTTATGAGCTTGAAATAGAGCAGGATGAAAGGATGGAGAGAGGAAAGAAGAAAGGAGGATCCATTGCACTAGTTGCTGAGTTGGAAAAGGAGAAGGAAGTGAAGATGGAAGCTGTTGAATCAACTTCAAGGGTCTGTGAGAACAAGGGCAATGGGCTTGCAGTAGAAAGTGAAGATTCATTGAGCCAAGATGACATGGAGGACATTGATGAGCACCTAGCATTTCTTTCCAAGAGATTTTCCAAGCTCAAGTTCAAGAAGAACTTTGGAGCAGCCAAGCCAAATAGAATCATGGTGGATAAATCAAAGTTCAAATGTTTCAAATATGGCTTAGCAGGGCATTTTGCTAGTGAGTGTAGGAAGTCAGATTCCAGTAAGAAAAAGTTTGAGTCTGTGGATTATAAGCAAAAATACTTTGATCTGCTCAAGCAAAAGGAAAGGGCTTTTATTACACAAGAAAATGGCTGGGCAGCAGATGGTCTGGATGAAGATGAAGATGTCAGCTATGTCAATCTAGCCCTAATGGCCAAGTCTGATGAGACAGAAACAAGTTCCTCAAGCAATCAGGTAATTACTACAAACCTTGCACATCTATCTAAAGCTGAGTGTAATGATGCCATTAATGACATGTCTACAGAGTTATATCATTTGCGTGTTACACTTAAGTCTCTTACTAAAGAAAATGCTAAAATCAAAGAAAAAAATTTATTTTTGAGTGAGAGGAATAATGTGCTTGAGTCTCAGTTTATTAATTTTGAGAAATTAAGAATTGAGTGTAAGATTGCTAAGGAGGAATTAACTGAGTCCTTGAAAAAGGAAGAAATTTTGAAGAAGCAGCTCGAGCGTAAACAACAGGTGATTAAGGCATGGAAAACATCCAGGGATGTCCATGCTCAAATCACCAAAGTTCAAGGAATCGAGTCCTTCTGTGATGAAGCCTGGAAAAAGAATAAAGAGAAACTAGAACCTAATTTGGTATATGGACTGCTAACAGATGTAGACTCGACGGATGATGAGGATCATCCGTCGGATAACAAAAAGTGTTATCCATCAATGATGAAAATCATCATCCGTCGGCTGTGAGCAAGCCCATCAGTAAAGCCAAACTAGTTAAGCTGAATGAGAAGTATGGATCTGTTTCCAAGAACTTTGTTTCAGAAGAGTCGAGTCAAGTTAAGAAAGGGAAAAAGGCTAATGTTGGTCACATAACTGTCAAACAGTTAAGTGACAGACTTGAAAAGATTGAGGTAAAAACAAAGACTAAAAGGAAAAACAATAGGAATGGTAAAGTAGGGATTAACAAACACAATAACTACACACCTGATAAATATGCTCCTAGAAAAATCTGTGTCAAGTGTGGTAGTGTAAATCATCTGTCTGTTAATTACAAATCTGCCATGTCTACTTCCATGTCTGTGCAACCTCAATTTCCTAACATGAATGCCATGCCTCCCATGCCTGTTAATGCTATGTCTACACAGAACATGAATGCATAGTTTGCTAATATGCCATTTGCACTTAATCTTTATTATGCTGCATATAGTATGCCACAAATGCCATTTAGCATGCCTTACTGGAATAACATGTTTACACATAGCATGCCATTTCCTGTTAGTCATAATATGCATGATAATTCTGTTGCAATGAATGGTTTCAAAGGCCCAACTCAAATGGCTAAGGATGAATCTGAAACTCCCAAGTTAAATGAGATAAAGCCTAAGAAACAGAAAAAGAAAGCTAACAAGGCAGGACCCAAGGAAACTTGGGTACCAAAATCAACTTGATTTGATTTTGATGTGTGCAGGGAAATAGAAAGAATCTTTGGTACTTGGATAGTGGTTGTTCAAGACACATGACTGGTGATTCTATCTTGCTCACAGTATTTAAGGAGAGAGCTGGCCCAAGAATTACCTTTGGAGATGACATCAAGGGTTTTACTGTGGGATATGGCTTAATTTCAAAGGACAATGTCATCATTGAGGAGGTTGCTTTAGTGGATGGTCTCAAATACAATCTGTTGAGTATCAGCCAGCTTTGTGATAAAGGCAACTCAGTATCATTCAATTCAGAAGCCTGTGTTGTGACTAATAAAAGAAGCAACAAAGTGGTTCTCACTGGTGTGAGAAAAGGAAATGTGTACCTAGCTGATTTCAACTCATCTAATGCAGAATCTGTAACTTGTCTTCTCAGTAAAGCAAGTCAGGATGAAAGTTGGCTATGGCACAAGAAGTTATCCCACATAAAACTTCAAGACCATGAATGAGCTAGTAAAGAAAGAACTGGTCAGAGGAATTCCTCTAGTGGAGTTTTCTAAGGATGGACTGTGTAATGCCTGCCAAAAGGGGAAGCAAATTAAAGCATCATTCAGGAAGAAACTTGATTCAACAATTGTAGAGCCTTTGCAACTGCTTCACATGGATTTGTTTGGACCAGTCAATATATTGTCAATCTCAAGGAAAAGATTTTGCCTAATAATTGTAGATGATTTCTCAAAGTTCTCTTGGACATATTTCCTAAAGTCTAAAGATGAGGCTAGTGAAATCATCATCAATCACATAAGGCAAGTCAATAATCATCCTGATTTCAAGGTTAGAAGAATCAGGAGTGATAATGGAACTGAGTTCAAGAATTCTGTCATGAGAGCATTTTGTGAGGAAAATGGGATTCTGCATGAGTTTTCAGCAGCAAGGACTCCACAACAGAATGGAGTAGTGTAAAGGAAGAACAGATCACTTATTGAAGCTGCAAGGACAATGCTTGAAGAATCTAAGTTACCAACATATTTTTGGGCTGAAGTTGTAAATACTGCATGTTACACTCAGAATATTTTTCTGGTTAATCAAGCAAGATGCATAACTCCCTATCAATTATTCAAGAACAAGAAGCCAACTCTAAACTTTCTTTATGTCTTTGGCTGCAAATGCTATATTCTGAGAAATCAAACTGATCAAAATGGGAAGTTTGATGCTAAAGCAGATGAAGGAATTTTTGTTGGATATGTTGTTGGTAAAGCATATAGAGTCTACAATCTAAGAACCAACATTGTTGTGGAATCAATACATGTTGCGTTTGATGATAAAAAGATTGAAGGACTGAAAGATGGAGATTACCATGAGAGCCTCAAATTCGACAATGTGGAGATGGTTAGTTATGACAGTGATGATGAAAGTGATCAAGAGAATGTATCTAAGGATAATGCAGATAAATCCACCGCCAATGAAGCACAAAACTCAACATCTATTGAGTTGCATAATGCTTCATCCGTCGGAAGGCAATCTGCGTTATCCGTCAAGAGACAACCAGCTTCATCCGTCGGTACTCAAAATTCACCATCTGTCGGATTATCAAAAGGAGCAGGAAGTCAAGACAGATCACCTATAGAAAGTTCCCCTTTCTCAAATCAAAGATCCACAAACTCAGGGGGAGTTTCTAACAATTAAAACTCAATTACACATCAAGACAACAATGAAGTTTCTTCATCTAGAGCTAATCTACCTCAACAAAGGAAATGGACAAAAGATCACCCCTTCGAGCTTATTATTGGTGATGTTTCTTCTAGAGTTCAAACAAGAAGAGCAACTCCGGAAGAATGTCTATACAACAGCTTTCTTTCCAAGGAAGAACCAAACAAGATAGAAGAAGCATTGTTGGATCCAGATTGGATTTTAGCTATGCAGGAGGAGCTAAACCAATTTGAAAGGAATAATGTATGGAAGCTGGTGCCCAAGCCCAAAGGAAAGAATCCAATAGACACCAAATGGGTATTCAGAAACAAGATGGATGAAAATGGCATAGTTGTCAGGAATAAAGCTAGATTGGTTTCCAAAGGCTACTGTCAACAAGAAGGAATAGATTTTGATGAAACATTTGCTCCTGTTGCAAGACTTGAAGCCATCAGAATCTTCTTAGCCTATGCAGCCCATGCCAATTTCAAAGTCTATCAAATGGATGTCAAAAGTGCCTTTCTGAATGGAGATTTGGAGGAAGAAGTTTATCTCAGTCAACCTCCTGGTTTTGAAGATCCAAATTTTCCAGAACATGTATATTATCTTCTGAAAGCACTTTATGGACTGAAGCAAGCACCTAGAGCCTGGTATGACACTTTATCAAAGTTCCTTTTGGAAAATCACTTCACAAGAGGTACTGTAGATAAAACTTTATTTTCCAGAAATGTTAATGGCTCTAGTATATTTGTTCAAATTTATGTAGATGATATTATTTTTGGCTCTACAGATGAGAAACTTTACAAAAAGTTTGCCAAATTGATGCAAAGTAAGTATGAAATGAGTATGATGGGAGAACTAACTTACTTTCTTGGTTTACAAGTTAAGCAAGTTAGTGATGGAATATTCATTAGTCAAACTAAATATATTTTTGATCTTTTAAAGATGTTTGATCTAATGGATTGCACATCTGCAAAAACTCTCATGGCCACTGCAACTAAGCTTGAATTAAACACTACTGAAAAGTCTGTGGATATTTCAAGTTATAGAGGCATGGTTGGCTCTCTTCTGTACTTAACAGCTAGTAGGCCAGATATAATGTTTGCAACATGTTTATGTGCTAGATTTTAGGCTGATCCTAGAGAATCTCACTTAATAGCTATCAAGAGAATTTTCAGCTATCTCAAGGGAACACTTCAATCTGCTCTTTTGCACTTTTACAGACTTTAAAGTATTATAAGTGTAATATCCGGGATATATCGTGTAATTATTTTTGCTAATAAATAAATATTATATGTGTTCAATATTTATTTTGTGAATTAATTGTTAAGTGTTATTTGTGTTTGGATTTTTAAAAATAATATTAATTGAGTATTTTAATTTTTATATGTCTAAAATAAAATATAGATAATTTTTATATCTTCCTAATTATTTTTATGTTGATTTATGAATTTATAAGAATTCTATGAAATTTATAAAAAAAAATTCTGGGTATTCAAAATCTATTTTATAAAAACGGGAACCAACCGACGTCACCCGTTGTTACGTTTTTGGAACCCGAAACTCTTCCGAGAACTCCTTCCTAACCTAATTGTAATATTCAGAGCATATTCCATGTTTCGACTTTTTCGATCCGGCGTACGGTTTGTCCTGTGCGGGTCCCGGCGTAACATTTTCGATACAATATTTGTTTTGGTAAATCAATAAAACTCGTATTCTCGATAAACGGGAGCTTTTTATTAAACTATCACAATTATCACCTCGTAGTACGTGTAACCAGGCGCTGAGACCAAGACCGCAGTACAAATTGTACTGGTTTGGATAATTATCCCGAAAACCGATACCGTTTGGATCAGTTTTAATAAATAAACGTACCGTTTTATATCCGGAATGATCCAACGGGATACTAATTTTCCGTAAATATAAATAGCCTTTTACTGTATTTTATTTCGTATCAAAATCATTTGCAGACAGATAATTATATAATTTTCCAGAGAAAAATCTTATATTCATATAAACTTCCGAGAATCAAACAGCAAAACGAAGGCGTTACCCATCAGTTGTTTTCAAAGCTCGAGTACTCAATCCAAAGGTTTTGAAGTGTTCTACCAAATTCTGAGCTTCGTTTTACTGCAGAAATCAAGGTTATTTTTCTATATTTTTATTTATTTTCGAATTAATTTTATTATAAATATGAATTTTTGTTCGGATGATTGTTTGTATGATTTGATGATTGCATGTTATAGAGCTTGTTTTCCTGATGATTTTGATATATTATACGTCTGATTTGGAGTTCAATAACATGTTCAAATTTGAGTTTGATTTTCGAATTTTAAAATTAGGGTTTATAACCCGTATGAATGTTCTTAATTGAAATTTGGGGGTTTCTTATTTTGGAATAGATAGATGTTGTGGTATAGTGGGTTGTGTTCTCTGTGAAATTTGCAATCCAGTCATATAAGTTTCATGAACCAACGAGGTCTGTAGGGAAGGGAGTTGTGATTTTAAAGTTACGTCGAGCTCGCCGAAAACCGGCAAACTTCTCGGCCATTTTCCGGCCTATTCAGGGGTTGTCTGTGTGATTGAATGGTATGATTAGATTTCTAGTGAATTGTAGATCAAATCTGGAGCTTGTGGTGGTGGGAGGATGCCGGAGTCGAGTTCTCCGGCGAACCCCGACTGTTTTCCAGCGAGGGCTGGAAAATTACAGTTTAGTACCCCAACTTTTGAAAACAATAAAGTTCAGTCCCTGAACTTTCCAGAGTTTGCAAAATTTGGATTCCTGTTTTAAAAATAATCAAAAATCATATTGCCTATTTATTTTTATTATAAAAATTCGTTTTTAATTTCTGAAAATTCTAAAAATTTTTATTTTAATTCCGAAAATTATTTTTAATTCAAAAATAAATCTGAATTAATTAGTTAATTAATTTCAGTTAATTTTTAATTGATTAATTGGTCAATTAATTCGAAAATTAATTGATTAATTGATTTAATTAATTATTAATTAATTTTAATTAATTATTTAATTAGATTTAATTATTTAAAAATGATTTAAAAATTCCGAAAAATAGTTTCGAGCTTTAAAATATTATTCTAAATTATTTCCAAGGCTCGATAATTATTATAAAATTGTTTCGGAGCCAGAATTGGCCAACCGAATCCTGTTTATTACTTCAAAATTGATCCAACGACCCGTTTTAATTCCGAAAAATATTTTAAAAATCATTTTAAATACCTGAAAGCCTGTTTATGACCCGAGACTTGTTTATAAATGATATATCATTGGTTATGTGACGTATTATGTGTTATATGTGACTTGTTGGTTGACTATCGGTCTGTATAATCGATATTTACTGGTTTATTGCGTAACTTTCAATCTGTTAATCGGATTTGGGTGAAACGAAGGGTAGATAGAAGTATGTGTTGAATAGAATCCTATGAGTTGAATATTGATAGATGCTTATGATATGTGAGCAGAAGGGGCAAGACGTAGAAAAGGGAAACAGGTAGTTGAGAAGTAAGACGGTTGTGATTGGAAGCGAGTGCAGTATAGTAAGCTAATACCAGGCAAGTGTTCTGAACTTTCTCAAGATATTATAGTGATTGATAGTCCTGTTTTATATTGCAAGTGCTTTGAAGCACTGAACCCTAACCATGAATCAAGTTATTGATCTTGAGCCATAAACCTGATTCTTTCTAGACCATTGATTGTTGTATACCCAATTATGAACCACAAATATACGATACTACTCTATAAATACATACAAACGAAATACCAAACACTGAATCGAATTACTTACATACTCAAACCATTGTACCTTATGCTTTGAAAGACCAAATCCTTGAAACTCTGAAATGTCATTTCCTTTGTTATCCAATTCTTTCCTTACCCAGCATCCAAACTTTGAAATTACCTTATTGATCCTTACGAAGATTGAAACCCTTTCATTATTGAACATTCAATGTTGATAATGATTCTGTTTATCATTTATTATTGTTTATTCTATTATTATGTTAGAATTGGATTGTTTTTATTAAATTATGGACCAGATTCGTGGTCAGACCATATAATGGTCAAGTTAGGCTAATGTGTGCCTTGGATCCAGTAGTTAGAGCAATGCTGTGTGCTTTGCTCGGGGTTAGTGCGTGACTGATCAGCAGCCTAATCTTGGTTTTTAAAATAAAAGTATAATATCCAATTCTAAATCATAATCCATTGTTCACTTGATATCATAACCATATTTACCTGATGATCATTATTCTCAGTTTTGTCATTATGACTTGCTGAGCTAGTTAGCTCATTTGTGCAATGTTGTTTATGTTCTTTTCAGTTAAAAAGGAACCAGTTGGTAACGAGGATCCCCAGTCCAGCGTGAGAGCTAGGGGTTCAGGTTGAAGAAGCTGAGCTAGTAGGCTTCTTTTGGATAATTTAAGTTGTAAAAGTTTGTAATAATGTTTAATACTCAGTTTTGAGTTTGAATAGATGGGATTTGAACGGTTTGTAATATAAGTAGATGTGTTTGGCTTGTGTGCATACTTTAACCTGTTGCGATCCATGGTAGTTGGTAAGAAGGGTCATTGCATATTATTATTATCTTTATTATTGTTATAAGCAGGTTATAAATAAGGTGTGTGTGGACCCCAAACTTCTGACCCGGGTTTGGAGGGCGCCACAATAAGTGCAAATACAAACTAAGATAATAATACAACTTACTTAGGATTGTCAATATGACTTAGTCTTGTTGAGATACAGGCATGTCTTGCACAATAATCTCCCCTAATTTGTGAGAATATTGCCTAACACACATTCATGCATGTAATCAAGGCTAACCCCAAGCTTAACATATTATGAAAAATAACAGTTCATTATTCTCCTTAGATCAGATATCCATTTAGCTTTGCTTCATACTTTTATCAAGAACACTAATGATATTGGTATCTTCAGTAATCTTTGCATCATCACTTATATATTACACTAAATATAATTATTAAGATTTAGTTGATATGTCATGTGAATCCGGCTAAGATAAAATATTAATAATATCAATCCTCCTAAAAAATATTATAGAAATAAACTTGGATAAACAAAATAATATATTTTATTTATCGAGGATAAAAAAATAATTATTAAGATTTAGTTGATATATCATGTGAATCGGGCTAAGATAAAATATTAATAATATCAATCCTCCTAAAAAAATTATAGAAATAAACTTGGATAAACAAAATAATATATTTTATTTATCGAGGATAAAAAAAAATACATTATACAATTGATTCAGACTAACATAAAACTAAAATAAAAATATCATTCAACCATTAAAAATAAAATAATATATACTAGTTATTCAATCTAAAACAAAATTATCTTATGGATCTACACTTAAAAAATAATTAGTTTGATTTGGTCGGTGTATTGGGCATCAGACTAAAATAAAATAATATAAACCACTGATCTGAGATAAATCAAATTAATATTATCCTTAGTACAATTCGTATCCTATTGATGTGAACTAAAAATAAATTTTAATTAAAACATAAATATTATTTTTAAAAAATAAACATACAATTATCAATAAAACTATATCATTCAAACAGTAATATTGTCTTTTCCAAATATATTTTATAGAATTACTGTTAATCGATTAAGTAATCAACATGCTAAAATAATAATTTTTAAGATCCCAATATAAAGAAGATATTATATTTTTACCCTTAATAAAATAATAATTTTGTTATAATAACATTTCCCTCCTTACGAATGTTATCACTTTAAATAAGTTTAAATGTTCTAAAAAGTTATGACCATATACGTCTACTAATATAATTATATTGAATTCATATCATTTAAAGTTTTAAATGAACAAAATTTAAAATTGAATTTAAAATTTTTAAAAATATATATAATTTTAAAAAAAATATGTGTGATACGTGGATCACACGGGTTTTAAGTTAGTATTCTTAACATGTAAAAAACTTGAATATTCGCATGATTTTTTTGACTAAGATTGACACTGATCAAATTTGAAGACAATTATGTACAAAAATTAATATGTAGGGAGAAAGAAAGAAGTTAAAAATGAAAAAATGTAAGGAAATTGTCCAAAGTTATTTAAAGATCAAGTTAAATATAAAGTTTTTTTCTCAAAAAAAATTAAATATAAAGTTTAAGTTATCTCTTGTGTATATTATAGTGTATATATAGGGACATGGACATTTAAAGATGCAAGTGAATGACAGCAGTATGTTTAGTATACTTACAAAAAAATATTGGTCTAACCAATAATAACATGCACTAATATGTTAATATGTCTTTTGTATATATTTTTCGTGTTATAAACTTAATAGGTATTTATTACGTTAAAATAGTTACTTATATATTTCAAAACAAATAGTAATTACTAAAATTATAATACTAATCGATATTTAGATTGATCATAACTGTTAGATATAAAATAAAGAAATATTTTATAACTAATAATAAGTAGGAACTCTAAATTGAAAAGAATATCCGACCCTTTCAATGATTTAAACCACAAAAAGTAGGTGTCCTAAACTGAAGAGAATAATAGGGTAATAATGCAAAATTCGTAATTATTTTTTTCTTCAAATTCTCGATAATATTTTTTTGGACAAAATTCTTAAACCATCACTTATTTTTTGGATAATATTTTCTGGATTTAGGGTTAAAACCATCACTTAAATTCTATAACCAATAATAAGTAGGAATTAAACATTAATTCGTGAGTCTCACATGGGTTGTAAAATCGTTTAAATCTAATTTATAAAACTTGTTAGGAATATGTTGTGTACTTGATGATAACTTGAACAAAATACTAAGTAGATTTTATTTAAGTAATTTTGTAGCTTTCAACGGATGATCATTTCAACATCCGTTGAAAGAGTAGCTTATGTACAATAAGACTAGTAGCACATTTCGGCATACTTGGATAGCTTAGTGAACTAGGTGTTGTAGAATGTTTAAGTCATGTTGACTACTAGATTGATATGCAAGATAGGATGGTGAATTGTAAATATTAAATGCCTTGTAATCTTGTATAAATGAAATAGAGTTAACTGCCAAGAAGACAGTCTCAAGGGATGATTCACAAAACTTCAATGGATGATCAACATAAGTCTCGACGGATGATTAACCAAATTTCCAATGGATGATCAATCTAAGTTCCAACGGATGATCAATCTAAATTTCAACGGATGTTCAAATTCAAAAGAGCAGTTGACAGTGACTTGACAGTCACATGCGTTGGTTGTATGCAAATGGAATGTGGCAGCCTGTTTGAAGGATTTAGAGAATAAAGAAGCATTTCCATTTCCATGCTAAACAGATGATATTCAAAGATGCTAGAAAGAGAAGTGTAGCAACATGAAGTTAGACTAGATATAGTTTGTCTTATTATCTTATCTTTTTATCATGTATCTTGGTGATATATAAACCAAGTGTAGCAAGTTGAATAGTATCCAAGTTAGTAAGCAAAAACTAGAGATATAGATAAAGCAAAATCTGTAAAGAATTTCTCTGTAATTCTAGTTGTTCAACTTGTAAGCAGCTGTGTAGTATTTGTATCACATAGTTCTCTACTTAATAAATATCTCTGGTGGAAAAGTTCAATCCACCAGAAAGTTTTTAAATACTTGTATTTAATTTCTTTGTGATTTGATTTCTGTTATATTCTTATTCTGCACTATTGCAAATCAAACACAGTTATTTATTTGTAGAAGAATCATTCTTAAAATCCAAAAAGAAGCCAGAATTACATTCAACCCCCCCCCCTTCTGTAATTCTTGTTTAGATTGTTTGGGAATAATAATTGGTATCAGAGCAAGCTCTTGAAGAACAAAGAGTTTAAAGATCACAACAACTAACAAGATGAGCAAAAAGGATGTTGGAGTAAAGATTCCATTTCTGGACAAAGATAACTATCACCATTGGAAGGTAAAGATGCACCTGCATCTCCTATCTCAAGATGAAGCATATGTGGACTGTACTGAGGAAGGTCCACATGTCCCTATGAGAGCTGCTACAGGAAATAAAGAATCTGACCCAAAGCCTAGAGCATAATGGTCTGATCCAGACATTGAACAAGTTCGAAAAGATAGAAAGGCCATGAACATTTTATTTAATGGTGTCGATGGTGACATGTTTGATAACATCATAAACGACAAAACTGCGAAGGATGTTTGGGAAACAATTCAAGTCATATGTGATGGAACTGAGTAGGTAAGGAAAAACAAAATGTAACTCTTGATTTAGCAATATGAGCATTTTCACAGTGAAGAAAGTGAGTCACTCACTGACATATTTAGTAGATTTCAAAAGCTACTAAATGCTCTAAAATTGTATGGAATAGTCAATCAAACAAAGGACTCAAACCTCAAATTTTTTAGATCTCTACCAAAGGATTGGAAACCCTTGACAATTTCACTAAGAAACTCTCAAGACTATAAGAAATTCACCTTGGATAGATTGTATGGAATTTTAAAGACCTGTGAGCTTGAATTAGAGCAAGATGAAAACCTAGAGAACGGAAGAAAGAAAGGAGAGTCCATTACACTAGTTGCTGAGCAAGAAAAGGAGAAGGAGATAAAGGTAGAAGTTGTTGAATCTACACCAAACCATAGAGTTTGTGAAGGCAAGGGTAAAGGGCTAGTAGATGAACATGAAAACAATCTTAGTCAAGATGACATGGATGACATAGATGAGCATCTTGCTTTTCTATCCAGGAGATTTTCCAAGCTCAAATTCAAGAAGAATTTTGGAGCAGCCAAGTCAAACAGAAACATGGTTGATAAGTCTAAATTCAAATATTTCAAGTATGGCTTGGCAGGTCATTTTGCTAGTGAATGCAGGAAGTTTGATTTTGGTAAAACGAAGTTTGAGGCTGTTGATTACAAACAAAAATATTTTGAGTTACTCAAACAAAAGAAAAGGGCTTTCATCATACTGGAAAATGACTGGGTTGCAGATGGATTAGAAGATGATGAAGATACAAGCTATGTCAATCTAGCACTTATGGCCAAATTAGATGAAACAGAGATCAGTTCATCAAGTAATCAGGTAATCACCACTAATCAATTACATTTATCTAAAGCTGAGTGTAATGATGCCATAAATGACATGTCTACTGAATTATATCATTTGCGTGTTACACTCAAGTCTCTCACTATAGAAAATACTAATCTTAAAGAGAACAGTCTATTTTAAGTGAAAGAAATATTGTGTTAGAGACTCAATTTGTTGAGTTTGAAAAACTGAAAATAGAATGCAAGACTGCCAAAGATGAATTAACTGGATCTCTAAAGAAAGAGGAGATTTTAAGAACGTAGATTGAATGAGAATAGGAAGTAATTAAGGCATGGAAATCATCTAGAGATGTCCATGCTCAAATTACTAAAGTTCAACGTATAGAATCCTTTTGTGATGCAGCCTGGAAAAAGAACAAAGAGAAGCTTGATTCCAATATGGTTGAAGGACTTTCAACGAACGTGGATTCGACGGATGATAAAAATTATCCGTCTATAATCAAAAAGATTATCTGTCGAACGACAATGAGCCACATTCGTTGAGTGCAAGTAAACCAGTTAGCAAAGCTAAGCTAGCTAAATTAAATAAAATATATGGATCAGTTTCTAAGAACTTTGTTCCAGGAGAAACAAGTCAAGTGAAACAGAACAAGAGAGTCAATGTAGGGCATCTGTCCATTAAGCAATTAAATGATAGATTGGAGAAAATTGAAGTGAGAACAGAGTATAAAAGGAAAAACAATATAAATGTAAAAGTAAGAATTAACAAATATAACAACTACACACCTGATAAATATGCACCAAGGAAAATTTGTGTTAAGTGTGGTAGTATTAATCATTTGTCTGTTAATTGCAAACTTGCTATGCCTGCTTCCATGTCTGCACCTCCTTCATTTCCCAATATGCCTACAATGCCTGTGAATGTTATGCCTGCATATAATTTGAATGCACAGTTTGCTAATATGTCATTTACACAAAATCCTTACTATGTTGCATTTAGTATGCCACAAAAACCATTTAGCATGCCTTACTGGAATAACATGTTTTCACAAAATATGCCTTTCCATGTTAATCAGCATGTGCATGATAATTCTGCAATGATGAATGGTTTTAAGGGTTCTATTCAATTGGCTAAGGATGAATCTCAAATGTCTAAGTCAAATGAAGACAAGCCTAAGAAACCCAAGAAAAAGTCTAACAAAACAGGACCCAAGGAAACTTGGGTATCAAAATTAACTTGATTTAATTTTGTTATGTACGGGGAAATAGAAAGAATCTTTGGTATTTGGATAGTCGGTGCTCAAGGCACATGACTGAAGATTCTACCCTGCTCACTGAGTTTAAGGAGAGAGTTGGCCCAAGTATCACTTTTTGAGATGACAACAAGGGTTATATTATGGGATATGGCTTGATTTCAAAGGACAATGTCATCATAGAAGAAGTTTCCTTAGTGGGTGGACTCAAACACAAATTTTTGAGTATCAGCCAGCTTTGTGACAAGGGCAACTCGGTAACATTTATTTCTGAAGCCTGTGTTATGACCAACAAGAGAAGCAACAAAGTGGTTCTCACTGGAGTGAGAAAAGGAAATGTATACCTAGCTGATTTAAACTCATCAAATGCAGAATCTGTCACGTGTCTATTTAGCAAGGCAAGTCAAGATGAAAGGGCTATGGCACAAGAAGTTGTCCCACCTTGACTTCAAGATTATGAATGAGCTAGTCAGGAAAGATTTGGTAAGAGGTATTCCTCAAGTGTAATTCTCAAAGGATGGACTGTGTGATGCCGTCAGAAAGGAAAACAAATTAAGGCATCATTCAGAAAGAAGTTTGATTCAACAATTGAAGAACCTCTACAATTACTGCACATGGATTTATTTGGACCAGTAAACATATTGTCAATCTAAAAAAGGTACCGTCTAGTAATTGTGGATGATTTCTCAAAGTTCTCTTGGGAATATTTTTTCAAGTCCAAAGATGAAGCTAGTGAAATCATCATCAATCACATAAGACAAGTCAACAATCATCCTGATTTCAAAGTAAGAAGAATCGGGAGTGACAATGGAACTGAGTTCAAGAATTATGTGATGAGATCATTTTGTGAAGAGAATGGGATCATACATGAATTCTCAGCGGTAAGAACCCCACAATAAAATGGTGCGGTGGAAAGGAAAAACAGATCTCTTATTGAAGCTGCAAGGACTATGTTACAAGAATCAAAGTTATTAACATACTTTTGGGATGAAGTTGTAAATGCTGCATGCTACACTCAGAATATTTCTTTGGTTAATCAAGCAAAATGCATGACTCCCTGCCAATTGTTCAAGAATAGGAGACCAACACTAAACTTTCTTCATGTCTTTGGCTGTAAATGCTATATCTTAAGGAATCAAACTGATCTAAATGGGAAGTTTGATGCCAAAGCAGATGAAGGCATCTTTGTTGGGTATGCAGTTGGAAAAGCATATAGAGTCTACAATCTCAGAATCAACATTGTTATGAAATCTATACATGTTGTGTTTGATGATAAAAAGATTGAAGGACTGTAAGATGGAGATTTCCATGAAAGCCTCAAATTTGATAATGTTGAAATGATTTCTGAAGATAATGATGATGAGAGTGGCCAAGAACCAATGTCTAAGGAAAATGCAGAAAAATCTACAATAAATGAAGCACATAATTCAACATCCGTCGAAAGACCAAGTGCATCATCCATTGGAAGACAATCTACAGCATCCGTCGAAAGGGAAAATTCAACATCCGTTAAATCATTAATAGAAATTGAGGACCAATACATATCACAATCAGAAAGAACCCCAACTACAAGTCAAAGATCCACAAACTCAGGGGGATTTTCTTCTAATCAAACTTTGTCACAAATCAAGACAATAATGAGGCCTCTTCATCTAGAGCTAATCTACCTCAACAGAGAAAGTAGACAAGAGATCACCCATTAGAACTGATCATTGGTGATGCCTCTTCAAGAGTGCAATTAAGGAAAACAAGTCAAGATAAATGCCTATGTAGCAGCTTTCTATCTCAGGAAGAGCCTAAAAAGGTAGAAGAAGTTATGTTGGATCTTGATTGGGTTTTAGCTATGCAAGAGGAGCTAAACCAATTTGAAAGGAATAAAGTATGGAAGCTAGTACCCAAGCCTAGAAAAGAATCCTATTGACACCAAGTGGGTATTCAGAAACAACATGGATGAAAATGGCATAGTGGTCAGAAATAAAGCTAGATTGGTTGCTAAGGGCTAATGTCAACAAGAAAGAATTGATTTTGATGAAACCTTTGCTCCTGTTACAAGACTTGAAGCCATGAGAATCTTCTTAGCCTATGCAGCCCATGCCAATTTCAAAGTCTATCAAATGTGTAATATTCGGGATATATCGTTTAATTGTTTTTGCTATTAAATAATTATTATATGTGTTCCGTATCTATTCTGTGAATTATTTGTTAAGTGTTAAATGTGTTTGGATGTTTAAAAATATTATTAATTGAGTATTTAAATTTTTATATGTCCAAAATAAAATATAGATAATTGTCATATCTTCCTAATTATTTTTATGTTGATTTATGAATTTATAGGAATCATAGGGATTTTATAAAATCTTTTTCCCGGTATTTAAAATCTATTTTATAAAAACGGGAACCAACCGACGTCATTCGTTTTTATGTTTTTAGAACCCGAAACTCTTTCGAGAACTCCTTCCTAGCCTAATTTCAATATTTCGAGCATTTTCCATGTTTCGACTTTTTCGATCAGGCATACGGTTTGTCCTGCGCGGGTCCCGGCGCAACATTTTCGATATAATATTCGTTTCGGTAAATCAAAAAAACTCGTATTTTCGAGAAACGGGAGCTTTTTATTAAATTATCACAATTATCACCTCGTAATGCGTGTAACCAGGCGCTCAGACCAAGACCGCAGGACAAATTGTACTAATTTGGATAATTATCCCGAAAACCGATACCGTTTGGATAAGTTTTTATAAATAAACGTACCATTTTATATTCGGAATGATCCAACGGGATACTAATTTTCCGTAATTATAAATAGCCTTTTACCGTATTTTATTTCGTATCAAAATCATTTGCAGACAGTTAATTTTATAATTTTTCAGAGAAAAACCCTAAATTCATAAAATCTTCTGAGAATCAAACTACCATTTCAAAGTATTATTGAAATCAGTTGGAAAAGTTGGAGTAACCAAATCGAAGGTCTCAAGGAGTACTATCAGATTCTGTGTTCCATATCACTGCAGAAATCAAGGTTTATTTTCTGAAAATTTATTTATTTTCGAATTATTATTATTAAAAATATGAATTTCTGTTCGGATGATTGTTTGTATGATTTGATGATTGCATGTTGTAGAGCTTGTTTTCCTGCTGATTTTCATATATCATACATCTGATTTGGAGTTCAATAACATGCTCAAAAGTGGGTTTAATTTTCGAATTTTGAAATTAGGGTTTATAATCCGTATGAATGTTTTCAATTAAAATTTGGGGCTTTTTGATTTAGGGGTTATTAGTTGTTGATTTATAGTGGGTTGTGTTCCTTATGAAATTTGCAATCGATTGGTATATAGCTCGTTAACAGAGAATTAATGAATCGAAGGGAGTTGTCTTTTTAAGTTTTCGATGTTCTTGGCCAATTTCCGGCCAGGACAGGGATGATTGATGTGTTTTGATTGCGCGAATAGATTCCTGGTGTTATGTAGTGTAGATCTGGAGCAGATGGTGAGGTGAGGGTGCCGGAATTGAGTTCTCCGGCCACCCCCGATTGTTTTCCGGCGACCCCTTGGAAAATTACAGTTTAGTACCCTGACTTTTGAAAACGATGAAGTTCAGTCCCTGAACTTTCCAGAGTTTTCAAAAATAGGATTCCTGTTTTAAAAATACTCAAAAATCATATTCCCTATTTATTTTTATTATAAAAATTCGATTTTAATTTCTGAAAATTCCAAAAATTATTATTTTAATTCCAAAAATTATTTTTAATTTAAAAATAAATCTGAATTAATTAGTTAATTAATTTCAGTTAATTTTTAATTGATTAATTGGTCAATTAATTTGGAAATTAATTGATTAATTGATTTAATTAATTATTAATTGATTTTAATTAATTATTTAATTAGATTTAATTATTTAAAAATGATTTAAAATTCTGAAAAATAGTTTCGAGCTTTAAAATATTATTTTAAACTGTTTTCAAGGCTCGATAATTATTATAAAATTGTTTTGAAGCCAGAATTGGCCAGCCGAACCCTGTTTATTACTCCAAAATTGATCCAACGACCCGTTTTAATTCCGAAAAATGTTTTAAAAATCATTTTAAATATCCGAAAGTCTGTTTATGACCCGAGACTTCGTTATAAACGTTATATCATTGATTATGTGACGTGTTATATGTTATATGTGACTTGTTGGTTAACTGTCGGTCTATATATTCGATATTTACTTGTTTATTGCGTAACTTTCAATCCGTTAATCGGATTTGGGTGAAACGAAGGGTAAATAGAAGTATGTGTCGAATAGAATCGTATAAGTTGAATATTGATAGATGCTTATGATATGTGAGCAGAAGAGGCAAGGCGTAGGAAAGGGAAACAGGTAGTCAAAGAGTAAGACAGTCGTGACTGAAAGCGAGTGCAGTATAATAAGCTAGTACCAGGCAAGTGTTCGGAACTTTCTCGAGATATTGTAGTGATTGATAGTTCTTTTTAATATTGTAAGTGCTTTGAAGCACTAAACCCTAAACCCTGATTTCAGTTATTGATCTTGAGCCGTAAACCTGATTCTTTCTAGTCCATTGATTGTTGTATACCCAAATACGAACCTCAAATATACGATACTACTCCACAAGTACATACAAACTAAATATCAAACACTGAACCAGATTGCTTACACATTCAACCTATTGTATCTTGTGCTCTGAAAGACCAAGTTTTTGGAAACCCTGAAACATTGATTCCTTTGTTATCCAATTCTTTCATTACCTAACAGCCAAGCTTTGGGAATGCCATATTGATCTTTATGCAGATTGAAACCATTTTCATTATTGAATGTCCAATGTTGTTAATGATCCTGTTTATTGTTTATTACTGCTTATTCTGTTATTATGTTAGAATTGGATTGTTTTTATAAAATTGTGGACCAGATTCGTGGTCAGACCATATAATGGTCAAGTTAGGCCAATATGTGCCTTGGATCCAGTAGTTAGAGCAGTGTTGTGTGCTTTGCTCGGGGTTAGTGCGTGACTGATCAGCAGCCTAACCTTGGTTTTTAAAATGAAAATATAATATCCAATTCTAAATCATAATTCATTGTTCACTTGATATCGTAACCATTTTCACTTGGTGATCATTATTCTTAGTTTTGTCATTGTGACTTGATGAGCTAGTTAGCTCATTTGTGTGATGTTGTTTATGTTCTTTTCCAGTTAAAAAGGAACCGGTTGGTACCGAGGATCCCCAGTCCAGCGCGAGAGCTAGGGGTTCAGGTTGATTGAGCTAAGCTAGTAGGCTTCTTTCGGGATAATATAAGTTTGTAAACGTTTGTAATAATGTTTATTACTCAGTTCTGAGTTTGGATAGTTGAGATTTGAACGGTTTGTAAAATAAGTATGTGTTTGGCTTGTGTGCATACTTTAACCTGTTGCGGTCTGTGGTAGTTGGTAAGTAGGGTCACTGTATATTATTATTATCTTTATTATTGTTATAAGCAGGTTATAAATGGTGTGTGTGTGGACCCCAAACTTCTGACCCGGGTTTGGAGGGCGCCACAAAATGGATATTAAAAGTGCCTTTCTAAATGGAGATTTGGAGGAGGAAGTCTATGTCAGTCAGCCTCCTGGTTTTGAAGACCCAAATTTTCCAGAATACGTCTACTATCTTTTGAAAGCACTTTATGGATTGAAGCAAGCACCTAGAGCCTGATATGATAGTTTATCAAAGTTTCTCTTAGAAAATTACTTCACTAGAGGTACTGTTGACAAAACCTTATTCTTTAGAAATGTTAATGGCTCCAGTATACTTGTTCAAATTTATGTAGATGATATTATATTTGGCTCTACAGATGAAAAACTTTGCAAAAAGTTTTCCAAATTGATGCAAAGTAAATATGAAATGAGTATGATGGGAGAACTAACTTACTTTCTTAATTTACAAGTTCATCAAGTTAGTGATGGAATATTCATTAGTCAAACCAAATATATTTATGATCTTTTGAAGAATTTAATCTAATGGATTGCACATCTGCAAAAACTCCCATGGCCACTGTAACTAAACTTGAATTAAAGAAAGCTGAAAAGTCTGTGGATATTTTAAGCTATAGAGGCATGGTTGGCTCACTTTTATAATTAACAGCTAGTAGGCCAGATATAATATTTGCTACCTGTCTATGTGCTAGATTTTAGGCTAATCCTAAAGAATCTCATTTAATAGCTATTAAGAGAATTTTCAGATATCTCAAGCGAACACCAAAACTTGGCATTTGGTACCCTAGAGATTCTGGCTTTGATCTAACTGGTTATTCAGATGCAGATTATGCAGGTTATAATATTGATAGAAAAAGTACTACA
The DNA here is from genome assembly GCF_009905375.1 of Apium graveolens. Classification (NCBI taxonomy): domain Eukaryota; kingdom Viridiplantae; phylum Streptophyta; class Magnoliopsida; order Apiales; family Apiaceae; genus Apium; species Apium graveolens. The sequence goes on along the minus strand of NC_133655.1, from coordinate 221,054,124 downwards.
GGAACCTGTCAATTTCTAGGAAACAAGCTAGTATCATGGTTCAGTAAAAAGCAAAATTCAGTTTCTACTTCTACAGCTGAAGCTGAATATATTGTTGCTGGTAGTTGTTGTGCACAGATTTTATGGATGAAAAATCAACTGTTAGACTATGGTCTATAAGTGAATAAGATTCCTATTTTTTGTGATAACACAAGTGTTATTGCCATCACTGAGAATCCAGTACAACATTCAAGGACAAAGCACATTGACGTCAAGTACCACTTCATTAGAGAGCATGTTATGAATGGTACTGTGGAACTTCATTTTGTTCCAAGTGAAAAACAACTTGCAAGCATCTTTACCAAACCACTTGATGAATTCACTTTCACTAGATTGGTAAGTGAGTTAGGTATGCTTAATTACTCATAATCTACTTTGATGTCTAGGTAAATTGAACTACAGCCAGAATAATATTTGATATTTCTTGTCATTAATGTAAATTTTGGCTATGTCAAAATTTATATTTCGACGGATGTTCATTATTCATTGAAAATGAACATCCATTGAACTGTATTATCCGTAAAAGTATCAATTATTACTCTGGGTAATTTTATCATCATCCGTCGAATTGTACTCAATCTTAGCCGTTAATTTTGAGCATCATCCGTCGAATTTACTTACAGCCTATATGTATATTTTAACGGATAATCTTAGAATTTTGACAGTTTTCTCTTATTTTTAAACGGCTATTTTGGGTTAATTTGATTGGTCACTTTATTTTACTTTTTACTTTTTGACAGCTTATTTCTGAGAAAGTATAAAAGCTAATTACATTTCTATTCTTTGTTTTTATCTTTCTCAAAGCAATTTCTCTAACTTCTTCTTCCCAAAAGCAAAAACTCTCTCTGCAACTAATCTCAATCACAACAATGGCACCCATAGTCAAAATCATGTCCTCAACTGGGTTTGTTTATGAAAAGAACAACTTTGTGGCTTTAGTGAACAAGCAAATTTTGGCATCTAAAGACTATCACGAGATGATGGACTTCATACTAAACTGTAAATTGAGCTATGCCATGCTTGAGTCCTCAACCATTTACTGTGAGGTTGTCGAGGAAATTTGGACTACAGATGTGTTCAACTCAAAGGACAAGACCATTACCTTCACTCTCAAAGGTAGTGAACATTGTGTTAACTGTGATGCAATTGAAAAGTGTTTTAATTTGCCTGAAACTAACACACTTGCACACAGACACTGATGTGAGTAACATGCTAGTTTCCATGGGTTATGCTCTTGATGCCACTAAATTAGGCGATGTTAGGAGACTAGGTCTTAAAAAATAATGGAGTTTTCTATGTGATTCATTTATCAAGGTGTTTTCTGGAAAAATAAGTAATTTTGATGTTGTATCTTACTCACTTGTTCATATGCTTTATATTTCTTAGTGATAAGTATTTCAATTTTAGCACTTCTGTCATTTTATAAGATAGGGAGTGAATTAGGGATATTAAGAAGAGGTCTAAGAATATCTATTATGCTAGATTTTTCATGATGCTAGCTAATTTTGTTTCTGAGAATCTCACCATTGAGAAACCAACAAACAAGTTAGCTTGTTAGTTCTAAGAGAGGAGAATTATTGCTGACTTGAACAGGGAAATCATCACATAGATGTTACACTTGTGTACATACCAATCATGGAGTTGCCTCAGGTAAGTGAGGTAAATATTTCTGTCTCTACCACTATTTCTCAACCACCTACTTCTTTTTCATCAACTGTGGCAATGGCATCTGTGAATGTGACAAAACAGATGTCTACCCAAGCCAAAAAACCAAAAGTTTCAAAATCAAGGTCAAAGAAAGCCCCCTCTAGTTTCTCTCAACAGAAGCTAGTTGTAAAATCTACTAAAAATCAAGAGGGGAGTGTGAAGCGAAGTAAGATTAGTGAGGGACAGGGTGAACATCAAAGAAGCCCTAAGAATAATAAGGTTGGAAAGGTGAGTGAATCACAACTTAGCCACACTGTAGTTTCCCAAAAAACTGTAGTGATTACTAAGGACATTAGCTCATTGCTAGTTGCATCCTCCCAAAAGGATGTGACTACTAAACAAAACTCTCAGCCAAGAGCATAGGCCAAAAGGGTAAGGGACACAAGCTCACCCCAAACTTATGCCAGAAAGAAGAAATCCAAAACCATTGGGGATACACAGGGTGCACACACTGTGCCTACTGCAGTCAAAGACTCAGTACATGCACATTCTCAAAGTCTGGTTGATGTGGCTCCAATAAATGTGGAGTCACGGCCAAAATCTTTAATAATTGAATCACCTAACATACTAAACTCACCCACACATTCACTAGATGTTAATATAATTCATATATCAATTCCTGATTCTCCATCTCTAACTCTCAGGGAGGAGCCAAAAATTCAAGCAAGTGAGCATCATCTTTTAGATGATTTGTTGGCTTACTTGCCATTTCTTTCTGAGTCTACTGAAACATCTGTGCAATATCTCAAATCAATCACCACAGATTCAACATTGGTCTCTACCCCAAACTCTTTCATTTCCACTATCTCGACGGATATTGTTCATCTGTTGACAAGTGATTGTATCTCGACGGATGTGCTTAACAGCAGTCATCCGTTGAAACTCTCAACTACTATTTTGATGGATGTTCCTCATCGTTGAATATCATTGCACCACTTCAAACTTCAACAAATGTTACAAGTGCAGATGATCTAGTATTTGTACAATCACTCTTAGGACTGATGGAAGTGAGTGAATTGAGTGAGAGGCTGAGTTGCTCTCAGGCAAAAGGAGAGGAAAAGAGTGAAAAACTGCAAGCTATTTCTTCCAGCTTGGCAAAACTGAGTGAGTGGAGTCCCACCTTAGTAGGTGAAGGTGAGGGTGTGAGGGTGGGAAGCCAAGGGGAGCCCTTGATTCAAGAAAAGAGAGAAAATGAAAGAAAAGCATGTACAGAAGAATGGAAGAGCCCATTGTAAGTAGAGCTGGCCAGTTAGGCGGTCCGTGCGGGCCGGGCCGGGCTGAATGCGGGTTGAGCTCGGGAAGCAAGAACACTAAACCGGCACGCAAGTTAAACGAATCGGGTCGGGCTGGGCTCGAACTGACATACACGAACTCGTAACCGACACTGGACTCGTGAGCGATGCGGGCTGTGCGTGCTGAGTGCGGGCTTTAAGCATGCGAATTTGGAACCCTCTCACAGTAACCAACTTGAAGGAAATCATCTTTTGGGTAAATATGAAGTCTCTAGAATTGTTCTTTTATTGAGCCATTATAACCCAAAATATTACCTCTGTACCTGATAATTTTCATGTATACAAGCCTCCATTTCCAAAGGTCTTCCATTATGTGTAGGGATATTATGATTTAACCATTACACAAAACCAAAATGTAGCTATAAAAACCTTCAAAATTTATCAGTCCTCTTGATGTTGTTTTCTACAAAATTAGTATTGTGGCATAACCAATTAATTCTGGTGTAAACATTTCATCAAGCAACTCATGGGCGTGAACTTTTCTTCTATATGGACATATTACTCAAGCATCTAACGATTATATCATCTCAATAGGCTTGGTTTTCTTCTATATGGACAGAAACACAGTTCACAGACATGGCAGAAAGGAGGAAGATGTTGGCGTGTGAGGCACACCCGCGGGCGGGCTGTGCGGGCTCGTGCGGGCTGTGCGAGTTGCCTGGTCCGTGCGGCTCGTGCGGGCTCGGCTCGTGCGGGCTCGTGCGGGCTCGTGCGGTTCCGGGTTCTGAAATTAGTATTCGTATTCGGTTCACCTAATTTAGCGAATTGGGCGGGTTTGAACCGGCCCGGTTCGGTCCGAATTTTTTACGGTTTCCGTATGAACCGGTCCCGAATGAGCGGTTCAAACCCGCACATTTGGCCAAATCTAATTGTAAGTCAGTTAATAAATCTCAATGAGGCTAAAAAAAAATTAATTCAGCAAGAATATCAAGTTTTCTTAGATTCTTTTTCTTATGAAACTGCCATTTACTCGCCCTGTTTCAGCTTATCAAGTTTTGGCTGAACTGGACAATGTGGCTGCTGAAAGAATGCTCAATTTGGTACATACTACTACCTCCATGCAAAGAGCTAAAGATGCCATCACAGCCATGCCACCCACAGCTAGTGATGACATTGATTATGGAACTGGTGGTTCTGAGGATCTATCTGGGGATGAAGATGATGATGAAGGAGACTCCATGGATATAGGGGGACAAGCAGGCCCTAGCTTTAGATCAAACATGCCATCTTGGGTGTTTTTCAAAGCATGTGATGAGCATCATTTCAAGTCCACCCTTTCTCATATCATTCAGCAAACTCAGACAGCCCTTCAAGCTACTACAAATGCCAACACCAAGAGCCTTCTACAAGCACATTTGCACTCTCTTCAACTGCATCAAATACAATCTCTTAAACAAAATCAGGATTTCAATGAACTAAATACTGAAATTGATCAAATCAAAAAGGATGTTACTGAGAGATTGGATGCCAAGTTTCCTAGAACAACTTTTCTAGACATCAGCAGACAACTAAGGAAAAATTCAGATCTAAGCAGCAAGGTGGATTCCTTAGACAAAAGGATCAAAACCCTGGAAACTTCAATCACTAAAATTCATCTCCATCAAGCCCAACAAACTATGCTACTTCGGAAACTGGTGGCTGCACAGACCTCAACCTCCACTCAACTTGATGCTAACAAAAAGGGAGAGAAAAATATTATTCCAGTTACCCAAGGGGAGTCAACAAGTGAGGGGGAGAAAGTGCTCAAAATTCAAGTAAGCAAAGTAATTGTTCCCGCATTTACTTTCCTAAAGCCACCAGTCATGGACAGCATTGATCTAATTAAGATAGCAGCTGCTAAGTTGGAATCAAATGAGAAATCTAAACAGCTTGATGTTGCAGCAGTTGAGAAAGAACTGGATGACAAATGGAAGAAAATTGATGAATAAATTGTAAAGAAGTTTGGTCCAATTGAGAAGAAAGACAAAGTCTTCTCTCACTTCTCTCAATTGAGACAAATTTCAGCTGATGAGATGAGCCTAGGGAACTTAGAAAGGGGTCAACCCTCAACAATCAAATCTCCAAAGGCCAGTGAAATTTTTAATCCAAAAATAATTTATCCAAAAACCTCAGACAAAAATCCACTAGACCTATCATATGAAACCCCTAGGCTAGATAAAAAAAGCTGCTTGGAAGGTCCATAGCTTTCTTCAAAGATCTCATAGACTCAGTGCTAAAGAAAAGAATTGCTAAAATCTACGGAAATGATAAATTGATCTGTGTGTAGTGGCTGGACATCCACAATTTGCAGAAGCTAAGAAAGAAGAAAAGGTGAGGCTCAAACAACAACAAAAGCAAGCTGCTTTAGATGCCAAGAACCAAGCTAAGAAGCCTGCAATCACAGAAGTTATATTGCCAACCGAGACATCTGAGAATCTGGGTGAAGGAAAGAAAAAAACCAACGCATATAAAAAGGAAGTTTAGATACAAGATGCATGCAAAGAGGAAGATAAATTTTGATGAAGACAAGAAAGACTACATGTCAGCCCAATCTACAACCTCAAGCCAATCAGCCATACCTACTGTGAAGGAAGCTGAATTCAAGGTTGATCCTAACATCACCTTTCATGGTGATACTGTTGTTCCAAATGATGAGCCTATAGATTGGGACAACTTGCCTCTTCCTGATCTAAATCTTCCAATCTTTTCCAAACAAAGGAAGACAAAGGAAAAAGTAGTCAAAACAGTCAAGCCTACCAAGCTCAAATCCAAGCAAGTGGCCAAAACCAAACCTACTGTCAACAAAGGAGATCAACTCTTCATATGTGACATCAAAGAATTTTCAGATATAAATCTCTATCTGGATGAGCTTGAAGAAGTCAGATCTATTGATGCCTACAAGCACCTTCCAGGGAGACTAGTCTTCAGGTACTAGGGTGGTAAAGAAATTACATGGCCACTTCACAGAATTCTCAATGAAGGCTGTTCAACTTTAGTGACTGTCTTCTCCTCAATCAAGAAAAACTTTGAATTCAACATAGTATCCAAGAAAATGGTACTAAACAAGATTGAGGAGATAAGAAATAGCTGGAGAGGACCAAATGCACTCCCAAGAGTATTGACTATTCCTTTCACTGAAGATAGGTTGCATTTGAGGCCATACTGGATCATGGAGTTCAACGATGAAAAGAACATTATAAAGATTCTTCAGATTGGAAGATCAGCTAAAGATCGCTAGCCATGAAACTCTCAGAGAAATACAAGAAAAGCTGGATCTAACAAATGAGAATGAATCAAAATTTTTTAGACAATTCCAATGTCAGATTGAAGAGAATGATGTGAAGCTGGGAAGAAGTCAAGGCAATCAAGAAAATGATCTTAAATTTCTCAATCTAGATGAGCATCTTGATAATGATCTATAAGACACTCTACAAATCTTTCTTTGTGAGAATTTTCAATAAATTGCACCACTTGTAAATTTTATCTACTTTATTTTATTCTGTATTCATAGAGTGTTTTGTTATCATCAAGTTTCTCTTAATTTATGACTATAATTCCAGTAGACATAAATTGTGGGAGATTGTTAGGAATATGTTGTGTACTTGATGATAATTTGAATAAAATACTAAGTAGATATTATTTAAGTGATTTTGTAGCTTTCAACGGATGATCATTTCAACATATATTGAAAGAGTAGCTTATGTACAATAAGACTAGTAGCACATTTCTGCATACTTGGATAACTTAGTGAACTAGGTGTTGTCGAATGTTTAAGTCATGTTGACTACTAGATTGATATGTAAGATATGATGGTGAATTGTAAATAATAGATGTTATATAATTTTGTATAAATGAAATAGAGTTAACTATCAAGAAGACAGTCTCAACGGATGATTCACAAAGTTTCAACGGATGATCAATATAAGTCTCGACGAATGATTAACCAAAGTTTGAACGGATGATCAATCTAAGTTCCAACGGATGATCAATCTAAGTTCCAACGGATGTTCAAATTCAAAAGAGCAGTTGACAGTGACTTGACAGTCACATGTGTTGGTTGTATGTAAATGGAATGTGGTAGCCTGTTTGAAGGATTTAGAGAATAAAGAAGCATTTTCATTTCCATGATAAACAGATGATATTCAAAGATGCTGGCAAAGATAAGTGTAGCAGCATGAAGTTAGACTAGATATAGTTTATCTTATTATCTTATCGTTTTATCATGTATCTTGGTGATATATAAACCAAGTGTAGTAAGTTGAATAGCATCGAAGTTAGTAAGCAAAAACCAGAGAAATAGATATAGCAAAATCTGCAAAGAATTTCTCTGTAGCTCTAGTTGTTCAACTTGTAAGCAGCTGTGTACTATTTGTATCACATAGTTCTCTACTTAATATATATCTCTGGTGAAAAAGTTCAATCTACCAGAAAGTTTTTAAATACTTGTATTTAATTGCTTTGTGATTTGATTTCTGTTATATTCTTATTCTGCACTATTGCAAATCAAACACAGTTATTTATTTGTAGAAGAATCATTCTTAAAATCCAAAAAGAAGCCAGAATTACATTCAACCCCCCCTTTGTAATTCTTATTTAGATTGTTTGGGAATAATAATTGATATCAGAGCAAGCTCTTGAACTTTGGATTTATATAATACACGGGTTGATTAACTATCTATGTTATTCATATTAATTTCTCAAAACTTAAATAGAGATCATTCGTTTATCGGGGTAATGACATTGAAACAAAAGAAAATAATGTACACTATTTATCTTAACTAAAATAAAATTATAATATTGATCGAGATTAAAATAAATTTAAAATAAACAAAGTATAATGAGTTAACTTTAGTAAGTGTAATGGATTTAGGGTTAAAAATTTAAAATTATGTTATTGAACTCGTAATTCGTCGATCGGAATAATCGGGTTAAAATAAAATAATATATACTATTCATCCAAGCAAAAAAATTTAGAACTAATCGAGTATAAAATAAAATTAAAATCAAAATAACATTCGACTAGTTAAAATAAAATAATGTATACCACTCATTTGAGTTAACAAACAAAATTTAAATCAAACTAAATATTGTTAGTTGAACTTGATTAGAATAATGTATCTAGAGATAATTAAATTAATAATAAAACTAAATGTGATTCGTATATTATATATTGAACCTGGATAAAACTTATTGTTTACATTAAAAAATATATTTGGTAAACCACAATAAATAACAATAATATTATAGATTTCAATTAGTAATATTATTATTTTTCAAGTTTAAATATCTCTAAATAAAAATATCAAATTATATCCTTATTATATAATATGCATAGGTATGATCTTATTCCAATTTTTGTTAGTCATGGTTCATTTACTACCAATTTAATATGAACCGTTAAATATTTTACAAATACTTGTGTATATGTATAATCATTATCAAATCGTATCATATAAAAAATTGTGAATAAACAAATTTCGCATCTTAAAGTTACAGTTCAATTTATTTTTTTTAAAATTATACAATATTAAAAAAAATCCACGCCTCGCACAATATAATACACGAGATTGTTTTTTTATTCATGTTATTCATTATACTTTTTTCAAAACTTGAAAAGAGGTTCGTTTGTCAATGTAATAACATTGATATAAGAAAAATAATATACACTATTTATCTTTACTAAAACAAAATTATACTAATGGTAGAGGTTAAATAAATTTAAAACAAACTAAGAATAAGCAGTTGAATTGATTTTGTATAATGGATTTGGGGCTAACACAAAATAATAATTACTATTGGTTCGTCTTTAAACAAAATTAAAATCAAACTAAATATTATTAGTTGGGTTTGATCATTACAATGGGACTCATAATAAAAAAAATAAAAAAAAAACTAAATGTGATTCGTATCTTATTGATGGGGATAAAAGTTATCATTTAAATTAAAAAAATAATTATATTTAGGAAAAATACCTAAAAATAACGGTAAAACTACATATTTCAGTTAGTAATATTTTTTTAATTTAATAACTCTAAATAAAAAATATTAAAATATATCCTTATATATAATAAGTGCAAGGAACTCAATATCCAAAATTTTGGTCATATAACGCCAAAACAATCTCAACCATTGATATAATTGAGATTATTTTAATATAATCATAAATATAAAATGATTACATTATTTTACTACTATTTAAATAAGATAATGCGATAATAATGTCGTAACAATTCTAGATTAACATGGTTAGAGGTTAAATTCATCATAAATATAATAGATTAAATTATTCAACTAATATTCAAACACCAAAACATGATACGATGATACAACAGTAAATAGGACATGATTAGATATTCTATGATAAGATATTCTGCTATATATAGCTACATAATATACATCCCAAAGAAAGTAATTAAATTCAACACCCGTATTTTTCTCAAAATCTACATATTTATTATAACAATATTTTAAAAAATAATAAAAATAGGGTGAAAAACCAAAATAGACACTATTTGGGGAGATTTGCCCAAAATACCCACCGGCGGGAAAACCGCTCAAAATACCCACTGAATACGCATTATTATCATGCGTATTCTATTTTTTAAAAAAAATACAAAAAATACGCATGTGAGAGAATATGCATGTCTCACATGCGTATTCTTTGTATTTTTTTTAAAAATAGAATACGCATCTCTAACATGCGTATTCAGTGGATATTTTGGGCAGTTTTCCTGCCGGTGGGTATTTTGGATACTTGAAACTGTAAAGTGGTGTATTTTGGGCATTTTTTCTTACAAATAAATCACAACAATTATTAAATTTGCAAGAGTTGACTTTTATTAATTATACATAAATGAATTTGTTATAACCTATCAAAATAATTAAATTTTGTATTACGAACTATTTAATATCATTGCCAATTTTCTTTTCAAGTAATAATAATAATAATAATAATAATAATTAATGACATGGTCAGATACTCCATCGAAAATGACACAATTATTAACTGATACATAATTCATATCATATAGGTTTTTTTCAAGTTCCAAAATTTTAAATTATATATATAATCTCCCCCCAATATATTAAAACTTCAGTAAATCATTATGTGAAATAGTATATATACTATTGTTTGTGTGGCACCTTCTCTAATTTTCTGAAATTTAAGTATACTAAATAATTGTTAGAAACCACATAATTAATGTGATTTATTTGAAATGCGTGAAAGTCTGATTTATGTTCTGCTTCATTCAAAATTTTTGTATATAAACATAAAATGAATAAATTATGATAATGCAAGGTTCAGCATACATAACTCATTTTTTGACCACCTAAAAAACATGTGTTCTAAAATCGGCCGGCTAGGAGGAGTATTATGGGAAATTGAAGGTGAACCTATTTAAATTTAAGCTAGTATTTGGCCTTATTCGAATGCCGAAAATAAAATAATAGGAAAATTGGTTAATTATTAGGATTTTGGAAATATAACCGAATTTATAATTGATTTTCAAATTTTACGACCTTTGAAAAAAACAAAGATGAATTACACCAAAAGTCTTAATACACAAGAAGATAACATAAATCCACAATTTGTTGTATTCCACTAAACATTCGAAATTTACTTGGCATGTTCAACTTTCGAGATTGATCCCTGAGAATCAATCGAAAGATACTCGTACCTCTGAAACATATGAGCCACAATAATAGAAGTTGTAAGCGTTACATAATCTTTACCAGCACATTGTTTGTTCGACTCGCTAGGTGTCCCCGTCTGTGGTCCATTCGACCAGTACAAATAATTCAGTAACTCGCTCCCTTTTTTCGTGGTAAACCTATCAGCAACAAATTTTTCAGGCTCTTCGAATACTTTCTCGTCTCTCATAACTTGAGGTTGATATCCACAGAGTAACTCCCCTTTTTTGATCTCAAATGCGGAGTTATGCGAGCTCAACGTAAAATCTTTCCTAGCTCTCGCATACTGTAATGGTACAGGCGGGTTAAGCCTGAGTGTTTCGTAAACGAACGAGTTAACCAAGTCGAGTTGTTTCACCAAGTCGAAACTCAGCGAGCTCGTCCCGATCTTTTCCTTGACTTCATTTCTTAACTTTTGTTGCAACCCTGTCTTGTCATTTCCTAGGGCACTAAAAATGGCTGGTAAAAATACAGTAAATCCACCGAATGCATTAAACCCGAGGATAAAAATTAGGTTATGCAGGGCTTCTTTTTTACCGAGACCAAACTCATTTTGTGCTAGCTCAAGAACTTCTTGGCCTTCTTTTTCAATAAACTCCGCGAGTTTATTATAACCTCCGGAGACAAGAAAAGAAGGGTAAGCGAAAGAATGCGCAAAAATTTCTACGAGAGGTTGTAAGCTTGGGATGCTAACAGTGGGAAGGACTTGTAGTGCAAGCCAAGCATCTAGCCACATGTAACCTTTTTCGGCTACCTCGGGTGATTTTGATGGATCAACTCCGATTAGGCAACGAGTTAGGAAGTTGAAGATGAATTGTTGGAGTTGGACGAGGGGAGTAACGGAGCCAGATTCGGATTTTTCAATATCGGATTCGATGGTGTTCCACATTGTGTCTAGGTTTGAGGTTACAGTAGGGACCCAAATCTTTGAGCTGCGTTTAAGAATCTCCTTTGCAAATTTCTTCACCTGTTAGAAATTTATACAACAACAGAAACAATCATAAGTTTGAATATCGTTTTCTTATATTCTTTGCGTCCCATAATACTTAGCATCCTAATTTGTAATTATATGTTCGTAGTTAGGTCTCTTCAAATTAAAATCTTAAAAATTATATTTATGATACATTTCAACACAGCTTAAATACGTGCAAAAAGTCAAAGTAACAAACAGGACCATACCTGAGTGTGTTGAGGTTCAGAAGTATCAAGGTAAGCACAAACACGAACATCGCCAGTGAAGCCAGTGCTAGGCATGAAATCTCCTATAAGAATGTTCTTCTTCTCAACCAGTTCCATATCAAACATATGCGCAAATGACTTGCAGTCCCAGCACTGCTATCACATTCGGATTCACTCCCATGAAAAACGGAAACGTTGGCGGCATATTTGTCCTAAACACAGTGCTCTTGTGCTCCTCTATTCTCTTTTGAAATATGTACTTGGTCCTTGAAACCAAAAATAGTCTAGCCTGTCCTTTAAAGGCCCAACCATTGGCAATCCGTACCTCCGGGGATCGTACGGACCGGCAAGGATGTCGATCCTTGCGATGGTACTATTGTAGGTGTCACCGCTGGCGGTGTGGCGCAACAAACTATTTTTTGCATCATCATAATGTGTGTGTGTGCGCAATGGTTAAGATGTTTTCTAATTTTTAGCTAGTTCTTGAGTAGCTAGGTGAAGTGATATGCTAATATTATTTCTGAGTGGAGGAGAAATATGGCATGTGAAATTTTTAAGGTTGGGATATTTTGGATGAAATATCCTTGTCAAACTTTAGTTATTTTGTAGGCTAGCAGTAGCCGGAGCTTGTGAATTGATAAAGATAATACTCAAATCTGGCATGTACAGGGTGTTGGTTATAGGCCCAATAAGACCCATTGAACGAAGGCCCATTAAGCGGTTGTGCTACTGAGCCGAAAGACCTCCAGGCCCGCGTCGCCAAGGCCCATGGAATCCCAGACCGAGGCCTGCTACTCGCGGACCGTTGGACAATGCAAGGCACATAACGCCCCCTTTTCACTCCCTCCTTAATAGTTGGTAATGGAAGAACATTCATGGCATGATTGGGTATAAAAACCCTTGTGAAGTAAGATAAAATATATGCACTCTCAACACTCTACTTCTCTTGTATTACTACCCTAATTTTACAGCCAGATTCTGATTCTCACACCGGAGGTGAATCGGGGGTCCAAACCCTCGCATTCTCTTCACTTTCAGGTACGGCCGAAGCCATCTTCAATCCAGCCGAAATCTGTTCATACAACCGAAAGGATCTGGGCGTAACATTTGGTGCCGTCTGTGGGAATCACGAGAGAGTTACAAGTTGAGAAAATGACAGAAATTCATGAGCATTCACCGCCACCTGATTTCGCCGACAAGGGACAACCATCCTCCCTAGTCGACGAGGACGGGGTTATCACGTTAACCCCTGAAGAAGAGGCCTTACTCCTAAAGATCCGGGCAGAAAAGGCCGCGGAGAAGGGTAAGACCAAAGTTGATCAGATTGACAAGGAAGCGGAAGTGTGGGCCAAGAAAAGAGAAGTTGATGCCCTCCGGCTTAAAGCCCTGCAACTACAGAGGGAAGAAATTGAACTGCAAGAACAAGCCTTGAGAGAAGCGATGCGGGCCGAAGAAATCGGCAGAGCACATAAGGATAGAAGGGAACGAAGGGCGTATGACGAAGAAGATGAGTTTGACTCTGATTCGCATCCCCGAAGGAAGAGGGCTAAGCAACCCTACTCTTCCGATTCAGGTGAAGAGCCCGATGGATCCCGCCTCAGGCTCAATCGCTTAGAGAAGGCCCTCTTCGGTGATAGGAGGCCCGATCGAGAACCTGTTGTAACACAAAAGATTGAGCTATACCGACCCCCTCCGGGAAAGGAGAGATAATTCCCCAAGATGAGCGAGTTTAACGGGAAAAGGGACCCCGAGGACCACTGTGAAAAGTATGAACTCCTGATGGTTGGGATGGGCCACAATGATATAATGCTGTGCAAAATGTTCAAGACTTATCTCAAAGGGTCTGCCTCAATGTGGTACAAATCCCTGAAGCCTCGGTCCATCGGGTCTTACGAGCAGTTGAAGAGGAAATTTTTAAAGTACTACTCGCACCTGTGCCGAAAGGCGAAGGACACCGAAGCCTTGGTCCATTGTCGGTAGAGGGCGAATGAGGAGCTGGGGGATTATCTCGCTAGATTCAAGGAAGAAGCGGGAATGGTCACCAATCTGGACAAAATCAAAGCAATGGGCTTCCTAACGGCGGGGCTCGACCCCTACAAAGGTAAAAAAGCTTCGTTCATCTCTTTACGATTTTCCCACAAAATCCCTAAATGATATATATATGAGAGGCGAGAATATTCGCCGCAAGATGGAAAGTATTAGGGGATATAAAGACACAAGAAGGGACGACCGATCAAAGCGAGCCGATAGATATGAGGGCTCAAGATCAGGATCTGACCGAAGGGATAGCAGAAAGGAAGGAAGGAAGGAATCAGATCGAGGGGCCGAACGACGTCGAGATAGAGATTCGGCCGTGTTCACTCCTTTGAATGCGCCGATCTCCAAGATTCTCCATGAGATAAAGGGCAAGCCAGGATTTGTTCGCCCCGCCAAGATGAAGGTCCCGAATCACAAGAAAAACCCCGATAAGTACTGTGACTATCACAGGGACAAGGGGCATAGCACAGATGAATGCTACCACCTCAAGAAGCTCATTGAGCGCATGATCAAAGACGGCGAGCTTTATCAGTTCATCCGAGATCTGAGAGATAGACTGGGGGCCCGAAGATATGCCCGGATTGGATCCCAAGACGGCAACGCACTGCTTGAACGTGCAGCCCGAGGCCAAGCCGGTAAAGCAAAAGAAGAGGACATTTGTAGTCAAACGACAGAAGGTAATAGAGGCCGAGGTGGAAAAACTTTTAGAGGCCAAATTTATCGAGGAGATCGAGTATCCTGACTGGCTAGCCAATGTGGTGGTCGTGAAGAAGTCGAACGGGAAATGGAGGATGTGCGTGGATTACACTGACCTCAACAAAGCATGTTCGAAGGATCACTACCCATTGCCTAACATCGACCAACTAATAGACGCAATGGCAGGATATGAGGTACTTAGTTTTTTGGACGCTTTTTCCGGTTATCATCAAATTGCTATGAATGATAGGGATGTGCCCAAGACAGCGTTCATAACTCTGAAGGGGACTTATGCTTATATTAAAATGCCCTTCAAACTGAAGAACGCTGGAGCCACATTCCAGCGAATGGTGAACAAAGTCTTTAAAGAGAAGATTGGGAGGAATATGGAAGCATACGTGGATGATATGATAGTGAAGTCACTGTTCCAAGATCATGCCAAGGACTTAAAGGAATGCTTCGAAACTCTCCGAAAGAACAACATGAGGATCAATCCGAACAAATGTACCTTTGGAGTCTCTAGTGGAAAGTTTCTCGGGTACATGGTCAGCGCCCGGGGAATAGAGGCGAACCCGGAGAAGATCGAAGCAGTTATCAATATGGAACCTCCCAAATACATTAGAGATATACAGAAATTGACGGGCCGGCTCGCCGCCCTTCGGCGTTTCATTTCCCGGTCAGCCGAGAAAGCACTTCCCTTCTTCGCCGTGCTCAAAGGGTCAAAGAATTTTGAGTGGGGGCCCGAATGCCAAAAGGCGTTCGAAGAAGTAAAGGAATATTTAACAAAGGCACCACTCTTGATGAGGCCCGATCCGAAGAAAACTCTTCAGCTTTATCTAGCTGTGTCTGACAGAACTCTGGGGGCCGTCCTTGTGAAGAATTATGAAGGTAATCAACATCCTGTGTTTTACGTGTCCCATGTTCTCAAGGACGCAGAGACAAGGTACCCCAACGCCGAGAAATTCGCATATGGGTTGGTTATGGCCTCCCGAAAATTACGACATTATTTTCAGGGCCGGACGGTCCAAGTTGTCACCGATCAACCTCTAAAGAAGATTTTGACCAGGCCCGAAGCCTCCGGGAGAGTCGTAGTGTGGTTCATTGAACTCGGGGAATTTGATCTCGAATATGTCCCCCGAACGGCAATTAAGGCCCAGGCTTTGGTCGACTTCATGGTTGAATGCGCATTCTAGGGTCTGAAGGATCTCTCGTCTGAAGAACAACTAATCCGGATCCCAGGAAAGTGGTAGCTCTTTGTAGACGGTTCGGTTGCCGGAAAAAAGTGTGGGGCAGGCTTGATCCTCTCCAGCCCCGAAGGATTTGAAATATGCCAGGCCAAAAGGTTCGACTTCCCCTTGACAAACAATGAGGCCGAGTACGAGGCCCTCCTCGCAGGAATGAAGCTTGCCCGAAGCCTCGAGGCGAAGCACCTAAGGGCCTTCAGCGACTCCATGTTGGTTGTGAAACATTTCTATTCTTTGTTTTTATCTTTCTCAAAGCAATTTCTCTAACTTCTTCTTCCCAAAAGCAAAAACTCTCTCTGCAACTAATCTCAATCACAACAATGGCACCCATAGTCAAAATCATGTCCTCAACTGGGTTTGTTTATGAAAAGAACAACTTTGTGGCTTTAGTGAACAAGCAAATTTTGGCATCTAAAGACTATCACGAGATGATGGACTTCATACTAAACTGTAAATTGAGCTATGCCATGCTTGAGTCCTCAACCATTTACTGTGAGGTTGTCGAGGAAATTTGGACTACAGATGTGTTCAACTCAAAGGACAAGACCATTACCTTCACTCTCAAAGGTAGTGAACATTGTGTTAACTGTGATGCAATTGAAAAGTGTTTTAATTTGCCTGAAACTAACACACTTGCACACAGACACTGATGTGAGTAACATGCTAGTTTCCATGGGTTATGCTCTTGATGCCACTAAATTAGGCGATGTTAGGAGACTAGGTCTTAAAAATAATGGAGTTTTCTATGTGATTCATTTATCAAGGTGTTTTCTGGAAAAATAAGTAATTTTGATGTTGTATCTTACTCACTTGTTCATATGCTTTACATTTCTTAGTGATAAGTATTTCAATTTTAGCACTTCTGTCATTTTATAAGATAGGGAGTGAATTAGGGATATTAAGAAGAGGTCTAAGAATATCTATTATGCTAGATTTTTCATGATGCTAGCTAATTTTGTTTCTGAGAATCTCACCATTGAGAAACCAACAAACAAGTTAGCTTGTTAGTTCTAAGAGAGGAGAATTATTGCTGACTTGAACAGGGAAATCATCACATAGATGTTACACTTGTGTACATACCAATCATGGAGTTGCCTCAGGTAAGTGAGGTAAATATTTCTGTCTCTACCACTATTTCTCAACCACCTACTTCTTTTTCATCAACTGTGGCAATGGCATCTGTGAATGTGACAAAACAGATGTCTACCCAAGCCAAAAAACCAAAAGTTTCAAAATCAAGGTCAAAGAAAGCCCCCTCTAGTTTCTCTCAACAGAAGCTAGTTGTAAAATCTACTAAAAATTAAGAGGGGAGTGTGAAGCGAAGTAAGATTGGTGAGGGACAGGGTGAACATCAAAGAAGCCCTAAGAATAATAAGGTTGGAGAGGTGAGTGAATCACAACTTAGCCACACTGTAGTTTCCCAAAAAACTGTAGTGATTACTAAGGACATTAGCTCATTGCTAGTTGCATCCTCCCAAAAGGATGTGACTACTAAACAAAACTCTCAGCCAAGAGCATAGGCCAAAAGGGTAAGGGACACAAGCTCACCCCAAACTTATGCCAGAAAGAAGAAATCCAAAACCATTGGGGATACACAGGGTGCACACACTGTGCCTACTGCAGTCAAAGACTCAGTACATGCACATTCTCAAAGTCTGGTTGATGTGGCTCCAATAAATGTGGAGTCACGGCCAAAATCTTTAATAATTGAATCACCTAACATACTAAACTCACCCACACATTCACTAGATGTTAATATAATTCATATATCAATTCCTGATTCTCCATCTCTAACTCTCAGGGAGGAGCCAAAAATCCAAGCAAGTGAGCATCATCTTTTAGATGATTTGTTGGCTTACTTGCCATTTCTTTCTAAGTCTACTGAAACATCTGTGCAATATCTCAAATCAATCACCACAGATTCAACATTAGTCTCTACTCCAAACTCTTTCATTTCCACTATCTCGACGGATATTGTTCATCTGTTGACAAGTGATTGTATCTCGACGGATGTGATTAACAGCAGTCATCCGTTGAAACTCTCAACTACTATTTTGATGGATGTTCCTCATCGTTGAATATCATTGCACCACTTCAAACTTCAACAAATGTTACAAGTGCAGATGATCTAGTATTTGTACAATCACTCTTAGGACTGATGGAAGTTAGTGAATTGAGTGAGAGGTTGAGTTGCTCTCAGGCAAAAGGAGAGGAAAAGAGTGAAAAACTGCAAGCTATTTCTTCCAGCTTGGCAAAACTGAGTGAGTGGAGTCCCACCTTAGTAGGTGAAGGTGAGGGTGTGAGGGTGGGAAGCCAAGGGGAGCCCTTGATTCAAGAAAAGAGCGAAAATGAAAGAAAAGCATGTACAGAAGAATGGAAGAGCCCATTGTAAGTCAGTTAATAAATCTCAATGAGGCTAAAAAAACAATTAATTCAGCAAGAATATCAAGTTTTCTTAGATTCTTTTTCTTATGATACTGCCATTTACTCGCCCTGTTTCAGCTTATCAAGTTTTGGCTGAACTGGACAATGTGGCTGCTGAAAGAATGCTCAATTTGGTACATACTACTACCTCCATGCAAAGAGCTAAAGATATCATCACAGCCATGCCACCCACAGCTAGTGATGACATTGATTATGGAACTGGTGGTTCTGAGGATCTATCTGGGGATGAAGATGATGATGAAGGAGACTCCATGGATATAGGGGGACAAGCAGGCCCTAGCTTTAGATCAAACATGCCATCTTGGGTGTTTTCCAAAGCATGTGATGAGCATCATTTCAAGTCCACCCTTTCTCATATCATTCAGCAAACTCAGACAGCCCTTCAAGCTACTACAAATGCCAACACCAAGAGCCTTCTACAAGCACATCTGCACTCTCTTCAACTACATCAAATACAATCTCTTAAACAAAATCAGGATTTCAATGAACTAAAGACTGAAATTGATCAAATCAAAAGGATGTTACTGAGAGATTGGATGCCAAGTTTCCTAGAACAACTTTTCTAGACATCAGCAGACAACTAAGGAAAAATTCAGATCTAAGCAGCAAGGTGGATTCCTTAGACAAAAGGATCAAAACCCTGGAAACTTCAATCACTGAAATTCATCTCCATCAAGCCCAACAAACTATGCTACTTCGGAAACTGGTGGCTGCACAGACCTCAACCTCCACTCAACTTGATGCTAATAAAAAGGGAGAGAAAAATATTATTCCAGTTACCCAAGGGGAGTCAACAAGTGAGGGGGAGAAAGTGCTCAAAATTCAAGTAAGCAAAGTAATTGTTCCAGCATTTACTTTCCTAAAGCCACCAGTCATGGACATCATTGATCTAATTAAGATAGCAGCTGCTAAGTTGGAATCAAATGAGAAATCTAAACAGCTTGATGTTGCAGCAGTTGAGAAAGAACTGGATGACAAATGGAAGAAAATTGATGAATAAATTGTAAAGAAGTTTGGTCCAATTGAGAAGAAAGACAAAGTCTTCTCTCACTTCTCTCAATTGAGACAAATTTCAGCTGATGAGATGAGCCTAGGGAACTTAGAAAGGGGTCAACCCTCAACAATCAAATCTCCAAAGGCCAGTGAAATTTTTAATCCAAAAATAATTTATCCAAAAACCTCAGACAAAAATCCACTAGACCTATCATATGAAACCCCTAGGCTAGATAAAAAAAGCTGCTTGGAAGGTCCATAGCTTTCTTCAAAGATCTCATAGACTCAGTGCTAAAGAAAAGAATTGCTAAAATCTACGGAAATGATAAATTGATCTGTGTAGTGGCTGGACATCCACAATTTGCAGAAGCTAAGAAAGAAGAAAAGGTGAGGCTCAAACAACAACAAAAGCAAGCTGCTTTAGATGCCAAGAACCAAGCTAAGAAGCCTGCAATCACAGAAGTTATATTGCCAACCGAGACATCTGAGAATCTGGGTGAAGGAAAGAAAAAAAACCAAAGCATATAAAAAGGAAGTTTAGATACAAGATGCATGCAAAGAGGAAGATAAATTTTGATGAAGACAAGAAAGACTACATGTCAGCCCAATCTACAACCTCAAGCCAATCAGCCATACCTACTGTGAAGGAAGCTGAATTCAAGGTTGATCCTAACATCACCTTTCATGGTGATACTGTTGTTCCAAATGATGAGCCTATAGATTGGGACAACTTGCCTCTTCCTGATCTAAATCTTCCAATCTTTTCCAAACAAAGGAAGACAAAGGAAAAAGTAGTCAAAACAGTCAAGCCTACCAAGCTCAAATCCAAGCAAGTGGCCAAAACCAAACCTACTGTCAACAAAGGAGATCAACTCTTCATATGTGACATCAAAGAATTTTCAGATATAAATCTCTATCTGGATGAGCTTGAAGAAGTCAGATCTATTGATGCCTACAAGCACCTTCCAGGGAGACTAGTCTTCAGGTACTAGGGTGGTAAAGAAATTACATGGCCACTTCACAGAATTCTCAATGAAGGCTGTTTAACTTTAGTGACTGTCTTCTCCTCAATCAAGAAAAACTTTGAATTCAACATAGTATCCAAGAAAATGGTACTAAACAAGATTGAGGAGATAAGAAATAGCTGGAGAGGACCAAATGCACTCCCAAGAGTATTGACTATTCCTTTCACTGAAGATAGGTTGCATTTGAGGCCATACTGGATCATGGAGTTCAACGATGAAAAGAACATTATAAAGATTCTTCAGATTGGAAGATCAGCTAAAGATCGCTAAAGATGGAGATTTCCATGAAAGCCTCAAATTTGATAATGTTGAAATGATTTCTGAAGATAATGATGATGAGAGTGGCCAAGAACCAATGTCTAAGGAAAATGCAGAAAAATCTACAATAAATGAAGCACATAATTCAACATCCGTCGAAAGACCAAGTGCATCATCCATTGGAAGACAATCTACAGCATCCGTCGAAAGGGAAAATTCAACATCCGTTAAATCATTAATAGAAATTGAGGACCAATACATATCACAATCAGAAAGAACCCCAACTACAAGTCAAAGATCCACAAACTCAGGGGGATTTTCTTCTAATCAAACTTTGTCACAAATCAAGACAATAATGAGGCCTCTTCATCTAGAGCTAATCTACCTCAACAGAGAAAGTAGACAAGAGATCACCCATTAGAACTGATCATTGGTGATGCCTCTTCAAGAGTGCAATTAAGGAAAACAAGTCAAGATAAATGCCTATGTAGCAGCTTTCTATCTCAGGAAGAGCCTAAAAAGGTAGAAGAAGTTATGTTGGATCTTGATTGGGTTTTAGCTATGCAAGAGGAGCTAAACCAATTTGAAAGGAATAAAGTATGGAAGCTAGTACCCAAGCCTAGAAAAGAATCCTATTGACACCAAGTGGGTATTCAGAAACAACATGGATGAAAATGGCATAGTGGTCAGAAATAAAGCTAGATTGGTTGCTAAGGGCTAATGTCAACAAGAAAGAATTGATTTTGATGAAACCTTTGCTCCTGTTACAAGACTTGAAGCCATGAGAATCTTCTTAGCCTATGCAGCCCATGCCAATTTCAAAGTCTATCAAATGTGTAATATTCGGGATATATCGTTTAATTGTTTTTGCTATTAAATAATTATTATATGTGTTCCGTATCTATTCTGTGAATTATTTGTTAAGTGTTAAATGTGTTTGGATGTTTAAAAATATTATTAATTGAGTATTTAAATTTTTATATGTCCAAAATAAAATATAGATAATTGTCATATCTTCCTAATTATTTTTATGTTGATTTATGAATTTATAGGAATCATAGGGATTTTATAAAATCTTTTTCCCGGTATTTAAAATCTATTTTATAAAAACGGGAACCAACCGACGTCATTCGTTTTTATGTTTTTAGAACCCGAAACTCTTTCGAGAACTCCTTCCTAGCCTAATTTCAATATTTCGAGCATTTTCCATGTTTCGACTTTTTCGATCAGGCATACGGTTTGTCCTGCGCGGGTCCCGGCGCAACATTTTCGATATAATATTCGTTTCGGTAAATCAAAAAAACTCGTATTTTCGAGAAACGGGAGCTTTTTATTAAATTATCACAATTATCACCTCGTAATGCGTGTAACCAGGCGCTCAGACCAAGACCGCAGGACAAATTGTACTAATTTGGATAATTATCCCGAAAACCGATACCGTTTGGATAAGTTTTTATAAATAAACGTACCATTTTATATTCGGAATGATCCAACGGGATACTAATTTTCCGTAATTATAAATAGCCTTTTACCGTATTTTATTTCGTATCAAAATCATTTGCAGACAGTTAATTTTATAATTTTTCAGAGAAAAACCCTAAATTCATAAAATCTTCTGAGAATCAAACTACCATTTCAAAGTATTATTGAAATCAGTTGGAAAAGTTGGAGTAACCAAATCGAAGGTCTCAAGGAGTACTATCAGATTCTGTGTTCCATATCACTGCAGAAATCAAGGTTTATTTTCTGAAAATTTATTTATTTTCGAATTATTATTATTAAAAATATGAATTTCTGTTCGGATGATTGTTTGTATGATTTGATGATTGCATGTTGTAGAGCTTGTTTTCCTGCTGATTTTCATATATCATACATCTGATTTGGAGTTCAATAACATGCTCAAAAGTGGGTTTAATTTTCGAATTTTGAAATTAGGGTTTATAATCCGTATGAATGTTTTCAATTAAAATTTGGGGCTTTTTGATTTAGGGGTTATTAGTTGTTGATTTATAGTGGGTTGTGTTCCTTATGAAATTTGCAATCGATTGGTATATAGCTCGTTAACAGAGAATTAATGAATCGAAGGGAGTTGTCTTTTTAAGTTTTCGATGTTCTTGGCCAATTTCCGGCCAGGACAGGGATGATTGATGTGTTTTGATTGCGCGAATAGATTCCTGGTGTTATGTAGTGTAGATCTGGAGCAGATGGTGAGGTGAGGGTGCCGGAATTGAGTTCTCCGGCCACCCCCGATTGTTTTCCGGCGACCCCTTGGAAAATTACAGTTTAGTACCCTGACTTTTGAAAACGATGAAGTTCAGTCCCTGAACTTTCCAGAGTTTTCAAAAATAGGATTCCTGTTTTAAAAATACTCAAAAATCATATTCCCTATTTATTTTTATTATAAAAATTCGATTTTAATTTCTGAAAATTCCAAAAATTATTATTTTAATTCCAAAAATTATTTTTAATTTAAAAATAAATCTGAATTAATTAGTTAATTAATTTCAGTTAATTTTTAATTGATTAATTGGTCAATTAATTTGGAAATTAATTGATTAATTGATTTAATTAATTATTAATTGATTTTAATTAATTATTTAATTAGATTTAATTATTTAAAAATGATTTAAAATTCTGAAAAATAGTTTCGAGCTTTAAAATATTATTTTAAACTGTTTTCAAGGCTCGATAATTATTATAAAATTGTTTTGAAGCCAGAATTGGCCAGCCGAACCCTGTTTATTACTCCAAAATTGATCCAACGACCCGTTTTAATTCCGAAAAATGTTTTAAAAATCATTTTAAATATCCGAAAGTCTGTTTATGACCCGAGACTTCGTTATAAACGTTATATCATTGATTATGTGACGTGTTATATGTTATATGTGACTTGTTGGTTAACTGTCGGTCTATATATTCGATATTTACTTGTTTATTGCGTAACTTTCAATCCGTTAATCGGATTTGGGTGAAACGAAGGGTAAATAGAAGTATGTGTCGAATAGAATCGTATAAGTTGAATATTGATAGATGCTTATGATATGTGAGCAGAAGAGGCAAGGCGTAGGAAAGGGAAACAGGTAGTCAAAGAGTAAGACAGTCGTGACTGAAAGCGAGTGCAGTATAATAAGCTAGTACCAGGCAAGTGTTCGGAACTTTCTCGAGATATTGTAGTGATTGATAGTTCTTTTTAATATTGTAAGTGCTTTGAAGCACTAAACCCTAAACCCTGATTTCAGTTATTGATCTTGAGCCGTAAACCTGATTCTTTCTAGTCCATTGATTGTTGTATACCCAAATACGAACCTCAAATATACGATACTACTCCACAAGTACATACAAACTAAATATCAAACACTGAACCAGATTGCTTACACATTCAACCTATTGTATCTTGTGCTCTGAAAGACCAAGTTTTTGGAAACCCTGAAACATTGATTCCTTTGTTATCCAATTCTTTCATTACCTAACAGCCAAGCTTTGGGAATGCCATATTGATCTTTATGCAGATTGAAACCATTTTCATTATTGAATGTCCAATGTTGTTAATGATCCTGTTTATTGTTTATTACTGCTTATTCTGTTATTATGTTAGAATTGGATTGTTTTTATAAAATTGTGGACCAGATTCGTGGTCAGACCATATAATGGTCAAGTTAGGCCAATATGTGCCTTGGATCCAGTAGTTAGAGCAGTGTTGTGTGCTTTGCTCGGGGTTAGTGCGTGACTGATCAGCAGCCTAACCTTGGTTTTTAAAATGAAAATATAATATCCAATTCTAAATCATAATTCATTGTTCACTTGATATCGTAACCATTTTCACTTGGTGATCATTATTCTTAGTTTTGTCATTGTGACTTGATGAGCTAGTTAGCTCATTTGTGTGATGTTGTTTATGTTCTTTTCCAGTTAAAAAGGAACCGGTTGGTACCGAGGATCCCCAGTCCAGCGCGAGAGCTAGGGGTTCAGGTTGATTGAGCTAAGCTAGTAGGCTTCTTTCGGGATAATATAAGTTTGTAAACGTTTGTAATAATGTTTATTACTCAGTTCTGAGTTTGGATAGTTGAGATTTGAACGGTTTGTAAAATAAGTATGTGTTTGGCTTGTGTGCATACTTTAACCTGTTGCGGTCTGTGGTAGTTGGTAAGTAGGGTCACTGTATATTATTATTATCTTTATTATTGTTATAAGCAGGTTATAAATGGTGTGTGTGTGGACCCCAAACTTCTGACCCGGGTTTGGAGGGCGCCACAAAATGGATATTAAAAGTGCCTTTCTAAATGGAGATTTGGAGGAGGAAGTCTATGTCAGTCAGCCTCCTGGTTTTGAAGACCCAAATTTTCCAGAATACGTCTACTATCTTTTGAAAGCACTTTATGGATTGAAGCAAGCACCTAGAGCCTGATATGATAGTTTATCAAAGTTTCTCTTAGAAAATTACTTCACTAGAGGTACTGTTGACAAAACCTTATTCTTTAGAAATGTTAATGGCTCCAGTATACTTGTTCAAATTTATGTAGATGATATTATATTTGGCTCTACAGATGAAAAACTTTGCAAAAAGTTTTCCAAATTGATGCAAAGTAAATATGAAATGAGTATGATGGGAGAACTAACTTACTTTCTTAATTTACAAGTTCATCAAGTTAGTGATGGAATATTCATTAGTCAAACCAAATATATTTATGATCTTTTGAAGAATTTAATCTAATGGATTGCACATCTGCAAAAACTCCCATGGCCACTGTAACTAAACTTGAATTAAAGAAAGCTGAAAAGTCTGTGGATATTTTAAGCTATAGAGGCATGGTTGGCTCACTTTTATAATTAACAGCTAGTAGGCCAGATATAATATTTGCTACCTGTCTATGTGCTAGATTTTAGGCTAATCCTAAAGAATCTCATTTAATAGCTATTAAGAGAATTTTCAGATATCTCAAGCGAACACCAAAACTTGGCATTTGGTACCCTAGAGATTCTGGCTTTGATCTAACTGGTTATTCAGATGCAGATTATGCAGGTTATAATATTGATAGAAAAAGTACTACAGGAACCTGTCAATTTCTAGGAAACAAGCTAGTATCATGGTTCAGTAAAAAGCAAAATTCAGTTTCTACTTCTACAGCTGAAGCTGAATATATTGTTGCTGGTAGTTGTTGTGCACAGATTTTATGGATGAAAAATCAACTGTTAGACTATGGTCTATAAGTGAATAAGATTCCTATTTTTTGTGATAACACAAGTGTTATTGCCATCACTGAGAATCCAGTACAACATTCAAGGACAAAGCACATTGACGTCAAGTACCACTTCATTAGAGAGCATGTTATGAATGGTACTGTGGAACTTCATTTTGTTCCAAGTGAAAAACAACTTGCAAGCATCTTTACCAAACCACTTGATGAATTCACTTTCACTAGATTGGTAAGTGAGTTAGGTATGCTTAATTACTCATAATCTACTTTGATGTCTAGGTAAATTGAACTACAGCCAGAATAATATTTGATATTTCTTGTCATTAATGTAAATTTTGGCTATGTCAAAATTTATATTTCGACGGATGTTCATTATTCATTGAAAATGAACATCCATTGAACTGTATTATCCGTAAAAGTATCAATTATTACTCTGGGTAATTTTATCATCATCCGTCGAATTGTACTCAATCTTAGCCGTTAATTTTGAGCATCATCCGTCGAATTTACTTACAGCCTATATGTATATTTTAACGGATAATCTTAGAATTTTGACAGTTTTCTCTTATTTTTAAACGGCTATTTTGGGTTAATTTGATTGGTCACTTTATTTTACTTTTTACTTTTTGACAGCTTATTTCTGAGAAAGTATAAAAGCTAATTACATTTCTATTCTTTGTTTTTATCTTTCTCAAAGCAATTTCTCTAACTTCTTCTTCCCAAAAGCAAAAACTCTCTCTGCAACTAATCTCAATCACAACAATGGCACCCATAGTCAAAATCATGTCCTCAACTGGGTTTGTTTATGAAAAGAACAACTTTGTGGCTTTAGTGAACAAGCAAATTTTGGCATCTAAAGACTATCACGAGATGATGGACTTCATACTAAACTGTAAATTGAGCTATGCCATGCTTGAGTCCTCAACCATTTACTGTGAGGTTGTCGAGGAAATTTGGACTACAGATGTGTTCAACTCAAAGGACAAGACCATTACCTTCACTCTCAAAGGTAGTGAACATTGTGTTAACTGTGATGCAATTGAAAAGTGTTTTAATTTGCCTGAAACTAACACACTTGCACACAGACACTGATGTGAGTAACATGCTAGTTTCCATGGGTTATGCTCTTGATGCCACTAAATTAGGCGATGTTAGGAGACTAGGTCTTAAAAAATAATGGAGTTTTCTATGTGATTCATTTATCAAGGTGTTTTCTGGAAAAATAAGTAATTTTGATGTTGTATCTTACTCACTTGTTCATATGCTTTATATTTCTTAGTGATAAGTATTTCAATTTTAGCACTTCTGTCATTTTATAAGATAGGGAGTGAATTAGGGATATTAAGAAGAGGTCTAAGAATATCTATTATGCTAGATTTTTCATGATGCTAGCTAATTTTGTTTCTGAGAATCTCACCATTGAGAAACCAACAAACAAGTTAGCTTGTTAGTTCTAAGAGAGGAGAATTATTGCTGACTTGAACAGGGAAATCATCACATAGATGTTACACTTGTGTACATACCAATCATGGAGTTGCCTCAGGTAAGTGAGGTAAATATTTCTGTCTCTACCACTATTTCTCAACCACCTACTTCTTTTTCATCAACTGTGGCAATGGCATCTGTGAATGTGACAAAACAGATGTCTACCCAAGCCAAAAAACCAAAAGTTTCAAAATCAAGGTCAAAGAAAGCCCCCTCTAGTTTCTCTCAACAGAAGCTAGTTGTAAAATCTACTAAAAATCAAGAGGGGAGTGTGAAGCGAAGTAAGATTAGTGAGGGACAGGGTGAACATCAAAGAAGCCCTAAGAATAATAAGGTTGGAAAGGTGAGTGAATCACAACTTAGCCACACTGTAGTTTCCCAAAAAACTGTAGTGATTACTAAGGACATTAGCTCATTGCTAGTTGCATCCTCCCAAAAGGATGTGACTACTAAACAAAACTCTCAGCCAAGAGCATAGGCCAAAAGGGTAAGGGACACAAGCTCACCCCAAACTTATGCCAGAAAGAAGAAATCCAAAACCATTGGGGATACACAGGGTGCACACACTGTGCCTACTGCAGTCAAAGACTCAGTACATGCACATTCTCAAAGTCTGGTTGATGTGGCTCCAATAAATGTGGAGTCACGGCCAAAATCTTTAATAATTGAATCACCTAACATACTAAACTCACCCACACATTCACTAGATGTTAATATAATTCATATATCAATTCCTGATTCTCCATCTCTAACTCTCAGGGAGGAGCCAAAAATTCAAGCAAGTGAGCATCATCTTTTAGATGATTTGTTGGCTTACTTGCCATTTCTTTCTGAGTCTACTGAAACATCTGTGCAATATCTCAAATCAATCACCACAGATTCAACATTGGTCTCTACCCCAAACTCTTTCATTTCCACTATCTCGACGGATATTGTTCATCTGTTGACAAGTGATTGTATCTCGACGGATGTGCTTAACAGCAGTCATCCGTTGAAACTCTCAACTACTATTTTGATGGATGTTCCTCATCGTTGAATATCATTGCACCACTTCAAACTTCAACAAATGTTACAAGTGCAGATGATCTAGTATTTGTACAATCACTCTTAGGACTGATGGAAGTGAGTGAATTGAGTGAGAGGCTGAGTTGCTCTCAGGCAAAAGGAGAGGAAAAGAGTGAAAAACTGCAAGCTATTTCTTCCAGCTTGGCAAAACTGAGTGAGTGGAGTCCCACCTTAGTAGGTGAAGGTGAGGGTGTGAGGGTGGGAAGCCAAGGGGAGCCCTTGATTCAAGAAAAGAGAGAAAATGAAAGAAAAGCATGTACAGAAGAATGGAAGAGCCCATTGTAAGTAGAGCTGGCCAGTTAGGCGGTCCGTGCGGGCCGGGCCGGGCTGAATGCGGGTTGAGCTCGGGAAGCAAGAACACTAAACCGGCACGCAAGTTAAACGAATCGGGTCGGGCTGGGCTCGAACTGACATACACGAACTCGTAACCGACACTGGACTCGTGAGCGATGCGGGCTGTGCGTGCTGAGTGCGGGCTTTAAGCATGCGAATTTGGAACCCTCTCACAGTAACCAACTTGAAGGAAATCATCTTTTGGGTAAATATGAAGTCTCTAGAATTGTTCTTTTATTGAGCCATTATAACCCAAAATATTACCTCTGTACCTGATAATTTTCATGTATACAAGCCTCCATTTCCAAAGGTCTTCCATTATGTGTAGGGATATTATGATTTAACCATTACACAAAACCAAAATGTAGCTATAAAAACCTTCAAAATTTATCAGTCCTCTTGATGTTGTTTTCTACAAAATTAGTATTGTGGCATAACCAATTAATTCTGGTGTAAACATTTCATCAAGCAACTCATGGGCGTGAACTTTTCTTCTATATGGACATATTACTCAAGCATCTAACGATTATATCATCTCAATAGGCTTGGTTTTCTTCTATATGGACAGAAACACAGTTCACAGACATGGCAGAAAGGAGGAAGATGTTGGCGTGTGAGGCACACCCGCGGGCGGGCTGTGCGGGCTCGTGCGGGCTGTGCGAGTTGCCTGGTCCGTGCGGCTCGTGCGGGCTCGGCTCGTGCGGGCTCGTGCGGGCTCGTGCGGTTCCGGGTTCTGAAATTAGTATTCGTATTCGGTTCACCTAATTTAGCGAATTGGGCGGGTTTGAACCGGCCCGGTTCGGTCCGAATTTTTTACGGTTTCCGTATGAACCGGTCCCGAATGAGCGGTTCAAACCCGCACATTTGGCCAAATCTAATTGTAAGTCAGTTAATAAATCTCAATGAGGCTAAAAAAAAATTAATTCAGCAAGAATATCAAGTTTTCTTAGATTCTTTTTCTTATGAAACTGCCATTTACTCGCCCTGTTTCAGCTTATCAAGTTTTGGCTGAACTGGACAATGTGGCTGCTGAAAGAATGCTCAATTTGGTACATACTACTACCTCCATGCAAAGAGCTAAAGATGCCATCACAGCCATGCCACCCACAGCTAGTGATGACATTGATTATGGAACTGGTGGTTCTGAGGATCTATCTGGGGATGAAGATGATGATGAAGGAGACTCCATGGATATAGGGGGACAAGCAGGCCCTAGCTTTAGATCAAACATGCCATCTTGGGTGTTTTTCAAAGCATGTGATGAGCATCATTTCAAGTCCACCCTTTCTCATATCATTCAGCAAACTCAGACAGCCCTTCAAGCTACTACAAATGCCAACACCAAGAGCCTTCTACAAGCACATTTGCACTCTCTTCAACTGCATCAAATACAATCTCTTAAACAAAATCAGGATTTCAATGAACTAAATACTGAAATTGATCAAATCAAAAAGGATGTTACTGAGAGATTGGATGCCAAGTTTCCTAGAACAACTTTTCTAGACATCAGCAGACAACTAAGGAAAAATTCAGATCTAAGCAGCAAGGTGGATTCCTTAGACAAAAGGATCAAAACCCTGGAAACTTCAATCACTAAAATTCATCTCCATCAAGCCCAACAAACTATGCTACTTCGGAAACTGGTGGCTGCACAGACCTCAACCTCCACTCAACTTGATGCTAACAAAAAGGGAGAGAAAAATATTATTCCAGTTACCCAAGGGGAGTCAACAAGTGAGGGGGAGAAAGTGCTCAAAATTCAAGTAAGCAAAGTAATTGTTCCCGCATTTACTTTCCTAAAGCCACCAGTCATGGACAGCATTGATCTAATTAAGATAGCAGCTGCTAAGTTGGAATCAAATGAGAAATCTAAACAGCTTGATGTTGCAGCAGTTGAGAAAGAACTGGATGACAAATGGAAGAAAATTGATGAATAAATTGTAAAGAAGTTTGGTCCAATTGAGAAGAAAGACAAAGTCTTCTCTCACTTCTCTCAATTGAGACAAATTTCAGCTGATGAGATGAGCCTAGGGAACTTAGAAAGGGGTCAACCCTCAACAATCAAATCTCCAAAGGCCAGTGAAATTTTTAATCCAAAAATAATTTATCCAAAAACCTCAGACAAAAATCCACTAGACCTATCATATGAAACCCCTAGGCTAGATAAAAAAAGCTGCTTGGAAGGTCCATAGCTTTCTTCAAAGATCTCATAGACTCAGTGCTAAAGAAAAGAATTGCTAAAATCTACGGAAATGATAAATTGATCTGTGTGTAGTGGCTGGACATCCACAATTTGCAGAAGCTAAGAAAGAAGAAAAGGTGAGGCTCAAACAACAACAAAAGCAAGCTGCTTTAGATGCCAAGAACCAAGCTAAGAAGCCTGCAATCACAGAAGTTATATTGCCAACCGAGACATCTGAGAATCTGGGTGAAGGAAAGAAAAAAACCAACGCATATAAAAAGGAAGTTTAGATACAAGATGCATGCAAAGAGGAAGATAAATTTTGATGAAGACAAGAAAGACTACATGTCAGCCCAATCTACAACCTCAAGCCAATCAGCCATACCTACTGTGAAGGAAGCTGAATTCAAGGTTGATCCTAACATCACCTTTCATGGTGATACTGTTGTTCCAAATGATGAGCCTATAGATTGGGACAACTTGCCTCTTCCTGATCTAAATCTTCCAATCTTTTCCAAACAAAGGAAGACAAAGGAAAAAGTAGTCAAAACAGTCAAGCCTACCAAGCTCAAATCCAAGCAAGTGGCCAAAACCAAACCTACTGTCAACAAAGGAGATCAACTCTTCATATGTGACATCAAAGAATTTTCAGATATAAATCTCTATCTGGATGAGCTTGAAGAAGTCAGATCTATTGATGCCTACAAGCACCTTCCAGGGAGACTAGTCTTCAGGTACTAGGGTGGTAAAGAAATTACATGGCCACTTCACAGAATTCTCAATGAAGGCTGTTCAACTTTAGTGACTGTCTTCTCCTCAATCAAGAAAAACTTTGAATTCAACATAGTATCCAAGAAAATGGTACTAAACAAGATTGAGGAGATAAGAAATAGCTGGAGAGGACCAAATGCACTCCCAAGAGTATTGACTATTCCTTTCACTGAAGATAGGTTGCATTTGAGGCCATACTGGATCATGGAGTTCAACGATGAAAAGAACATTATAAAGATTCTTCAGATTGGAAGATCAGCTAAAGATCGCTAGCCATGAAACTCTCAGAGAAATACAAGAAAAGCTGGATCTAACAAATGAGAATGAATCAAAATTTTTTAGACAATTCCAATGTCAGATTGAAGAGAATGATGTGAAGCTGGGAAGAAGTCAAGGCAATCAAGAAAATGATCTTAAATTTCTCAATCTAGATGAGCATCTTGATAATGATCTATAAGACACTCTACAAATCTTTCTTTGTGAGAATTTTCAATAAATTGCACCACTTGTAAATTTTATCTACTTTATTTTATTCTGTATTCATAGAGTGTTTTGTTATCATCAAGTTTCTCTTAATTTATGACTATAATTCCAGTAGACATAAATTGTGGGAGATTGTTAGGAATATGTTGTGTACTTGATGATAATTTGAATAAAATACTAAGTAGATATTATTTAAGTGATTTTGTAGCTTTCAACGGATGATCATTTCAACATATATTGAAAGAGTAGCTTATGTACAATAAGACTAGTAGCACATTTCTGCATACTTGGATAACTTAGTGAACTAGGTGTTGTCGAATGTTTAAGTCATGTTGACTACTAGATTGATATGTAAGATATGATGGTGAATTGTAAATAATAGATGTTATATAATTTTGTATAAATGAAATAGAGTTAACTATCAAGAAGACAGTCTCAACGGATGATTCACAAAGTTTCAACGGATGATCAATATAAGTCTCGACGAATGATTAACCAAAGTTTGAACGGATGATCAATCTAAGTTCCAACGGATGATCAATCTAAGTTCCAACGGATGTTCAAATTCAAAAGAGCAGTTGACAGTGACTTGACAGTCACATGTGTTGGTTGTATGTAAATGGAATGTGGTAGCCTGTTTGAAGGATTTAGAGAATAAAGAAGCATTTTCATTTCCATGATAAACAGATGATATTCAAAGATGCTGGCAAAGATAAGTGTAGCAGCATGAAGTTAGACTAGATATAGTTTATCTTATTATCTTATCGTTTTATCATGTATCTTGGTGATATATAAACCAAGTGTAGTAAGTTGAATAGCATCGAAGTTAGTAAGCAAAAACCAGAGAAATAGATATAGCAAAATCTGCAAAGAATTTCTCTGTAGCTCTAGTTGTTCAACTTGTAAGCAGCTGTGTACTATTTGTATCACATAGTTCTCTACTTAATATATATCTCTGGTGAAAAAGTTCAATCTACCAGAAAGTTTTTAAATACTTGTATTTAATTGCTTTGTGATTTGATTTCTGTTATATTCTTATTCTGCACTATTGCAAATCAAACACAGTTATTTATTTGTAGAAGAATCATTCTTAAAATCCAAAAAGAAGCCAGAATTACATTCAACCCCCCCTTTGTAATTCTTATTTAGATTGTTTGGGAATAATAATTGATATCAGAGCAAGCTCTTGAACTTTGGATTTATATAATACACGGGTTGATTAACTATCTATGTTATTCATATTAATTTTCTCAAAACTTAAATAGAGATCATTCGTTTATCGGGGTAATGACATTGAAACAAAAGAAAATAATGTACACTATTTATCTTAACTAAAATAAAATTATAATATTGATCGAGATTAAAATAAATTTAAAATAAACAAAGTATAATGAGTTAACTTTAGTAAGTGTAATGGATTTAGGGTTAAAAATTTAAAATTATGTTATTGAACTCGTAATTCGTCGATCGGAATAATCGGGTTAAAATAAAATAATATATACTATTCATCCAAGCAAAAAAATTTAGAACTAATCGAGTATAAAATAAAATTAAAATCAAAATAACATTCGACTAGTTAAAATAAAATAATGTATACCACTCATTTGAGTTAACAAACAAAATTTAAATCAAACTAAATATTGTTAGTTGAACTTGATTAGAATAATGTATCTAGAGATAATTAAATTAATAATAAAACTAAATGTGATTCGTATATTATATATTGAACCTGGATAAAACTTATTGTTTACATTAAAAAATATATTTGGTAAACACACAATAAATAACAATAATATTATAGATTTCAATTAGTAATATTATTATTTTTCAAGTTTAAATATCTCTAAATAAAAATATCAAATTATATCCTTATTATATAATATGCATAGGTATGATCTTATTCCAATTTTTGTTAGTCATGGTTCATTTACTACCAATTTAATATGAACCGTTAAATATTTTTACAAATACTTGTGTATATGTATAATCATTATCAAATCGTATCATATAAAAAATTGTGAATAAACAAATTTCGCATCTTAAAGTTACAGTTCAATTTATTTTTTTTAAAATTATACAATATTAAAAAAAATCCACGCCTCGCACAATATAATACACGAGATTGTTTTTTATTCATGTTATTCATTATACTTTTTTCAAAACTTGAAAAGAGGTTCGTTTGTCAATGTAATAACATTGATATAAGAAAAAATAATATACACTATTTATCTTTACTAAAACAAAATTATACTAATGGTAGAGGTTAAATAAATTTAAAACAAACTAAGAATAAGCAGTTGAATTGATTTTGTATAATGGATTTGGGGCTAACACAAAATAATAATTACTATTGGTTCGTCTTTAAACAAAATTAAAATCAAACTAAATATTATTAGTTGGGTTTGATCATTACAATGGGACTCATAATAAAAAAAAATAAAAAAAAAAACTAAATGTGATTCGTATCTTATTGATGGGGATAAAAGTTATCATTTAAATTAAAAAAATAATTATATTTAGGAAAAATACCTAAAAATAACGGTAAAACTACATATTTCAGTTAGTAATATTTTTTTAATTTAAGTAACTCTAAATAAAAAATATTAAAATATATCCTTATATATAATAAGTGCAAGGAACTCAATATCCAAAATTTTGGTCATATAACGCCAAAACAATCTCAACCATTGATATAATATTGAGATTATTTTAATATAATCATAAATATAAAATGATTACATTATTTTACTACTATTTAAATAAGATAATGCGATAATAATGTCGTAACAATTCTAGATTAAACATGGTTAGAGGTTAAATTCATCATAAATATAATAGATTAAATTATTCAACTAATATTCAAACACCAAAACATGATACGATGATACAACAGTAAATAGGACATGATTAGATATTCTATGATAAGATATTCTGCTATATATAGCTACATAATATACATCCCAAAGAAAGTAATTAAATTCAACACCCGTATTTTTCTCAAAATCTACATATTTATTATAACAATATTTTTAAAAAATAATAAAAATAGGGTGAAAAACCAAAATAGACACTATTTGGGGAGATTTGCCCAAAATACCCACCGGCGGGAAAACCGCTCAAAATACCCACTGAATACGCATTATTATCATGCGTATTCTATTTTTTAAAAAAAATACAAAAATACGCATGTGAGAGAATATGCATGTCTCACATGCGTATTCTTTGTATTTTTTTAAAAATAGAATACGCATCTCTAACATGCGTATTCAGTGGATATTTTGGGCAGTTTTCCTGCCGGTGGGTATTTTGGATACTTGAAACTGTAAAGTGGTGTATTTTGGGCATTTTTTCTTACAAATAAATCACAACAATTATTAAATTTGCAAGAGTTGACTTTTATTAATTATACATAAATGAATTTGTTATAACCTATCAAAATAATTAAATTTTGTATTACGAACTATTTAATATCATTGCCAATTTTCTTTTCAAGTAATAATAATAATAATAATAATAATAATTAATGACATGGTCAGATACTCCATCGAAAATGACACAATTATTAACTGATACATAAATTCATATCATATAGGTTTTTTTCAAGTTCCAAAATTTTAAATTATATATATAATCTCCCCCCAATATATTAAAACTTCAGTAAATCATTATGTGAAATAGTATATATACTATTGTTTGTGTGGCACCTTCTCTAATTTTCTGAAATTTAAGTATACTAAATAATTGTTAGAAACCACATAATTAATGTGATTTATTTGAAATGCGTGAAAGTCTGATTTATGTTCTGCTTCATTCAAAATTTTTGTATATAAACATAAAATGAATAAATTATGATAATGCAAGGTTCAGCATACATAACTCATTTTTTTGACCACCTAAAAAACATGTGTTCTAAAATCGGCCGGCTAGGAGGAGTATTATGGGAAATTGAAGGTGAACCTATTTAAATTTAAGCTAGTATTTGGCCTTATTCGAATGCCGAAAATAAAATAATAGGAAAATTGGTTAATTATTAGGATTTTGGAAATATAACCGAATTTATAATTGATTTTCAAATTTTACGACCTTTGAAAAAAACAAAGATGAATTACACCAAAAGTCTTAATACACAAGAAGATAACATAAATCCACAATTTGTTGTATTCCACTAAACATTCGAAATTTACTTGGCATGTTCAACTTTCGAGATTGATCCCTGAGAATCAATCGAAAGATACTCGTACCTCTGAAACATATGAGCCACAATAATAGAAGTTGTAAGCGTTACATAATCTTTACCAGCACATTGTTTGTTCGACTCGCTAGGTGTCCCCGTCTGTGGTCCATTCGACCAGTACAAATAATTCAGTAACTCGCTCCCTTTTTTCGTGGTAAACCTATCAGCAACAAATTTTTCAGGCTCTTCGAATACTTTCTCGTCTCTCATAACTTGAGGTTGATATCCACAGAGTAACTCCCCTTTTTTGATCTCAAATGCGGAGTTATGCGAGCTCAACGTAAAATCTTTCCTAGCTCTCGCATACTGTAATGGTACAGGCGGGTTAAGCCTGAGTGTTTCGTAAACGAACGAGTTAACCAAGTCGAGTTGTTTCACCAAGTCGAAACTCAGCGAGCTCGTCCCGATCTTTTCCTTGACTTCATTTCTTAACTTTTGTTGCAACCCTGTCTTGTCATTTCCTAGGGCACTAAAAATGGCTGGTAAAAATACAGTAAATCCACCGAATGCATTAAACCCGAGGATAAAAATTAGGTTATGCAGGGCTTCTTTTTTACCGAGACCAAACTCATTTTGTGCTAGCTCAAGAACTTCTTGGCCTTCTTTTTCAATAAACTCCGCGAGTTTATTATAACCTCCGGAGACAAGAAAAGAAGGGTAAGCGAAAGAATGCGCAAAAATTTCTACGAGAGGTTGTAAGCTTGGGATGCTAACAGTGGGAAGGACTTGTAGTGCAAGCCAAGCATCTAGCCACATGTAACCTTTTTCGGCTACCTCGGGTGATTTTGATGGATCAACTCCGATTAGGCAACGAGTTAGGAAGTTGAAGATGAATTGTTGGAGTTGGACGAGGGGAGTAACGGAGCCAGATTCGGATTTTTCAATATCGGATTCGATGGTGTTCCACATTGTGTCTAGGTTTGAGGTTACAGTAGGGACCCAAATCTTTGAGCTGCGTTTAAGAATCTCCTTTGCAAATTTCTTCACCTGTTAGAAATTTATACAACAACAGAAACAATCATAAGTTTGAATATCGTTTTCTTATATTCTTTGCGTCCCATAATACTTAGCATCCTAAATTTGTAATTATATGTTCGTAGTTAAGGTCTCTTCAAATTAAAATCTTAAAAATTATATTTATGATACATTTCAACACAGCTTAAATACGTGCAAAAAGTCAAAGTAACAAACAGGACCATACCTGAGTGTGTTGAGGTTCAGAAGTATCAAGGTAAGCACAAACACGAACATCGCCAGTGAAGCCAGTGCTAGGCATGAAATCTCCTATAAGAATGTTCTTCTTCTCAACCAGTTCCATATCAAACATATGCGCAAATGACTTGCAGTCCAGCACTGCTATCACATTCGGATTCACTCCCATGAAAAACGGAAACGTTGGCGGCATATTTGTCCTAAACACAGTGCTCTTGTGCTCCTCTATTCTCTTTTTGAAATATGTACTTGGTCCTTGAAACCAAAAATAGTCTAGCCTGTCCTTTAAAGGCCCAACCATTGGCAATCCGTACCCTCCGGGGATCGTACGGACCGGCAAGGATGTCGATCCTTGCGATGGTACTATTGTAGGTGTCACCGCTGGCGGTGTGGCGCAACAAACTATTTTTTTGCATCATCATAATGTGTGTGTGTGCGCAATGGTTAAGATGTTTTCTAATTTTTAGCTAGTTCTTGAGTAGCTAGGTGAAGTGATATGCTAATATTATTTCTGAGTGGAGGAGAAATATGGCATGTGAAATTTTTAAGGTTGGGATATTTTGGATGAAATATCCTTGTCAAACTTTAGTTATTTTGTAGGCTAGCAGTAGCCGGAGCTTGTGAATTGATAAAAGATAATACTCAAATCTGGCATGTACAGGGTGTTGGTTATAGGCCCAATAAGACCCATTGAACGAAGGCCCATTAAGCGGTTGTGCTACTGAGCCGAAAGACCTCCAGGCCCGCGTCGCCAAGGCCCATGGAATCCCAGACCGAGGCCTGCTACTCGCGGACCGTTGGACAATGCAAGGCACATAACGCCCCCTTTTCACTCCCTCCTTAATAGTTGGTAATGGAAGAACATTCATGGCATGATTGGGTATAAAAACCCTTGTGAAGTAAGATAAAATATATGCACTCTCAACACTCTACTTCTCTTGTATTACTACCCTAATTTTACAGCCAGATTCTGATTCTCACACCGGAGGTGAATCGGGGGTCCAAACCCTCGCATTCTCTTCACTTTCAGGTACGGCCGAAGCCATCTTCAATCCAGCCGAAATCTGTTCATACAACCGAAAGGATCTGGGCGTAACATTTGGTGCCGTCTGTGGGAATCACGAGAGAGTTACAAGTTGAGAAAATGACAGAAATTCATGAGCATTCACCGCCACCTGATTTCGCCGACAAGGGACAACCATCCTCCCTAGTCGACGAGGACGGGGTTATCACGTTAACCCCTGAAGAAGAGGCCTTACTCCTAAAGATCCGGGCAGAAAAGGCCGCGGAGAAGGGTAAGACCAAAGTTGATCAGATTGACAAGGAAGCGGAAGTGTGGGCCAAGAAAAGAGAAGTTGATGCCCTCCGGCTTAAAGCCCTGCAACTACAGAGGGAAGAAATTGAACTGCAAGAACAAGCCTTGAGAGAAGCGATGCGGGCCGAAGAAATCGGCAGAGCACATAAGGATAGAAGGGAACGAAGGGCGTATGACGAAGAAGATGAGTTTGACTCTGATTCGCATCCCCGAAGGAAGAGGGCTAAGCAACCCTACTCTTCCGATTCAGGTGAAGAGCCCGATGGATCCCGCCTCAGGCTCAATCGCTTAGAGAAGGCCCTCTTCGGTGATAGGAGGCCCGATCGAGAACCTGTTGTAACACAAAAGATTGAGCTATACCGACCCCCTCCGGGAAAGGAGAGATAATTCCCCAAGATGAGCGAGTTTAACGGGAAAAGGGACCCCGAGGACCACTGTGAAAAGTATGAACTCCTGATGGTTGGGATGGGCCACAATGATATAATGCTGTGCAAAATGTTCAAGACTTATCTCAAAGGGTCTGCCTCAATGTGGTACAAATCCCTGAAGCCTCGGTCCATCGGGTCTTACGAGCAGTTGAAGAGGAAATTTTTAAAGTACTACTCGCACCTGTGCCGAAAGGCGAAGGACACGAAGCCTTGGTCCATTGTCGGTAGAGGGCGAATGAGGAGCTGGGGGATTATCTCGCTAGATTCAAGGAAGAAGCGGGAATGGTCACCAATCTGGACAAAATCAAAGCAATGGGCTTCCTAACGGCGGGGCTCGACCCCTACAAAGGTAAAAAAGCTTCGTTCATCTCTTTACGATTTTCCCACAAAATCCCTAAATGATATATATATGAGAGGCGAGAATATTCGCCGCAAGATGGAAAGTATTAGGGGATATAAAGACACAAGAAGGGACGACCGATCAAAGCGAGCCGATAGATATGAGGGCTCAAGATCAGGATCTGACCGAAGGGATAGCAGAAAGGAAGGAAGGAAGGAATCAGATCGAGGGGCCGAACGACGTCGAGATAGAGATTCGGCCGTGTTCACTCCTTTGAATGCGCCGATCTCCAAGATTCTCCATGAGATAAAGGGCAAGCCAGGATTTGTTCGCCCCGCCAAGAT
The DNA here is from genome assembly GCF_009905375.1 of Apium graveolens. Taxonomy (NCBI): domain Eukaryota; kingdom Viridiplantae; phylum Streptophyta; class Magnoliopsida; order Apiales; family Apiaceae; genus Apium; species Apium graveolens. The sequence continues at coordinate 221,014,151 of NC_133655.1, read as the reverse complement.
GAAGGTCCCGAATCACAAGAAAAACCCCGATAAGTACTGTGACTATCACAGGGACAAGGGGCATAGCACAGATGAATGCTACCACCTCAAGAAGCTCATTGAGCGCATGATCAAAGACGGCGAGCTTTATCAGTTCATCCGAGATCTGAGAGATAGACTGGGGGGCCCGAAGATATGCCCGGATTGGATCCCAAGACGGCAACGCACTGCTTGAACGTGCAGCCCGAGGCCAAGCCGGTAAAGCAAAAGAAGAGGACATTTGTAGTCAAACGACAGAAGGTAATAGAGGCCGAGGTGGAAAAACTTTTAGAGGCCAAATTTATCGAGGAGATCGAGTATCCTGACTGGCTAGCCAATGTGGTGGTCGTGAAGAAGTCGAACGGGAAATGGAGGATGTGCGTGGATTACACTGACCTCAACAAAGCATGTTCGAAGGATCACTACCCATTGCCTAACATCGACCAACTAATAGACGCAATGGCAGGATATGAGGTACTTAGTTTTTTGGACGCTTTTTCCGGTTATCATCAAATTGCTATGAATGATAGGGATGTGCCCAAGACAGCGTTCATAACTCTGAAGGGGACTTATGCTTATATTAAAATGCCCTTCAAACTGAAGAACGCTGGAGCCACATTCCAGCGAATGGTGAACAAAGTCTTTAAAGAGAAGATTGGGAGGAATATGGAAGCATACGTGGATGATATGATAGTGAAGTCACTGTTCCAAGATCATGCCAAGGACTTAAAGGAATGCTTCGAAACTCTCCGAAAGAACAACATGAGGATCAATCCGAACAAATGTACCTTTGGAGTCTCTAGTGGAAAGTTTCTCGGGTACATGGTCAGCGCCCGGGGAATAGAGGCGAACCCGGAGAAGATCGAAGCAGTTATCAATATGGAACCTCCCAAATACATTAGAGATATACAGAAATTGACGGGCCGGCTCGCCGCCCTTCGGCGTTTCATTTCCCGGTCAGCCGAGAAAGCACTTCCCTTCTTCGCCGTGCTCAAAGGGTCAAAGAATTTTGAGTGGGGGCCCGAATGCCAAAAGGCGTTCGAAGAAGTAAAGGAATATTTAACAAAGGCACCACTCTTGATGAGGCCCGATCCGAAGAAAACTCTTCAGCTTTATCTAGCTGTGTCTGACAGAACTCTGGGGGCCGTCCTTGTGAAGAATTATGAAGGTAATCAACATCCTGTGTTTTACGTGTCCCATGTTCTCAAGGACGCAGAGACAAGGTACCCCAACGCCGAGAAATTCGCATATGGGTTGGTTATGGCCTCCCGAAAATTACGACATTATTTTCAGGGCCGGACGGTCCAAGTTGTCACCGATCAACCTCTAAAGAAGATTTTGACCAGGCCCGAAGCCTCCGGGAGAGTCGTAGTGTGGTTCATTGAACTCGGGGAATTTGATCTCGAATATGTCCCTCCGAACGGCAATTAAGGCCCAGGCTTTGGTCGACTTCATGGTTGAATGCGCATTCTAGGGTCTGAAGGATCTCTCGTCTGAAGAACAACTAATCCGGATCCCAGGAAAGTGGTAGCTCTTGTAGACGGTTCGGTTGCCGGAAAAAAGTGTGGGGCAGGCTTGATCCTCTCCAGCCCCGAAGGATTTGAAATATGCCAGGCCAAAAGGTTCGACTTCCCCTTGACAAACAATGAGGCCGAGTACGAGGCCCTCCTCGCAGGAATGAAGCTTGCCCGAAGCCTCGAGGCGAAGCACCTAAGGGCCTTCAGCGACTCCATGTTGGTTGTGAAACATTTCTATTCTTTGTTTTTATCTTTCTCAAAGCAATTTCTCTAACTTCTTCTTCCCAAAAGCAAAAACTCTCTCTGCAACTAATCTCAATCACAACAATGGCACCCATAGTCAAAATCATGTCCTCAACTGGGTTTGTTTATGAAAAGAACAACTTTGTGGCTTTAGTGAACAAGCAAATTTTGGCATCTAAAGACTATCACGAGATGATGGACTTCATACTAAACTGTAAATTGAGCTATGCCATGCTTGAGTCCTCAACCATTTACTGTGAGGTTGTCGAGGAAATTTGGACTACAGATGTGTTCAACTCAAAGGACAAGACCATTACCTTCACTCTCAAAGGTAGTGAACATTGTGTTAACTGTGATGCAATTGAAAAGTGTTTTAATTTGCCTGAAACTAACACACTTGCACACAGACACTGATGTGAGTAACATGCTAGTTTCCATGGGTTATGCTCTTGATGCCACTAAATTAGGCGATGTTAGGAGACTAGGTCTTAAAAAATAATGGAGTTTTCTATGTGATTCATTTATCAAGGTGTTTTCTGGAAAAATAAGTAATTTTGATGTTGTATCTTACTCACTTGTTCATATGCTTTACATTTCTTAGTGATAAGTATTTCAATTTTAGCACTTCTGTCATTTTATAAGATAGGGAGTGAATTAGGGATATTAAGAAGAGGTCTAAGAATATCTATTATGCTAGATTTTTCATGATGCTAGCTAATTTTGTTTCTGAGAATCTCACCATTGAGAAACCAACAAACAAGTTAGCTTGTTAGTTCTAAGAGAGGAGAATTATTGCTGACTTGAACAGGGAAATCATCACATAGATGTTACACTTGTGTACATACCAATCATGGAGTTGCCTCAGGTAAGTGAGGTAAATATTTCTGTCTCTACCACTATTTCTCAACCACCTACTTCTTTTTCATCAACTGTGGCAATGGCATCTGTGAATGTGACAAAACAGATGTCTACCCAAGCCAAAAAACCAAAAGTTTCAAAATCAAGGTCAAAGAAAGCCCCCTCTAGTTTCTCTCAACAGAAGCTAGTTGTAAAATCTACTAAAAATTAAGAGGGGAGTGTGAAGCGAAGTAAGATTGGTGAGGGACAGGGTGAACATCAAAGAAGCCCTAAGAATAATAAGGTTGGAGAGGTGAGTGAATCACAACTTAGCCACACTGTAGTTTCCCAAAAAACTGTAGTGATTACTAAGGACATTAGCTCATTGCTAGTTGCATCCTCCCAAAAGGATGTGACTACTAAACAAAACTCTCAGCCAAGAGCATAGGCCAAAAGGGTAAGGGACACAAGCTCACCCCAAACTTATGCCAGAAAGAAGAAATCCAAAACCATTGGGGATACACAGGGTGCACACACTGTGCCTACTGCAGTCAAAGACTCAGTACATGCACATTCTCAAAGTCTGGTTGATGTGGCTCCAATAAATGTGGAGTCACGGCCAAAATCTTTAATAATTGAATCACCTAACATACTAAACTCACCCACACATTCACTAGATGTTAATATAATTCATATATCAATTCCTGATTCTCCATCTCTAACTCTCAGGGAGGAGCCAAAAATCCAAGCAAGTGAGCATCATCTTTTAGATGATTTGTTGGCTTACTTGCCATTTCTTTCTAAGTCTACTGAAACATCTGTGCAATATCTCAAATCAATCACCACAGATTCAACATTAGTCTCTACTCCAAACTCTTTCATTTCCACTATCTCGACGGATATTGTTCATCTGTTGACAAGTGATTGTATCTCGACGGATGTGATTAACAGCAGTCATCCGTTGAAACTCTCAACTACTATTTTGATGGATGTTCCTCATCGTTGAATATCATTGCACCACTTCAAACTTCAACAAATGTTACAAGTGCAGATGATCTAGTATTTGTACAATCACTCTTAGGACTGATGGAAGTTAGTGAATTGAGTGAGAGGTTGAGTTGCTCTCAGGCAAAAGGAGAGGAAAAGAGTGAAAAACTGCAAGCTATTTCTTCCAGCTTGGCAAAACTGAGTGAGTGGAGTCCCACCTTAGTAGGTGAAGGTGAGGGTGTGAGGGTGGGAAGCCAAGGGGAGCCCTTGATTCAAGAAAAGAGCGAAAATGAAAGAAAAGCATGTACAGAAGAATGGAAGAGCCCATTGTAAGTCAGTTAATAAATCTCAATGAGGCTAAAAAAACAATTAATTCAGCAAGAATATCAAGTTTTCTTAGATTCTTTTTCTTATGATACTGCCATTTACTCGCCCTGTTTCAGCTTATCAAGTTTTGGCTGAACTGGACAATGTGGCTGCTGAAAGAATGCTCAATTTGGTACATACTACTACCTCCATGCAAAGAGCTAAAGATATCATCACAGCCATGCCACCCACAGCTAGTGATGACATTGATTATGGAACTGGTGGTTCTGAGGATCTATCTGGGGATGAAGATGATGATGAAGGAGACTCCATGGATATAGGGGGACAAGCAGGCCCTAGCTTTAGATCAAACATGCCATCTTGGGTGTTTTCCAAAGCATGTGATGAGCATCATTTCAAGTCCACCCTTTCTCATATCATTCAGCAAACTCAGACAAGCCCTTCAAGCTACTACAAATGCCAACACCAAGAGCCTTCTACAAGCACATCTGCACTCTCTTCAACTACATCAAATACAATCTCTTAAACAAAATCAGGATTTCAATGAACTAAAGACTGAAATTGATCAAATCAAAAAGGATGTTACTGAGAGATTGGATGCCAAGTTTCCTAGAACAACTTTTCTAGACATCAGCAGACAACTAAGGAAAAATTCAGATCTAAGCAGCAAGGTGGATTCCTTAGACAAAAGGATCAAAACCCTGGAAACTTCAATCACTGAATTCATCTCCATCAAGCCCAACAAACTATGCTACTTCGGAAACTGGTGGCTGCACAGACCTCAACCTCCACTCAACTTGATGCTAATAAAAAGGGAGAGAAAAATATTATTCCAGTTACCCAAGGGGAGTCAACAAGTGAGGGGGAGAAAGTGCTCAAAATTCAAGTAAGCAAAGTAATTGTTCCAGCATTTACTTTCCTAAAGCCACCAGTCATGGACATCATTGATCTAATTAAGATAGCAGCTGCTAAGTTGGAATCAAATGAGAAATCTAAACAGCTTGATGTTGCAGCAGTTGAGAAAGAACTGGATGACAAATGGAAGAAAATTGATGAATAAATTGTAAAGAAGTTTGGTCCAATTGAGAAGAAAGACAAAGTCTTCTCTCACTTCTCTCAATTGAGACAAATTTCAGCTGATGAGATGAGCCTAGGGAACTTAGAAAGGGGTCAACCCTCAACAATCAAATCTCCAAAGGCCAGTGAAATTTTTAATCCAAAAATAATTTATCCAAAAACCTCAGACAAAAATCCACTAGACCTATCATATGAAACCCCTAGGCTAGATAAAAAAAGCTGCTTGGAAGGTCCATAGCTTTCTTCAAAGATCTCATAGACTCAGTGCTAAAGAAAAGAATTGCTAAAATCTACGGAAATGATAAATTGATCTGTGTAGTGGCTGGACATCCACAATTTGCAGAAGCTAAGAAAGAAGAAAAGGTGAGGCTCAAACAACAACAAAAGCAAGCTGCTTTAGATGCCAAGAACCAAGCTAAGAAGCCTGCAATCACAGAAGTTATATTGCCAACCGAGACATCTGAGAATCTGGGTGAAGGAAAGAAAAAAACCAAAGCATATAAAAAGGAAGTTTAGATACAAGATGCATGCAAAGAGGAAGATAAATTTTGATGAAGACAAGAAAGACTACATGTCAGCCCAATCTACAACCTCAAGCCAATCAGCCATACCTACTGTGAAGGAAGCTGAATTCAAGGTTGATCCTAACATCACCTTTCATGGTGATACTGTTGTTCCAAATGATGAGCCTATAGATTGGGACAACTTGCCTCTTCCTGATCTAAATCTTCCAATCTTTTCCAAACAAAGGAAGACAAAGGAAAAAGTAGTCAAAACAGTCAAGCCTACCAAGCTCAAATCCAAGCAAGTGGCCAAAACCAAACCTACTGTCAACAAAGGAGATCAACTCTTCATATGTGACATCAAAGAATTTTCAGATATAAATCTCTATCTGGATGAGCTTGAAGAAGTCAGATCTATTGATGCCTACAAGCACCTTCCAGGGAGACTAGTCTTCAGGTACTAGGGTGGTAAAGAAATTACATGGCCACTTCACAGAATTCTCAATGAAGGCTGTTTAACTTTAGTGACTGTCTTCTCCTCAATCAAGAAAAAACTTTGAATTCAACATAGTAATCCAAGAAAATGGTACTAAACAAGATTGAGGAGATAAGAAATAGCTGGAGAGGACCAAATGCACTCCCAAGAGTATTGACTATTCCTTTCACTGAAGATAGGTTGCATTTGAGGCCATACTGGATCATGGAGTTCAACGATGAAAAGACATTATAAAGATTCTTCAGATTGGAAGATCAGCTAAAGATCGCTAAAGATGGAGATTTCCATGAAAGCCTCAAATTTGATAATGTTGAAATGATTTCTGAAGATAATGATGATGAGAGTGGCCAAGAACCAATGTCTAAGGAAAATGCAGAAAAATCTACAATAATGAAGCACATAATTCAACATCCGTCGAAAGACCAAGTGCATCATCCATTGGAAGACAATCTACAGCATCCGTCGAAAGGGAAAATTCAACATCCGTTAAATCATTAATAGAAATTGAGGACCAATACATATCACAATCAGAAAGAACCCCAACTACAAGTCAAAGATCCACAAACTCAGGGGGATTTTCTTCTAATCAAACTTTGTCACAAATCAAGACAATAATGAGGCCTCTTCATCTAGAGCTAATCTACCTCAACAGAGAAAGTAGACAAGAGATCACCCATTAGAACTGATCATTGGTGATGCCTCTTCAAGAGTGCAATTAAGGAAAACAAGTCAAGATAAATGCCTATGTAGCAGCTTTCTATCTCAGGAAGAGCCTAAAAAGGTAGAAGAAGTTATGTTGGATCTTGATTGGGTTTTAGCTATGCAAGAGGAGCTAAACCAATTTGAAAGGAAGAAAGTATGGAAGCTAGTACCCAAGCCTAGAAAAGAATCCTATTGACACCAAGTGGGTATTCAGAAACAACATGGATGAAAATGGCATAGTGGTCAGAAATAAAGCTAGATTGGTTGCTAAGGGCTAATGTCAACAAGAAAAGAATTGATTTTGATGAAACCTTTGCTCCTGTACAAGACTTGAAGCCATGAGAATCTTCTTAGCCTATGCAGCCCATGCCAATTTCAAAGTCTATCAAATGTGTATATTCGGGATATATCGTTTAATTGTTTTTTGCTATTAAATAATTATTATATGTGTTCCGTATCTATTCTGTGAATTATTTGTTAAGTGTTAAATGTGTTTGGATGTTTAAAAATATTATTAATTGAGTATTTAAATTTTTATATGTCCAAATAAAATATAGATAATTGTCATATCTTCCTAATTATTTTTATGTTGATTTATGAATTTATAGGAATCATAGGGATTTTATAAAATCTTTTTCCCGGTATTTAAAATCTATTTTATAAACAACGGGGAACCAACCGACGTCATTCGTTTTTATGTTTTTAGAACCCGAAACTCTTCGAGAACTCCTTCCTAGCCTAATTTCAATATTTCGAGCATTTTCCATGTTTCGACTTTTTCGATCAGGCATACGGTTTGTCCTGCGCGGGTCCCGGCGCAACATTTTCGATATAATATTCGTTTCGGTAAATCAAAAAAACTCGTATTTTCGAGAAACGGGAGCTTTTTATTAAATTATCACAATTATCACCTCGTAATGCGTGTAACCAGGCGCTCAGACCAAGACCGCAGGACAAATTGTACTAATTTGGATAATTATCCCGAAAACCGATACCGTTTGGATAAGTTTTTATAAATAAACGTACCATTTTATATTCGGAATGATCAACGGGATACTAATTTTCCGTAATTATAAATAGCCTTTTACCGTATTTTATTTCGTATCAAAATCATTTGCAGACAGTTAATTTTATAATTTTTCAGAGAAAAACCCTAAATTCATAAAATCTTCTGAGAATCAAACTACCATTTCAAAGTATTATTGAAATCAGTTGGAAAAGTTGGAGTAACCAAATCGAAGGTCTCAAGGAGTACTATCAGATTCTGTGTTCCATATCACTGCAGAAATCAAGGTTTATTTTCTGAAAATTTATTTATTTTCGAATTATTATTATTAAAAATATGAATTTCTGTTCGGATGATTGTTTGTATGATTTGATGATTGCATGTTGTAGAGCTTGTTTTCCTGCTGATTTGTCATATATCATACATCTGATTTGGAGTTCAATACATGCTCAAAAGTGGGTGTTAGATTTTCGAATTTTGAAATTAGGGTTTATAATCCGTATGAATGTTTTCAATTAAATTTGGGGCTTTTTGATTAGGGGTTATTAGTTGTTGATTATAGTGGGTTGTGTTCCTTATGAAATTTGCAATCGATTGGTATATAGCTCGTTAACAGAGAATTAATGAATCGAAGGGAGTTGTCTTTTAAGTTTTCGATGTTCTTGGCCATTTCCGGCCAGACAGGGATGATTGATGTGTTTTGATTGCGCGAATAGATTCCTGGTGTTATGTAGTGTAGATCTGGAGCAGATGGTGAGGTGAGGGTGCCGGAATTGAGTTCTCCGGCCACCCCCGATTGTTTTCCGGCGACCCTTGGAAAATTACAGTTTAGTACCCTGACTTTTGAAAACGATGAAGTTGCAGTCCCTGAACTTTCCAGAGTTTTCAAAAATAGGATTCCTGTTTTAAAAATACTCAAAAAATCATATTCCCTATTTTATTTTATTATAAAAATTCGATTTAATTTCTGAAAATTCGCAAAAATTATTATTTTAATTCCAAAAATTATTTTTAATTTAAAAATAAATCTGAATTAATTAGTTAATTAATTCAGTTAATTTTTAATGATTATTGGTCAATTAATTTGGAAATTAATTGATTAATTGATTTAATTATTATTAATTGATTTAATTAATTATTTAATTAGATTTAATTATTTAAAAATGATTTAAAATTCTGAAAAATAGTTTCGAGCTTTAAAATATTATTTTAAACTGTTTTCAAAGGCTCGATAATTATTATAAATTGTTTTGAAGCCAGAATTGGCCAGCCGAACCCTGTTTATTACTCCAAAATTGGATCCAACGACCCGTTTTAATTCCGAAAAATGTTTAAAAAATCATTTTAAATATCCGAAAGTCTGTTTATGACCCGAGACTTCGTTATAAACGTTATATCATTGATTATGTGACGTGTTATATGTTATATGTGACTTGTTGGTTAACTGTCGGTCTATATATTCGATATTTACTTGTTTATTGCGTAACTTTCAATCCGTTAATCGGATTTGGGTGAAACGAAGGGTAAATAGAAGTATGTGTCGAATAGAATCGTATAAGTTGAATATTGATAGATGCTTATGATATGTGAGCAGAAGAGGCAGGCGTAGGAAAGGGAACAGGTAGTCAAAGAGTAAGACAGTCGTGACTGAAAGCGAGTGGCAGTATAATAAGCTAGTACCATGAGCAAGTGTTCGGAACTTTCTCGAGATATTGTAGTGATTGATAGTTCTTTTTAATATTGTAAGTGCTTTGAAGCACTAAACCCTAAACCCTGATTTCAGTTATTGATCTTGAGCCGTAAACCTGATTCTTTCTAGTCCATTGATTGTTGTATACCCAAATACGAACCTCAAATATACGATACTACTCCACAAGTACATACAAACTAAATATCAAACACTGAACCAGATTGCTTACACATTCAACCTATTGTATCTTGTGCTCTGAAAGACCAAGTTTTTGGAAACCCTGAAACATTGATTCCTTTGTTATCCAATTCTTTCATTACCTAACAGCCAAGCTTTGGGAATGCCATATTGATCTTTATGCAGATTGAAACCATTTTCATTATTGAATGTCCAATGTTGTTAATGATCCTGTTTATTGTTTATTACTGCTTATTCTGTTATTATGTTAGAATTGGATTGTTTTTATAAAATTGTGGACCAGATTCGTGGTCAGACCATATAATGGTCAAGTTAGGCCAATATGTGCCTTGGATCCAGTAGTTAGAGCAGTGTTGTGTGCTTTGCTCGGGGTTAGTGCGTGACTGATCAGCAGCCTAACCTTGGTTTTTAAAATGAAAATATAATATCCAATTCTAAATCATAATTCATTGTTCAGATATTGATATCGTAACCATTTTCACTTGGTGATCATTATTCTTAGGTTTGTCATTGTGACTTGATGAGCTAGTTAGCTCATTTGTGTGATGTTGTTTATGTTCTTTTCCAGTTAAAAAGGAACCGTTGGTATCCGAGGATCCCCAGTCCAGCGCGAGAGCTAGGGGTTCAGGTTGATTGAGCTAAGCTAGTAGGCTTCTTTCGGGATAATATAAGTTTGTAAACGTTTGTAATAATGTTTATTACTCAGTTCTGAGTTTGGATAGTTGAGATTTGAACGGTTTGTAAAAATAAGTATGTGTTGGCTTGTGTGCATACTTTAACCTGTTGCGGTCTGTGGTAGTTGGTAAGTAGGGTCACTGTATATTATTATTATCTTTATTATTGTTATAAGCAGGTTATAATGGTGTGTGTGTGGACCCCCAAACTTCTGACCCGGGTTTGGATGGGCGCCACAAAATGGATATTAAAAGTGCCTTTCTAAATGGAGATTTGGAGGAGGAAGTCTATGTCAGTCAGCCTCCTGGTTTTGAAGACCCAAATTTTCCAGAATACGTCTACTATCTTTGAAAGCACTTTATGGATTGAAGCAAGCACCTAGAGCCTGATATGATAGTTTAATCAAAGTTTCTCTTAGAAAATTACTTCACTAGAGGTACTGTTGACAAAACCTTATTCTTTAGAAATGTTAATGGCTCCAGTATACTTGTTCAAATTTATGTAGATGATATTATATTTGGCTCTAGCAGATGAAAACTTTGGCAAAAAGTTTTCCAAATTGATGCAAAGTAATATGAAATGAGTATGATGGGAGAACTAACTTACTTTCTTAATTTACAAGTTCATCAAGTTAGTGATGGAATATTCATTAGTCAAACCAAATATATTTATGATCTTTTGAAGAATTTAATCTAATGGATTGCACATCTGCAAAAACTCCCATGGCCACTGTAACTAAACTTGAATTAAAGAAAGCTGAAAAGTCTGTGGATATTTTAAGCTATAGAGGCATGGTTGGCTCACTTTTATAATTAACAGCTAGTAGGCCAGATATAATATTTGCTACCTGTCTATGTGCTAGATTTTAGGCTAATCCTAAAGAATCTCATTTAATAGCTATTAGAGATATTTCAGATATCTCAAAGCGAACACCAAAACTTGGCATTTGGTACCCTAGAGATTCTGGCTTTGATCTAACTGGTTATTCAGATGCAGATTATTGCAGGTTATAATATTGATAGAAAAAGTACTACAGGAACTGTCAATTTCTAGGAAACAAGCTAGTATCATGGTTCAGTAAAAAGCAAAATTCAGTTTCTACTTCTACAGCTGAAGCTGAATATATTGTTGCTGGTAGTTGGTTGTGCACAGATTTTATGGATGAAAATCAACTGTTAGACTATGGTCTATAAGTGAATAAGATTCCTATTTTTGTGTGATAACACAAGTGTTATTGCCATCACTGAGAATCCAGTACAACATTCAAGGACAAAGCACATTGACGTCAAGTACCACTTCATTAGAGAGCATGTTATGAATGGTACTGTGGAACTTCATTTTGTTCCAAGTGAAAAACAACTTGCAAGCATCTTTACCAAACCACTTGATGAATTCACTTTCACTAGATTGGAAGTGAGTTAGGTATGCTTAATTACTCATAATCTACTTGATGTCTAGGTAAATTGAACTACAGCCAGAAGTAATAGTTTGATATTCTTGTCATTAATGTAAATTTTGGCTATGTCAAAATTTATATTTCGACGGATGTTCATTATTCATTGAAATGAACATCCATTGAACTGTATTATCCGTAAAAGTATCAATTATTACTCTGGGTAATTTTATCATCATCCGTCGAATTGTACTCAATCTTAGCCGTAATTTTGAGCATCATCCGTCGAATTACTTACAGCCTATATGTATATTTTAACGGATAATCTTAGAATTTTGAACAGTTTTCTCTTATTTTAAACGGCTATTTTGGGTTAATTTGATTGGTCACTTTATTGTACTTTTTACTTTTTGACAGCTTATTTCTGAGAAAGTATAAAAGCTAATTACATTGTCTATGTCTTTGTTTTATCTTTCTCAAAAGCAATTTCTCTAACTTCTTCTTCCCAAAAGCAAAACTCTCTCTGCAACTAATCTCAATCACAACAATGGCACCCATAGTCAAATCATGTCCTCAACTGGGTTTGTTTATGAAAAGAACACTTTGTGGCTTTAGTGAACAAGCAAATTTTGGCATCTAAAGACTATCACGAGATGATGGACTTCGATACTAAACTGTAATTGAGCTATGCCATGCTTAGTCCTCAACCATTTACTGTGAGGTTGTCGAGGAAATTTGGACTACAGATGTGTTCAACTCAAAGGACAAGACCATTACCTTCACTCTCAAAGGTAGTGAACATTGTGTTAACTGTGATGCAATTGAAAAGTGTTTTAATTTGCCTGAAACTAACACACTTGCACACAGACACTGATGTGAGTAACATGCTAGTTTCCATGGGTTATGCTCTTGATGCCACTAAATTAGGCGATGTTAGGAGACTAGGTCTTAAAAAATAATGGAGTTTTCTATGTGATTCATTTATCAAGGTGTTTTCTGGAAAAATAAGTAATTTTGATGTTGTATCTTACTCACTTGTTCATATGCTTTATATTTCTTAGTGATAAGTATTTCAATTTTAGCACTTCTGTCATTTTATAAGATAGGGAGTGAATTAGGGATATTAAGAAGAGGTCTAAGAATATCTATTATGCTAGATTTTTCATGATGCTAGCTAATTTTGTTTCTGAGAATCTCACCATTGAGAAACCAACAAACAAGTTAGCTTGTTAGTTCTAAGAGAGGAGAATTATTGCTGACTTGAACAGGGAAATCATCACATAGATGTTACACTTGTGTACATACCAATCATGGAGTTGCCTCAGGTAAGTGAGGTAAATATTTCTGTCTCTACCACTATTTCTCAACCACCTACTTCTTTTTCATCAACTGTGGCAATGGCATCTGTGAATGTGACAAAACAGATGTCTACCCAAGCCAAAAAACCAAAAGTTTCAAAATCAAGGTCAAAGAAAGCCCCCTCTAGTTTCTCTCAACAGAAGCTAGTTGTAAAATCTACTAAAAATCAAGAGGGGAGTGTGAAGCGAAGTAAGATTAGTGAGGGACAGGGTGAACATCAAAGAAGCCCTAAGAATAATAAGGTTGGAAAGGTGAGTGAATCACAACTTAGCCACACTGTAGTTTCCCAAAAAACTGTAGTGATTACTAAGGACATTAGCTCATTGCTAGTTGCATCCTCCCAAAAGGATGTGACTACTAAACAAAACTCTCAGCCAAGAGCATAGGCCAAAAGGGTAAGGGACACAAGCTCACCCCAAACTTATGCCAGAAAGAAGAAATCCAAAACCATTGGGGATACACAGGGTGCACACACTGTGCCTACTGCAGTCAAAGACTCAGTACATGCACATTCTCAAAGTCTGGTTGATGTGGCTCCAATAAATGTGGAGTCACGGCCAAAATCTTTAATAATTGAATCAAACATACTAAACTCACCCACACATTCACTAGATGTTAATATAATTCATATATCAATTCCTGATTCTCCATCTCTAACTCTCAGGGAGGAGCCAAAAATTCAAGCAAGTGAGCATCATCTTTTAGATGATTTGTTGGCTTACTTGCCATTTCTTTCTGAGTCTACTGAAACATCTGTGCAATATCTCAAATCAATCACCACAGATTCAACATTGGTCTCTACCCCAAACTCTTTCATTTCCACTATCTCGACGGATATTGTTCATCTGTTGACAAGTGATTGTATCTCGACGGATGTGCTTAACAGCAGTCATCCGTTGAAACTCTCAACTACTATTTTGATGGATGTTCCTCATCGTTGAATATCATTGCACCACTTCAAACTTCAACAAATGTTACAAGTGCAGATGATCTAGTATTTGTACAATCACTCTTAGGACTGATGGAAGTGAGTGAATTGAGTGAGAGGCTGAGTTGCTCTCAGGCAAAAGGAGAGGAAAAGAGTGAAAAACTGCAAGCTATTTCTTCCAGCTTGGCAAAACTGAGTGAGTGGAGTCCCACCTTAGTAGGTGAAGGTGAGGGTGTGAGGGTGGGAAGCCAAGGGGAGCCCTTGATTCAAGAAAAGAGAGAAAATGAAAGAAAAGCATGTACAGAAGAATGGAAGAGCCCATTGTAAGTAGAGCTGGCCAGTTAGGCGGTCCGTGCGGGCCGGGCCGGGCTGAATGCGGGTTGAGCTCGGGAAGCAAGAACACTAAACCGGCACGCAAGTTAAACGAATCGGGTCGGGCTGGGCTCGAACTGACATACACGAACTCGTAACCGACACTGGACTCGTGAGCGATGCGGGCTGTGCGTGCTGAGTGCGGGCTTTAAGCATGCGAATTTGGAACCCTCTCACAGTAACCAACTTGAAGGAAATCATCTTTTGGGTAAATATG